>NC_090651.1:226686718-227054218 GCF_040937935.1 Hyperolius riggenbachi | reverse complement strand
GGGGGGGCAGCTACCTACCTAATCTATCCTGGGGGGGCAGCTACCTAATCTATCCTGGGGGGCAGCTACCTAATCTATCCTGGGGGGCAGCTACCTAATCTAACCTATACTGGGGGCAGCTACCTAATCTAACCTATACTGGGGGGCACCTACCTAATCTAACCTATACTGGGGGGCACCTACCTAATCTAACTTTATACTGGGGGGCACCTACCTAATCTAACCTATACTGGGGGGCACCTACCTATCTAACCTATATTGGGGGGCAGCTACCTAATCTAACCTATACGGGGGGCAGCTTCCTAATCTAACCTATACTGGGGGGCACCTACCTCATCTAACCTTATACTGGGGGGCACCTACCTCATCTAACCTTATACTGGGGGGCACCTACCTCATCTAACCTATACTGGGGGGCAGCTACCTAATATAACCTATACTGGGGGGCACCTACCTATCTAACCTATACTGGGGGCACTTACTTATCTAACCTGTATTGGGGGCTCCTAGCTAGCCTATACAGGTGGCAACTATACTGGCTACCTATATTGGAGGCACCTACCTAACTAACCTATACTGGGGGCACCTACCTATCTAACCTATGCTGGCGGCGCCTGCCTATCTAACCTATACTGGGGGCAACTATACTGGCTACCTATGCTGGAGGCACCTACCTGGCTAACCTATACCGGGGGCAACTATACTGGCTTACCTATGCCTGGCTACCTATACTGGGGGGACCTATAGCTGGCTATAGGGATTCGGATATGTGTGTGCGTCGGGTGTTGCCGGGGGAGGGGGGCTGTTGTTGCCGGGGGGGCCACATCCAAATTCCGCATCGGGGCCCAGAGGTTTCTAGCTACGCCACTGGAATAGACTGTGTAGGTTTGGCTCTCATACTACATGGAAGGGGGTAAAATTGGTCTGTGAGCTTTCATTACCCACAGACTTTTATCTGATGTGTGTACCCACCTTTACAGTAAATACCTGGGTGGCGATGGGTTTCTTCAAAATCTAAATATCCAGTTGCAATTGGACAACCACCCAGTGTGAGTAGTATCGATTTATGTGAAGTATTCACAAAAGGTTCCTACACACACTACTACACTGCTGACAGAAGATAGGTTCCTCACCTGTTCTCTTGACGAAATGCGCGAACTACTGATGCCACTGTGTACCTGCTTAGGTTAGGCTGAACTCTTCGGCCCCGTTCAGACTATGCACGTTCCTAGCCGTTTTTACATAACGCGTACGGGCAGACTTTGCGCATAGAAACGGCTACTAATGTTTTGTAATGGCCTCGCTCACATGTATGTGTATGCGACGCATACGTTTCTCATCCGCATTGCTGCACACAGTTCTGTGCGTCACGCACAGAAACGGACGCAATGAAAGTCTATGGACGCGTATCAAAAACGCATACTATTGCGTTTTTTGCGTACGTTTCCCTCTGCGTTTCCCATAATTCTTTCCTGTTTTCTGTGTGAAAAACGCAATACCAAATGCATTCGAACGCAAGAAAAGCATGTGTTTTTCAACTTGCATTTTCTTTGCATTTCTATGCGTTCTGCAAACGCGCATAGTCTGAACAGGGCCTTAACCCAGCCTCCCTCATTGTAAGTCCATGGTTTATTACATGGTCCACAAGCATAGCACGAATTTCATTTGAAAGATTTTGTTGCCTTCTTTGTCCACATCTTATGCCTCCTCCAGGTCTTCCTCTCCCTCTTCGTCTCCATCTACCTCCACCTTGTTCTGTCTGGATGCTTCCTCCCATCCACACTCTCCCTCTTGCTCTGACACCATCCATTTTTGTTGAAGATAGGCATCTTGTTGCCTTTTTATAGTGTTTAAAAACCTGATTGGTGTGTGCATAATTATGCACTTGTGTGTTTGCACACCTGGTGACTGTGTTTAACCAATTGGCTCATTTGAGTGTTCATTTGAGAGCCTTTGCTTTGATATTGCAAGGAAGTGTCTATATGAATGATTTTTGAGTCAAATGTACACAAATTGTGTTTAGTGTTTTGAAAATCACTGTGTGTAGAGTTTTGCAAAAAGTGTGAAGCTGACAATGTGCTTACAGTTGTGCCTATTTGAGAATGTATTTTGCTCTTTGAGTGTTAGCTTCTGTAAATTGTGGGAAAGTTGTAATTTTAGTGTGTAAGCATTAAAAAAAAACTGTATTCAAACATATGATCATACACGTATTAACACGTACTAACAAATCATAACACAGAGTGTCCAACGGCGGGCTTTAAAATGCTTGCATAAATTCATCCATTACTTGGTGACATTATCTAACTCATAGGAACACAAAGAGTTAATTTAAATGTTTATCTGCAGCATAGGTCTTCTTTCCACTTAAAATGAGCCATTTAATACATGTTGATCACAAGTTCCAGCATCAGCACTGTATGAGTGAATGGCCCATTAGTGCTCTATGACTCTTTCCTTCCTATGAATATTACAGCTGCTCCAGCAGTGACTGTGAAATATTGTGGCAATTGCTGCGTATATAGACGTCTCGGTCTGCTCTTGGTGCATTGGACTATGAAATGAGTGCACACAGTGGCATATAGATGCAAGGGACACATAGGATTTTCTTGTTTTTAAAGATAAATGAACTAATGACATTTTTACTAAATCAATTCACAGTTGCTCCCTGATCTATGTCTTGGCAATTTAGCTAAGAAAATATTAAACTATTTGGCTGGCAGTTGTGTTTTTCAGTTATCAGAAGACGCCAAATACTGTTGCCTGGTGGTGACCAGCTTCCCCGAGTCTCTGTTTCAAACACTGCAGTGCCTAATATCATATGCAAAACATTAAAAGTAAATCTATAGCTTCAGCAGACCAGGTGAATGCTATACTGGGCACATCAGTGTAGACTGAAGAACACCCTAAAAGGAGGATGGAAGAGGGCACCGGCCGGAGAGGTGAGATTATGCTCCGCCTCTACTATACACCCTGCAACCCCCCTGTCATTGTGAACTGTACCTACCACAACTGCCTAATGAATCACATTAAGGAGGAAGACATGGTGGTCTCTACACACTTAAGAGCCATGGGCACTAGCCCAGTTTGCCCCTATGTAAGCACAGGACCAGCAAGCAGCAATAGCAGTTGGAAAATGTCTTTTCATGACCTCTTTGTAACTGCTTAGAAAGCAATCTATATATATTGTATTGCAATATGTGTGCCTGATATACAATGGTGCAGAGGGTTGTCTTTGAAGTGGAGATTAAAAGACCATGTGATATTTTTTATTGTGGTGCCATGTGGTGTTTTTTATTGTGTTGCCAAGGGATGGATGGGACAATTCAGTGTGTGGGGGCAGTCACAGCCAAGTTACCCTTTGGATAATGGGTATCCACCTCAAATTCCCCTTATCCACCCTATGTTACTGAATTCTGGTAATTCTACAATGCTCTTGAAGTCTGCCCCAACTTCCAGTTTCCAATGTGTTCCAAATTTTCAGTCACTGTGTCACACTACATATTCTAGCTTTGTAGAGTTCCCTGTAGTGTTATCCCAGCATTGTATCACTTTATACCTAATGACAGTCCTTGTAACAGTACTAGGACTGCTGAGAGGGACTAGGATCATTACTTGTGACTGCACTAACAGCGCGTCAATAAAATCACATAGACACACACTGCCAGGGACTTGGACTGTGTTGACAGAGATTGAAACTACATGTGACTGCACTGACAAAGACTGTGACCACAATATGATTGTACCAAGACTGTGACCACATTAACAAAAGCTGGGACAAGTAGAATCACACTAAAGTTGGTCATTAACAATACCATCGCTGCAGACCCAAACATGCGGTCCGTGCAGCGGAACGAACCAAACGGATCAGTTCAAACGGACCAATGTCAACGGATACGTTGGTTAGCATTGGATCCGCTCTTATCCGTTCTCATCCGTTCTTTTACGGTCCGTTAAACCGTCCGTTTTTTCAGCCGATGTGAACCGAGTCTTAGAGTGCTTTGGATTACAAGCATGTTTTGGAAGGAATTATGCCCGACAACCAATGTTCCTCTATACTTTTCATACATAGATTTGAACTAAGGTAACGTTTTTTAACAAAATTGGATTTCATCTTAAATGTATTCTTGCGATTTCTGAGAAAACAAATGTAAACAGATCAAAATGATAAATGAACAATACTTTTACTTTAACAGTAATGCTTGATTTATAAAATGGATAAGAACAATACAGATAAATGAATCAGTGAAATATGAAATGACATGCCAGTGGGTCTACATTACCCTGACTTTACTATATGCTGGGCTGCTGGCTTTATTACATTTTAGCCATGCTTCAGATAAGCTGCCCGGAACAATATGACAAAATAGAGGAAGAGGGCAGAGCATATCTTACACTGACAAAAGCTGCGAGCTGCGAGATGAGGTGAAAGCGATAAAATCTTATTACATCCAGGTAATTTTCCAAGCCAAAATTAATTGCTCTCACTCCTTATTTTGACTAGTTTTCAATCCCTGGGAGATTGTGAAAATTAGATTAGCCCATTCTCTCTCATTGGCTGCAGTGTGCATTAATATGACTGTTTTTATTAAACTAGCCACTGAACCGTGGGCAATATACTAAAAGCGTAATTGGCTGACTGCAAGTACCTTGGAATATCTATTGAACTCGTGGGAATAAAAGAGTGACAAACATAATATTTTAGCAGAAGCTTTCTGCATGAAAAATACACAGTTTAAATAGCTTTCTCCCAAATGTGATTTTGAGTCTGAGACAGGGCAGAGTTTTACATCTACAAAGCTCTTGTTCCTTGTGTAGATCACAGGACTTCTTTCTTTGTCACCGTTTTTTGGGGCATAACAGAGATGTTTTTTCATGCCGACTTTACACACATGTCCTCATATAATTGCTGTGGCATTACACTGCTCTGTTAAGGACAAGCGGAAGTGCTTTATCAGAGGAAGTCATCTTTTCAACAGAATATACAAATGTGTATGTTTTAAACATTGATATTGTAATACGAATTTGAAATAATTGGATTCTGGCAGAGTCATCTGCGGAGATACCCACAGAAGATTGTGCCGGCCATGAACAGCGATCAGAGAGTCTAAACTAATCCACACGCTACAGCATCAAACTGCTTATGGTATGGATTAACACGGAATCACTTTGTAAGGTGCATATTCACAGTCTGTGGGCTTCCTGTGCTCTGCTAACATAAGGACCAATAGCGTTGGGGCAGGAAAAAATGTGCAGGATGAGCGCTGTTAAAAATGACGCCACTGTAGGTGGCTAAAGTAAAATTTGCGATAGTGGCAATGAACTGTAATTATGGTGCTCGATAAATAGTGCCATAATTACATTTTGTTGGCCACCGTTACAGTTCATTGCTGCTAATCGCAACTTTTACTATTACCGCCTATGGCGGCAGGGGGTAGTTTAGGGAGTTAAGGTTGGGCGGGGGTTGGGTTAAGGTTAGGCACGGGGGTAGTGAAGTGTAGGCTTGGGGGTAGGTTAGGCACCAGGTGGGGTTGGTTAAGGGTTAGGCAGCATGGTGGAGTGGTTAAGGTTAGGCAGTACCAGGGGGTGTCTTAGGGTTAGGCACAGGTAGAGAGAGTGTTCTGTGTGAGAGGACGGTTAGGTCATAGTAAAATATCCATAAAGATTAACAATATTTTACTGTAGGAATTAAGAGGTAGAATATCGGTAGTTTTACAGATATTCTACTACCAGTAATTTCCGGCGCTATTCTTTTCCACGGAGCCATGGATTTTTGCAATAGGGCCCCATAGGCAAACGCAGGGGAAGATTACAGCTGCCCAGAATCCCCCCTCAGACCAGGGCTGGTGCAGTGTCTGGGGACAGGCACAAGTTGAGACACCAGAATATCTGCAGGTATCCTGCAGCTCAAAGCACTGCTTCCTTTCTTTCCCAGCTACAGTTGACTTTGGATGGAGCAGCAGTGTGTGTACAGAGCATGGAGCAGGTCTGGGTAACTAAACAGAGTCAGGTATAAGCACAGCCCTGTGCCCTGCTGTGTTAATGCTTCACTTTCCGCTTCATTACCAATGTCAGCTGTCCTTATTATTATCTGTATCCAAACTGCTCCTGAACTATCCCGTTGTCGACTGGGAGCAGATCGGACATTTAGGAAATAATTATCAAATCCTGTCACTCAGGCGGGAAATTGCATTATGTGTACCCAGCATGATGTCCTACCATATTATTATACTGTATTATGGGTGGCTGAGGGAGACCTTTCAGGAATCCCCCTTGAAAATCCTGGGTTTGCCCCTGGGCCCTCAGCACTGAATGTGTAATAGTCACAGTATACAGATTACCAAAACTGGCTCCTCGAAGACAGCTACTGTGTGACAGAGGTGTAAGCAGACGAAAATGAATACCTTGTTAATGATTACATCTATTCAAAGCCCATTTAGAGGTGATCATTGCCATTAAAGGATACCTTAGCACTAAAAAATATACCAACAATGATGCCTACTGTGTGTGGGGAGTAGTGCAGAGTCTTATTGCACCTCCCATGCCCTGGCATCAGTCTCCGTTTTCCTGAAAAGCGCCCTGTTCCTAAGTCCTGATCGGTGGTGTTGGTACCCTCTGACCCGGACATACTACTCTGCCCATGCACAGTCTGTCCACTTGGGCGCCTTGTGACCATGCTTCCTGCTGACCTCAAGTCCAGTGCGCATGACACCGGGCATGCCATCCCATGGGAGTGCACACATATTCCTGTGGACATACTGTGCATGTGTTGACCCCACCAACCAGGACTTCAGAACGGACCGCTTTGCAGGAAACCAGAGACTGGTGCCGGGGCAAGGGTGGTGTGGTAAGACACTGCGCCCCACACACACAGTAGGCATCATTTTTGGCATTTTTTTTATTGCTAAGGTATCCTTTAAAGCCTCAATAAAGCGCTAAAGGAGCGACTAGAGGACAGCTCCTAGTGGGCCCCTCAGGTCAAGGGGCCCTGCTTCAGTCGCAACCTCTGCATTCCCTATTGCTACTGCACTGCCAATGACTTTGATTGAATAGAGACTCTGCTTTTAAAGATTGTCAAGGATGCATGATCTATAACCTAGGTTCTCAACATGTGCTATGTGTAAGCCTGGGACACTGGGCTGGATTCAGGGGGAAACCGGAAGTGTACCGTAATTAAGTTTGCCATTTTAACTTACCTGGTGCTTCTTCCAGCCCCCTGTAAACCAGGAGCATAGCTAGAAATCATGGGGCCCCATAGCAAATTATTGCTCCCCCCCCCCAAAAAAAAATTGTAAGGCACCTTTGTGCCCCTTTCCATAGTAGCCTCCCCCCAAGTATAGGTAGCCTATAGTAGCCCCCCCAAGTATACGTAGCCACAAGGTTCACCCAGTAAAGGTAGCCACAAGGACCACCTAAGTAGAGATAGTCATAGGTCAAGTATAGGTTGCCAGAGAGCCCCCAATATAAGTAGCCAGAAGGCCCCTACCAATATAGGTATAATTCCCCCTCTCTATGATACATTATCGGGAGACTAAAGAAGTGAATTACTCACCTCTTCTAGCAGCCATCTGTACTCACCTCTGTCCCCATCTCTATGATTAGAGCCCCCTCTATCATCATGTAACATGACAGAAGAGGGCGCTGCAGTTATGGAGTCAGGGATGCAGGAGGGTGCAGAAGAGGTGAGCGATTCACTTCTTTACGCTCCCACTGCCGATACTCTGTAACTTGGGGGGATTCGCTGTGTGTTTCCAAGAGGCCTGCAGGGGACACCCATTTCACCACACACTGCGGGCCCCCAAGTGGCTACGAGTGCAAACCTTCATGTGCGTTACATTGTGTGCTAATAGCACGCTTTTGTAAATCAAGCCCCTTGAATTTTGTGGCAATTGGACAAAAAAGATTATACAGAATACTAGGCCTAAGGCCCGTTTAAAAAAACGACGCTAGGCAGTGGCCGCGCCCCCTTCCTCCCACAGAATATTGTTCAGTCTACCCACATCTACCCATTATGGAAATCTCAGTTTCCAGAGAAGTGGCCCTGTATATGTTCATCGTATTCATGCATTTTCCATCTACAGTTTTTTTGTAATCAGTTATACTCGGTTTTCAGTTTAAAGGTATTGTTGAAAAAGAAAAAAAAAGAAAGAAATAATTGGCCACGTTCAAGGACAGTCCAGATTTTACAATTCCAACTGCTGCATTCTCTAGCAGCAAAGTTCAGCAAATCAAAGAGAGATAGCACACGGCTGCTGGATGAAGAGGCATGGAACGCTGAAGCTCAGCCCCGCAACACTGAATAGATCTTCATGCCAGTTGCTTCTGACCTTTCTTTGTGATCTGCCAGCACATCATGGTATGCCTATTAAACTTGTCGTGTGCAGCCGCAAGCTGAAAGAGAGCTAATATAAATACAAGCAGTTTGTATGACATTCACTGACTTGTGTTCCATTCATGACGTTACTGTTATCACAGGTATTTACATTTTAAAGGTTTTATCATTAATATTATTTTGTATGCAAACATGGTCAACTTAAAGCAAACCTGAAGCGCTTTTTAAATAAAAAAAAAACAGATAGTTACCTATGGAAAGGGAAGGCACTGGGTCATTTTGAGCCTTCTCGTTCCTCTCATGGTCCCCTAGTTCAAGCGGTGTCTCTCTGTTCAAATCTCCTGCCGTGGAACGCTTTGGAAGTCTTCGGAGGCCCTAGTGCTGCCAAAGACACGCGGACTCCGAACTGTGCCTGTGCATGTGTGCATGAAGACATCCAAAGCCTCCCGCAGCGGAAGAGACCAGTCTTTGACCCATCACCCCAGTCTGAGACTGCTAACATGGGAGCCAGCGCTGGAATGGGGGGACCAGGAGAAGAATGGGAAGGCTCTATAGAACACAGAGACTTCCCTCTCCTTAGGTAAGTATCTGTTTTTTTTTATTTAAAAATCGCTTCAGTCTCACTTTAAAAGGCTCAGGGCTTGATTTACAAAGCGGTGCTAACCTACTTAGCACGTCTAAAGTCTTTAGACGTGCTAGCCAGGGTGCTAAGTAGGTTAGCACCAAATTTCTGAATCAGATCGCACGCTAAGTACCGCGCTAAGTCCCATAGGTTTTAATGGGCACTTCACGTGGAGTGCCCTGCACTCTGTGCAGTGCGCGCGTAAAGTTTTACGCGCCTAAAGTTTTGCGCGCAAAAAGCTTGTTTAGACGTGCTAAGGGGGTTTTCACAGGCGTGCTAACAGTTAGCACCGCTTTGTGAATCAAGCCCTTAATGTTCATGCAGCCAGTGGCGTAGCTTAGGAGCTGTGGGCCCCGATGCAAGTTTTACATTGGGGCCCCCCAAGCACTCTATACATAACAATTGATACGGCACACCAAAACCTGCCAATGGCAACTACAGTGTCAGAGGTGTAAGAAGGGAATGGGGAGCTGTTTGTTAATGATTACCACTATTTTAAGCATCTATAGAAGTGAATATTATGAGCACAGGACCAATAGACAGCTAATACTGAAGTTCAGGGAGGGCCCTTTGGGGCCCCTCTGGCCCAAGGGCCCCGATGCGGTCGCAACCTCTGCACCCCCTATTGCTACGCCCCTGCATGCAGCGCTACCATGTACTGTAACTGTGAAAAAAATTACAACTTTAAAAAACACAAGCAAATATACAAGCCCAAAAAAAACACAATGATCAAAAATAAAAGGACAAGCCCAGATTGATACAATCTTCATTACGAGCAAAACCACAGTCCTAGCCAGATTATATATGTGTGAGAAAACGCGGAAAAGCCGACGCGAGTACTCAGAGTAAGGCGGCTAATTCCGCGTCCAACATGGCATCCACTAGCCTGACGGAGCGTGGAGAAACCGCCGCATGCCCAGTGAACAAGGCGACGGATTCCGCGTCCGACGCGGCGGTTTGCACGCATGGGCCTACCACTAGCAGTATGGCTGAACGCAGGGAAACCGCCGCATGCTCTGATAGCGGTGCGGCTGGCCCCGCGTTCAAACCAGCAGATACATTACAACACATGTCTGGTGTGGCTGGGACTGATAGTCCACACAGGTTCAGAAGGACACGCGCGCGCGTTGAGAGGCAGAGCCTTTATGACAGTCAGAAGGGTGTCAGCTGATCCAGCCGATCAGCTGACAATTCTATCAGGTTTCATTGGTCCAGCACTAAGGGGAGGCGCCGGAGAGCGCTTGTGTATATATACTGGATGCTGGTCATGTGTCTGGCGTTGCGATCACTACGTGGTAGCACTCAGACCTTGTCAGTATCTGTGATATTTTCTGTGTTATTACTTCAGGCTAGTTCCAGGGTGTTGATGATCAAGGAACTCACACCCAAGACTAGGGAACTGTATTACCATTCTGTTATTACTTCAGACTAGTTCCAGGGTGTTGATGATCAAGGAACTCACACCCAAGACTAGGGAACTGTATTACCATTCTGTTATACTTCAGACTAGTTCCAGGGTGTTGATCAAGGAACTCACACCCAAGACTAGGGAACTGTATTATCACTCTGCTATATATCAGACTAGTTCCAGGGTGTTGATGATCACGGAGCTCACACCTAAGACTAGGTATTGTTATTATCTGTTATGACTTTCTGCTTTCCTGACCACTCTCTTGATCTCTGATTTGGTACTTTGCTATATCTGATACTCTGTTGCTGAACCCTGCTTGTCTCTAGATTCCGAATCTGTCTCCTGTCTCTGTATCTGATCTGTCTGTCTGTTGCCGACCTGGCCTGTCCGACCTCGAGAACTATCTTCCCTGTTTGGAGATAGTTCACAGACCTGTCAGTGACACTTCACCATTCGTGTCACTCACTCTCTGGTCCTTCCCACTCTCAGCCTGGCTCCGCCCCTTGGGGAGCATCAGACCATTGGAAGGAACCTGTTCTCTGAGCAGTATCTCTTATTGCCTGGCACCCTCTATACGGGTGCTTTCCTCAAAGTATTACTGTTGCACAAACACTCATATTACTCAGGTGTCCAGAGGTTAGAAATATATCTGATTATCGGTGATACTGCAGATCATCAATAATTGGGTATATATCTGTATTTTCGGTGATACTGCAGATCACCGGTGATCAGATCCTCTCTGTGTTACACCGATCGTTACAATATGGATGCGCTTGTGAATTTGTGCTGTCTGAGTGACTCTTCTCCTTCAAACTGTATTATTGCAGTCACTCAGTGCACCACATCAGCAATTCATGATTCCTCCACAAATAAAAGAATCTGTAAGGAATAGGATTCACCAAATTGGCTGGATTTACAACCCTGCCAGCAGAGTACCATAGATGGGGCAATAAATAGGCTCCCCCCACCTTCTCTGGATCCCAATTGAATGGAGACACTCTTCGCTAGGGATTAGCAGAAAGGGCGATTTCCGATTCTGCGGAAATTCGGAATTCCGTCAGAACGAAATTCCGTAACCGTTACATTCCGGTGGTATTGTTCCGGCGGTACAATTTCAGTAATCTCATTTGAAACCTCGTTTTTAAAACATCGTAGGCCATGAGACCTAGTGGCTGTTCCACCAGTCAATTTTTTTTTCTTTTTTTTGGAGCAGCAGGAGTTGTCGTAGGCCATGGGAGCTAGAGGTGGTTTCACGGCGGTCATCACAATTTTTGTTTGGAGCAGCAGGAGTTGTCGTAGGCCATGGGACCTAGAGGTGGTTCCACGGCGGTCATCACAATCTTTGTTTGGGAGCAGCAGGAGTTGTCGTAGGCCATGGGAGCTAGAGGTGGTTTCACGGCGGTCATCACAATTTTTGTTTGGGAGCAGCAGGAGTTGTCGTAAGCCATGGGACCTAGAGGTTTTTTCACGGCAGTCATTATAAATTTTTTTTAAAGCAGCAGGAGTAGTCGTTGGCCAAAAGCATAGGGTTAGTGATATTACGTCGGATTGCTGCTAAAACAGATTTTTTTAAATCTTAAAATGCAAAAATATGCAATGGTAGTGATAGGCAGCAAAATTTGAGCAAAGTTTGAAAAACAGCACATTGTAATTTAGCTAGTGAGAGGGGCCTTGTAATTGTCACTGATCCATGACTCGTTCATTTTTATGAACGTTAGTATGTCCACATTGTCTGTGGACAGACGGGCCCGTTGGTCGGTGACCACCCCACCTGCAGCACTAAATACTCGCTCCGAAAGAACACTGGCAGCGGGGCATGCCAGAACCTCCAGTGCATACTGAGCGAGTTAGGGCAGGTATCCAGTTGTTTTGTCCAACAGTCCATGGGGTCATCATTACTCTCCATATTGTCTGGAGCACTGGCCGACCACAAATAATCATTCACCACACGGGCCAGCTGCTGGCGGTTACCATTTTGTCCGCTGGTGGTGCTGCTGCTAGAAGGAGTATCTGACATTGGCTGATAAAATTCCTTCAACATACTCAGCGGGTTCACAGATTGGCTATTGGTGCTGCTGCTGGGAGTGGGACCATGAGACCTTTGCTGAGTATGATGAGGCTTGGTAGCTTGGGCCCGGGTTACAGGTGCAAGAAAACGCATCTTCTACCCAACGAAGAAGGGCATCCCGGATCTGGCTCATCCTGGCGTCTGCTTAGGAGGGTGGTATGAACTGCCGCATTTTCCCCTTGCACCGGGGATCTAAGATGGTGGCCACCCACATGTCGAGCCTTGATTTTAGAGTTTTAATCCGGGGGTCCTTAATCACTTCTTCCTGGCTGTCAGAACTGTCGTCATGCTCCAGCTCCACATCATCAGAAACTTCTTCCCAACCCTGGACAAAGGGCTCTTCCACTTCCACAAGCTCTGCCTCCTCATCCAGGACTTGAGCATGCTCACTCACTCCCCCTCTTGACTCGTCATCACCACTGTTCAGTAGGGCTAGGGCTTCCTCCCCCTGTTCGAGCAGTTTGTCAAGAGCCTTGTCCAGCATGAAGGCAAGAGGGAGCACTTCTGATATGCTGCAGTGTTCCTCACTGACCACTTTTGTTGCCTGCTCAAACCGCTCCAACACTTTGCACACCTGTCCAATCAGCTGCCACTGGTAATGTAGTCCATTGGCCCTGTTCTGGAGGAAGATGTCTGAGACAGGTATAGCCTGACCGCCATTCGCTGCTCCCACAATCTCTCCAGCATGTGGAGGGTGGAGTTCCACCGCGTCGGACAATCGAAAATAAGCCTGTGCTGCGGCAGGCTATGGCGGCGCTGCAGCAGTTTCAAGGTCACGGTGGCGGTTGCGGAGCGATGGATGTGGGCTGACACTTTTTGTGCTGAGGCCACAGTGTCCTTCAACCCATCAAAAGTGCGTAAACATTTCTGCACTACAAGGTTGAAGACGTTGGCCAAGCAAGGTAAGTGAGTGTAGTCACCTCGCGAAATGGCGGCCAGCATGTTGGCACCATTATCAGACACCACTACACCTGTGTACAGTTTTCGGGGGGTCAGCCACTGCCGAATCTGATCCTGTAAGGCTGCAAGGATTACAGATCCAGTTTGCCTGTTCTTGTCCATGGATTCCAGTTTCAGCACTGCTTGGCATCGATGGTGCTGCAGACCAGTGTAGGAGCGGGACCACTTGCTGGGAGGCTCAGCAACGGGGGACTGACCTTGGACAGAACAGGTAGCAGAGGGAAGTAGAACAGGCCTCCTCTTCAACCCACGTGGCGGCACCACCAGCTGAGATGCCCCAGATCTTGCACCCTCCTCAGCAGTACCATGTCGGGTGACCCATTGGGCTGTAAAAGTTAGATACTTTCCCTGCCCATGCCTGCTGCTCCAGCCATCCATAGTGAAGTGCACCTTGCCAGCGTGATCCATAGACCGGCTGACACACTCCACAATATGCTGGTGAAGGGCAGGGATAGCATTCCTGGCAAAATAATGGCGGCTGGGGATACGCCATTGTGGAGCAACACTGTTCATCAGTCTGCGGAAGGGGGCACAGGCCACAAACTGGTAGGGCAGCAGCTGTTGGCCCAACAGCCTTGCCAGGAGCACATTATTGTTCACAACAAATGGATCAGTTGCAGGGAGCATCCGCTTCCTCTGAAAACACTTCTGGCACAGAGGCCTGACGCTGGAACACTGGTGACTCAGAGGAAACCAACAAGGGTGATGATGAGGTGCTTGCCGAGGTCTGGAGTCCTCTTCCAGCCTGGCATGCAGAGGGATTTGAACTGGAATGGGACTGAGCAGGTTGGATTGGGACAGGACGAGTAGAAAGAGAAGAGGAGGGGCCTATTGCTGCTGCTTTTCCTTTACCCATCTTATTGTAATTTTTTACATATTCGAACTCCGTCTGTGGTGGTTGCGCAGATGGCTTATCAGCCCTGAAGTGCCGAACCCGGTGCCCAATTTGCCTCTGCTCACCGATTTACAGCACACAGAACAGACTGCCCTGGATTCATCCTCTTCCAGAACAGTAAAATAATTCCATGCAGGGACGTGCGTGCACGTGGGGCAGTGGTGCAAGTGGTGTAACCTGTTCTAGCACGTCCATGCTGAGCATTGGACTGGTGGGTACTGACAGATGGGAAAGTACTTGCAGGCTGCTGGCCAACCGTCTGCTCTGTTTCTCCATGCTGCTCACGCCTGCTAGTGCCTAACCCACCAGATGGCGACCACGTTGGATCAGCCGCCTCATCATCCAAAATGTCATCCAGTTCAACCAAAGCACTGGAACCCATAAGTGACTCTTTTGGGCCCTCCACCTGGCCACCAAACACCTCTGTAGTTGACTGGTGGTGATGTTGACTGATGACACTGGATGAAGAAAACACAAGGGCCATTTCTGTCACCACAGAACCCACCACTTCTTGGGAGCTTGGTCCCATGGTCTCCTCCAATGCCTCCTCCCAATCCTTCTGCACATCTCTCTCATCACGTAGGTGTGCTTTACTTCTGGAGGAGAGTACTGGGAGGAAGCAACCTCATCAAGAGAAGCAGCTGCGGTCGGGTTCTGGTCATGAGGAACCTGGCGCACACTAGTGGTGCTGCTGCAACTAACTTCAAGTCCCTCAGACTGGGTAGAGGGTTCCTGATCTAAATAATCGACAACTCTCTTCGCCTGCTGCTATGTCAAAATTTTCCTGCGTGCGAACACAGAGAAGAGATCTCTGACCAAGGGGAAGCGCTTCCTGCTGCTGCTGCCACCCTCAACCTGATCACGTACTTGACGTGATCCACCAACACCACCATCACTCCATTTTCTTTTAGGAGTGGAAGGAAATTGCTGCTGCTCTCGCTCCACTGTTTTGGGGCCACAAACTTTATTGGAGAAGGGGTATGAGCGACAGAACGGATAACAAAGTAAGGGGGTGAAATAAAGAAAATAAATCAAAAAAACAAAATAAAGAAAACAAAAAAAACAAAAAATGAACTTAGAAAAAAAAAAAAAAACTTGCACTACACTCAACTAAGCAATCACCTAACTCACTCTCACTCTAAACACTAAAGCTGGCCATACACTGGCCCGATTTGCCGCCGTTTCGACAGCAGATTCGATCACTGGGATCGAATCTGCTGCCAATCGTTCGCGCTACACGCCGAATTTCGATCCATTTCGTCCGATCCCGTCGATCGCTCCGTGCGGAAAATTACTGTCGATCGCCCGCGGGTAGGGAGTGTGTCGCTAGCGGCGTTCGAGTGCCCGACGACCGACGCAATAGAGAGGCAATACATTACCTGTCCGCCGGCGCGACTGCCCCCGCTGTCACCGCTGCTTCTTCTCCGCTCTGGTCTCCGGCATGCTTCAGTTCCTCCTGCCCGGCAGGAAGTTTAAACAGTAGAGGGCGCTCTACTGTTTAAATTTCCTGCCGGGCAGGAAGAAGTAAAGCATGCCGGGGCCGGAGACCAGAGCGGAGGCGGAGCAGCGGTGACCGGGGGCAGTCACGCCGGTGGAGCAGGTAATGTATGCGGCGGGGGAGGGGAGCGGCGGCAGCAGCACCACCACCACAACAGATTGTGAACGGTTTCAGGCTGAAATCGGTTCACAATCTGTTTGCAGTAAAGGTAGCCATACGATCCCTCTCTGATCAGATCGATCAGAGAGGGATCTATCTGTTGGTCGAATATGATGGCAAATCGACCAGTGTATGGCTACCTTAAGCCTGCGGCCTGGCTGGCTCTGTCTAACCCTCTCTCCACACAGCAACTACTAACACACTACACTACAATCCATCTCTAAAACTAACAATCTGTCTGTCACTCTCTCACAAATACACCTAGCTAGCTAGCTACTACTAATATAGCTCACAGCAATCTAATTCACTCACACAGTCTTTAACTACCTAAAGACCGCCCCACGCCAACGGGCGTGGACACGGCGGCAGCCCCAGGACCGCCTAACGCCAATTGGCGTCAGGTCCTGGAGCCGGCTACTGAAGGAGATCACGCGCAGGCTGCGCGCGCATCTCCTTCTCAGGGGGCGGAGCTCCACCTCGCCTTCTATTTACTTGTACAGCATTGCGATCGGCAGCAGTGCTGTACTGGGGTCAGCCGTGTGACATGGCTGTCCCCTCCATAGGCTGGACAGCTGAAGCGTATGACAGCTGATCACCCTGATTGGCTGGCGGTGGGAGGGAGGGAGGGAGCAGGGGAAAAGAAATTTTAAAAAAGGCTATTTTTATTTTAAAAAATAGGAAGTAAATATTTATATAAAAAAATACACAAATGTGAAGCGATCAGACCCCACCAACAGAGCTCCAGACCCCACCAACAGAGAGCTCTGTTGGTGGGGGGAAAAGGTGGGGGGATCACTCGTGTGCCGTGTTGTGCGGTCCTGCAGCTTGGCCTTAAAGCTGCAGTGGCCAATTAGGGAAAAAACAGGCTGGTCTTTAGGGGGGTTTAACACTGCGGTCCTCAAGTGGTTAAAAAGACTTTTGGTTTATATACAGTCTTTAAAAAGACTATTGTTTTATGTTGAAACAACTAATATGGGTCTGTCTCTCCTCTCTCTCCAACTCGGAAGCAGCAGATTTGGGCGCATGAGACAAGTGGACAAAAAGGGTGCCCCATTCACTTCCATTATAAATATCGTTTAATGGGCGCCGAACAGGGAAAAAAGGGCGCCGGAGATTATTAACGTTTTACAAACGGCGCCCGGAGATTTTTAATGTCTTATAACTGTGCTTGTGGTGATTTACGTTTAGAAAATGCACCCGTGACGAATAACGTTTATAAAAATACTAAACATATTTATCCTATTTAATTAAAACATTATTTAACATTTTAACCCTTACTGTTTGTAAAACATTATTATTCACAAAATAAAGCGATCAGTATGTTACGTAAATTGCAATATATTTTTTACAATTATTATTATTATTATTATTTTGTATTTATATAGCGCCGACATATTACGCAGCGCTGTACAGTGTATATATATATCTTGTCACTAACTGTCCCTCAAAGGAGCTCACAATCTAATCCCTACCATTGCCATATGTCTATATTATGTAGTGTAAGTACTGTAGTCTAGGGCCAATTTTTTAGGGGGAGCCAATTAACTTATGTGTATGTTTTTGGAATGTGGGAGGAAACCGGAGTGCCCGGAGGAAACCCACGCAGACACGGAGAGAACATACAAACTCTTTGCAGATAGTGCCCTGGCTGGGATTCGAACCAGGGACCCAGCGCTGCAAGGCGAGAGAGCTAACCACTACGCCACCGTGCTGCCCGTTACGCCACCTCTGCCTGTGCTACTGCAACACCCTCATGTCAAGCCTCTGAACCACATTGCTTACAATGCATCATAAACACAGCAGTCAGACTCATCTACTCCTGCCACCACTCCATTTTCATGACTCACTTATGCAAATGTCTTCACTCGCTCCCAATTCACGTCAGAATCAGCTTCAATATCCTATGCCTGACCTGCAAATTTATACATAAGTCCTGCCCAACCTACATCTCTGACCTGGTCCGCAGATACACAACCACCCGCCCACTGTGCTCCCCCAATGACCTCCTCCTAACCACACTAAACATCTCCCATCCCCATGCACGACTACAGGACTTCACTAGAGCCGCCCCCATCCTGTGGAACTATTTACCACTACCACTATTTACCACTACCCATCAGGCTTGCCGCCTCCTTCAGCACCTTCAAACAAGCTCTTAAAACTCACCTCTTCGAGAAGGCCTACCCTTCCTTGCCTCTCTTTCTCAAAATTTTGAGTTTTAAGATTTTTGTTACATTTCCATGCATGTTATCTGCTTTTTATTAATTCACGTGAACATTTTTTTTTACAGAAAACCTTTGCTCTCTTTTGTTTATCAATTTTTTCAGAATAAAGCGGGGCATGACTTAGACTGTAGAATGTGTTGTGGGGCAGATTTCAAGGCTTTGGAGATGTAAATACAACCTTGCCTGTGCAGCCTTACAATAAGTATTCTGACTATTGACCTAATCTATTTATCAGATAATTGATAGGTTTTTTTTATTGCTACCATGCGTTAATCTATAAATATATGACTATGATTGTTCTTAAATGAGGTTACTGTTACCAATACAAGGAAAACACCACTGCATGATTACATGAAAATATTTACTTTGCTGCAAGCAATCTGTTACAAAACACAGACTTTAATCTCGGATGCCTGGCTGCAGAGGACATGCCCTCATTATCAATGTAAAATGGACCCAAACAAAAAGTCCTCATGCATAGCCGTGTCAAAAGGCAGCACTTCTGAAAGTATAATGACTTAAAGCAAACCTGAACTAAATATTAAAAGTCAAAATATACACACGCCATACTGTAATCTACTTATCGATCTCTTTCTCCTCTCCTGTGCCCTGTTTGTCCACTGTGATCAATGAGATTCTCCATCCTCCATTTTGAAAATCAGCATTACCCCATAACAGCTTCCTGGTCAGCCCACTGTTAAACTGTAATATCACCCATTTGAGCCATAGGAA
The DNA here is from genome assembly GCF_040937935.1 of Hyperolius riggenbachi. Taxonomy (NCBI): domain Eukaryota; kingdom Metazoa; phylum Chordata; class Amphibia; order Anura; family Hyperoliidae; genus Hyperolius; species Hyperolius riggenbachi. The sequence continues at coordinate 227,035,319 of NC_090651.1, read as the reverse complement.
AACATGGACAATACTTTGCTCATCAGTTGTCCTTTCATTTATAACTGTCAGCAACTGATATATTTCAGTTCTGGCAACATCTTGTCAGAACTGGAATGAAAGAAAGAAGAAAATGGTAAGCTTCTGAGAGGAACTAACAGAGAAGTAAGTATGTAATCATCATTTGCAGGTATATAATGTGTTTATTTGAAATAGTCTTACTCGGTTCAGGTCTGCAATTCCCTCCTCCCTTCCTCAGGAGCAGTTGAAAAAGTCATGGCCAAAAATGGGCGCAATTGTTATTTATCGATATATGTTGGCACAATTGTTATTTATCGTAATATAGAAAGCCATTGCGCTATTTAGCGGGTGGCTGCAATCAAATTGAAAATTATTGTATTATTGTTAGCGGGATCAGGGGTTGTTAAGGTTAGGCACCACCAGGGGGGTCTTAGGGTTAGGCACCACCAGGGGGGTCTTAGGGTTAGGCACCACCAGGGGGGTCTTAGGGTTAGGCACCACCAGGGGGACATTAGGGTTAGGCACTGCCGGGGTGGTTTTAGGGTTAGGCACCACCGGGGGGGTGTCTTAGGGTTTAGCACCTCCAGGGTGGTTTTAGGGTTAGGCACCACCAGGGGGATTTTAGGGTTAAGCACCACCACGGGGGGTCTTAGGGTTAGGTACCACCAGGGGAGGGTTCTGTGTGAGAGTAGGGAGAGGTTAGGTTATAGGTAGGTTCAACATTATCAGCAAATTTACCAATAATGTAATACCGCAATTAAATTATTTACTGTTTTTGATACCGTTTTTGTTATTTAACATTGCGCTTAAATTGTTTTTTTTTACCAATATTGCTAGTAATATTGTTACCAAAATTAGCTTGCCACTATTTCAAATGTATGCCCATCCTCTGCCTCTCCTTCTCACTCTTTGCTACTTTTTTTTCAGCATTTCCATAAACCTTCCAGCAAGCTCTAATTTATGTTCCCTGCCAAACTCAGGAGTCAGTTTTTAGGGTAATATGAAACTTAGAAGGAGAGCTCAGAGTCAAATATCATTCCCAGACAGAGTGCAATAGGCGTTGAGCTACTCAAGTGTTATCCTATTTAATTAAAACATTATTTAACATTTTAACCCTTACTGTTTGTAAAACATTATTATTCACAAAATAAAGCGATCAGTATGTTACGTAAATTGCAATATATTTTTTACAATTATTATTATTATTATTATTTTGTATTTATATAGCGCCGACATATTACGCAGCGCTGTACAGTGTATATATATATCTTGTCACTAACTGTCCCTCAAAGGAGCTCACAATCTAATCCCTACCATTGCCATATGTCTATATTATGTAGTGTAAGTACTGTAGTCTAGGGCCAATTTTTAGAGGTAGCCAATTAACTTATCTATATGTTTTTGGAATGTGGGAGGAAACCGGAGTGCCCGGAGGAAACCCACGCAGACACGGAGAGAACATACAAACTCTTTGCAGATAGTGCCCTGGCTGGGATTCGAACCAGGGACCCAGCGCTGCAAGGCGAGAGAGCTAACCACTACGCCACCGTGCTGCCCACAATCACTATTTGTAAAACATTTCTAAAACATTATTATCCACCCAAAAAAATTATTTAATTTTTTTATTTAAATTTTTTATTTATTAATGTTTGTAAAACATTATTATCCATAGGGGGTCTTAGGTTTAGGCACAATCAGGGGGGTGGTTAGGGTTAGGCACCACCAGGGGGGTCTTAGGTTTAGGCACCACCAGGGGGGTCTTAGGTTTAGGCACCACCAGGGGGTCTTAGGTTTAGGCACCCCCAGGGGGGTCTTAGGTTTAGGCACCACCAGGGGGGTCTTAGGTTTAGGGACCACCAGGGGGTCTAGGGGTTAGGGATAGGTACAGGGAGAGTTCTGTGTGAGAGTAGGGTTAGGTATAGTTTTAGTACAATTTTAATAATACTAATCAACAGTTATTATGAATGTACTTATATTAATATCATTGTTATAAACAATATTTTCACATTTTATTATAATAATAAACGATAAATCAAGATTATTCATAACAATATATAATTATAATGTTTAAACAAATAATACTGTTTTTTTAACAAACGTAATTATAAGTTTCAGTTTAGAAACAGGGAAGATTAACGTTTTAAGAATTGCCGATTTCATACACATTATTTAATGATTTATAAATTCTTAAAACACTATTTGTAAATGAAATTCTACACAATATTTTTTATAAACGATAATACTGCTTATCGTTTACACCACGTGCCCTTTTTTCCCGACGCGCTTTTTTGATGTACGCCTCCAACACCAGACTGAAACCCACAAGCTTCGTGACTGCACACCTCTCTTATATACAAAATAGGTGAGATAGCTGATGATAGGTAGCTAGGGAGCTGGTTGCTAACGTAGGATTGGTTGGTTTTTGTTAAGACTCTTATTGGTGCAGAAATTCCGATTTTCATGCAGAAATCCTGTTGTTTTCACTTTTAAGCTTCTGTCTAGGGTCTTCCTTCTGATTGGCTGAAAAAATCCGCATTCCGACGGAATTCCGAATAGCAATTCTGGAATTACCGTTTAGCGCTACAGCAATTCCGTTCCGATGCGACGGAACGGAAATGCCCATTTCCGATCGGAATCGCGGAAATCTGAATTCCGCGGAATTCGGTGAGCATCCCTACTCTTCGCCCTTAAATAAGTAGTTGGTTATCTCCAGGCTAAATATATGTAGCCATTGATCATAGTATCAAGAGTGTGTCACTTTCCCAAATCACTTCTAGAGATCTTTTCAAATTGTCCAGGATGAACAGTTCGGCAGCGTACAGTCATGGGCAGCCTGGCTCTGTACTACTTCCGGGTCGCTAGGTTCCTCAGTAGCAAGAAGCTGCTGGCCCGGTATTGCGCGTCCTTGATCACGTGGCTGTGGCTGGGCATGCTCTGTGCATGAGTGTGATGTCACGACATGTTAACATGCCTTATCAGGGTTAACGTGCCTTTTTAGAGTTGTTTTTTAGAGTCACTTGACAGGAAACTTGACAGGCAGTCTATTGGGCCAATCAAAGTGCGGGGATAATATAGTTTAAAATGATTGGACCTGCAGGGGCTCAGGGCAGGATGAGTGGAGCTCTCATCATTGCCAATTAGCAGGCATAAGTTCGTAAGCTCGCTATGCTACTCTGATAAGGCACGCTAACTCTGTTAAAGTGGATCCGAGATGAACTTTTACGCATTGCATAATTGTGTTCCTTTCCTATTGTTTATAGGGCATTCCTCAAGCCAAATACTTTTTTTGTTTTTGTTTTAATACTCTAATTCCCTATAAACTAAACAAGCCTCGCCCACAGCTTTTCAGAGAGCCTTGGCATTTTCAGACAGTAGCAAGGGCTCATGGGAGCTCAGTCTGGGCAGGAGGTGGGGGAGGTATTATTAGCCAGAGATTTCAGAGGCAGAGGGGAGGAGGAGGGAGGATTAGGTTTTTTTTCATAGGCTGAGTGCTGAAGATGCAGATAAGCTTGCCTGTGTGTAATGTTTACAAACAACATGGCTGCTGTCATTGTATCACAGGAAGAAATAATCATATTCTATTGAAGCTGTACGCAGACAGATTTGCTGTGTGAACTATCTAAACTTTAGATAAGATATATAGACAAGTTACTTGTTATAGTTAGTTTTTCATCTCGGAACCGCTTTAAGGCACACTAACTCTGATTAGGCACGTTGACTCTGATAAGGTATGTTAACTCTGACAGGGCACGCTATTTGTTACAGTGAATCAACCCCATGGTGTGGGGCAATTTGCCTGCAGCAGGACAATTGCACCACACCTTTTCCCTGTGAACATTAGCCTGTGGCAGAGTGTGCCGACAGGGTAATATGCATAGCTCCGCCTCCCAAACAGTGAGGTGCGCCCTGCTGGACTGGAAGTACGTCACTGTTTTGGCTGATCGGCCACAGACTCCAATGAAAATGCCTGCCCAGCAGAGTCTGTACCGCCTCTGCATTCTTGTGACCACTTCAGTCGCAATACGTCACACAAACGGGTAGTTCAAGAGGGAGGTGGGGTAGTGGATATACCCCAGGTGCGATCAGGCCACCCGCTTGCTGCTAGGCTGCTCCCAAGTACCACTGAAGAAATACAAAAGAAAGAGAAGGGGCGCTCTCAGCTCTCAAGTTGTAACACGGAATAAGACTCCAGGACAGGTCTCACCTGTTTAATGTTTGGCCAGTACAGTACAGTACTGTTTAATGTTTGGCCCGGGGACCGGGCTCTCCAAGTCCGATAGGGCGGATGTGACGTCACTGTCTCCTGCGTGTTTCCTGGATGGTAACCATAGGAACCAGGGCTCGCTTTCTAAACACTATCACAATGAGCGGCACCTGTACGCTAGGGAATGGGGGTGAATGGGAGTAGTAAAAGAGCCACAATGGGGCTCAATCAGGCTAAAAGGTTTTATTAAAATTGACAACGCGTTTCACGGAGGATCAACCTCCGCTTTTTCAAGTCTTACATACTTAATACAAAAGAGTTCATTTTATACAGACATCATGAAATTCCAGCCAATCGGGACTGTGTGGGGCGTGGCTTAGGAACCATAATGTTGGTAGTACTATGAGCAAGTCGTAATGCTCCTAATAGATAGGACCTTCTGTACAGATCCTGCGCAGAAAAGTGTATCAATATGAAAAATGTGTCAGCCTAAAGAACTTTGGAACCATGGCCTCTGGCTGTATAGGGCCATGTAGCAGTTCATGCACCTAAAGTGCGTTTAAACCAATATATGAATACCCATATGCTCTCACACAGAGCCCATTAGCTTACAATACATATACATCTCATGCAGATCTATTAATAAATTCAAACGGGTAGTGTGTCATGTCTCACCCAGACTAAAGGCCACTAAAGTGGGGGAGCGTACTGTGACACAATGCGATGCTCTAAGTGGGAAAGTAGCCTCACCCATACTTAAAGGGCCCTTTTGCACTGTTACTTGTGATTGCAAACGCAATTGCGCTGCAATCGGACAAGCAATAATTTCCACTAGGTGCCATTGCACCATATAATCACTGGGAGCAGAGCGTGATCGTGGTGAGAATCACACAAGCCATCAATTGTGTGTGGGGAAAAAAACAATCTGCACTAGTGGGAAATTAGCACTATGATTTACATGTAAATTGCGTTGCTCTAGCAATCAGCAAAATGGCTGTGATCCACTTTTTGAAGTGGTAAAGGGCCCTAATAGCTTATCTGCCTATCTGTTTTACTTGTACTATTGTCTGCTTCAAGTTTACCATAGCAATTGTTTGTATGTTCCTGTTCTGTTATATCAGATAAGGGGCATGGCTTACTGTCCCACCCTCATTAACATAACCCCCCCTTAACTCATTGCAGACTGTTTCTCATTGAAGAGTGTTTACTCCGAGGTGTTCGCACCGAGACGAAGACTTCACCAATATAAACATCAACCTAACCTCCGCAGCCTTTACCCCGCAAGCTGCAAAGTGCATTAAACAGTTCCTGAAAATCAGGCAATATATCTACGCCCAACAAGAGGACTGGACCCGTTCGAGGGGCGTAGATATACATACCTCGCCGTGTCACCAGTTTGCCTGCTCCTGTGCGCGCTCCCGCATATGTTCTCATTGCCGCCCGCTAGTAGACAGATCAGTGAATGAGAAGGCAGTTCCCATTCACAGATCTACCGTAAGTGCCTGTGATCAATGATACAGGCCACATAGGAGTGGCCCAGGATCAACACCAAATGAGGAGCGGGGTCTGCAACATAACCACCATTCCCTAACATACAAACATCCTCAGCCATCATGAATAAATGGGGGGGGGGGCTGAAAAAAGGGGGATCAGAAGAGCAAACTGTAACCAAATCACCAATAAAAAAGCAAAATATAGGCTAAGACACACTGCAACCGCTATACAAGCAAACCAGGCAAACACCACACAATCATTTGTAAGTTAAATGCAGCCTCACGTATAGGAGAAACCTAGAGGACTCCCAACGGCCAATCTTTTTGATTGCCTCGTTGCTGAGGCCCCACTTGCCAGCATCTGTGGAAGCCCCTATCCTGAATGAATTTGAAGCATAGTCTTTGGGAGCGACCCCCAACCTGCCCAAACCTTTTAAAAAACGTCTATAAATTGATACTTTGAAAGAGAGGGCCCATCCGCATGGCAAAGGAATGGGACCCTTTTTTTTTACAACACACCTTAGCAAAACTCTCCACCTGGGTCACCGGGCAAGCTGCCTGGAATTGGGAATAGCGTGATAGAAAGACCTTTTCCTAGGTGGTCAGTTTTTGACCTTTGTAAATACACATGCACCACCTGGACATTCCCCGCCAGCAGGCCACCCGCCACAGATTTACTAGCACTGACCAGTTCCCCAATATAGAAGGCCCAAAAAAAACACTAGCACTGATGTCAGTCCAGACATGGATGCAAGCTGTTCCTGCACCCTACACTCACCACCAAATGCAGCCATGTCTCAGATGCGCTGCACAAGCAACTCCAAACCTACCATCCACAAGGTAACCATAAGGCCTAAAATACAAGGGAGCAGAGTGAAGGCTTGCTGGTTTCACTCCACCAGGAACTTCCTTATTCCCTGCCCAACTCCTCTGCTTTCTTTTATCCTTTCACTCCCAACTCCTGGCCAATCAAACTGCCCAGCCCAGGAAAAACGTCTTCCTGTCTCTTAACACTTAACCCTATCCTCCCTGCTACACGCAGCCAGCCCTATCATGAGGGGCCCTCCCTATTCTGCTTTTACTCCCCAGTGCAGGCCCTGCTGTATTATTGCTAAATCGTTTTTTACCAAAACAATGCCGGGCTCGGCCCCTGTCGTACTTGCCGAGTAAAACCTGATTCTGATCAATCCGTGAGTTTATTTCTCTGAAGCAGCTGTTTGCTATCCGAGCAAATGAACTTGGTTTGCATATTTATGCGTATGTCCTGCTTTGAAACAGAATAAACTGAATTTTCTCCTTTACTCTCTTTTAGTAAATTTGTGCTCCATTTCTTCTCTTTTTGTCTCCCTTGTTCTGCATGCAATCACTTAACATGGAATACCAGTGCACAGAAGTCACAATGCTCGCGCCTCTCTGCTTATACATCGCCCACAGTCATTTTATGCCTTTTCAGTGGTTTGTGCTTTCTTTCTTCCTCACCCCCACACCAAGCAATTACACGGAATAAGGTTGCCTTCTGTCGCTGTAGCGCAAGCGTTGCCGTAATTTAATGCTTGCAGCGAGCTCAGATGAAAACAATGTAATTTAGTAATGGCGTGACACGCCGCAGCAGGAGGCTCTTGATTGGCTGGGAAGGAACTAGGCGAGGAAACTCTCGCTCCCTGGACTGTGGTTAAGCTCCCAGTGCATATTTAGTTGCAAAAATAATATCTGAGCAAATTTAATAAGCCTGATCATCAAATATTTATTTCATTTTGCTGCCTTAGATAATCCAGTCATGCTGAAATCAACAGAATCTTCAGCCAGTTTAATGAGCTTGTTGCTAAGCAGGGTCCTCATCAGTTTACCTTATAATTTATTACTAGGCTATTGTGTCAATAGTGGATTGTGTCACCTGTTACGAGATTTAAAGCCCAATGTCATGCACAAACGCTTCCCTATCCCCATGTAAGCAGAAATAGTACAGATTGTTTTTATATCTGTAGAAGCTCTCCGCTGAGCTGACAACTTCCAAATCACTATTAAAGTACCTGGTCCGGAGCCCATTGCCTTTCGTTTCCTGCAGAGCAGGCTTCCAGAGCTTCAGGCTGACATTTTCTCAGACAGCATACTGTTGTTTGAACTGTATGATGATGATGAGTTGAACAGCCGCAGTCCCATCCACATAACCTGCTATTAACTCCATCAGCTGGGCTGCTTTTTTTTTTTTTTTTTTTGCATGACCATGTTTTTTTGAAACAGGATTTGTAATAGCCTTGTTTGGTTAATCAGAACCAATTTTGGCATTACAGTGAACAGTCAGGCAGGGACCACAGTTGTCTGTCTCTTTTCTGTGCGGGTTTTCTGCATGCCTTTTCTGCACAGCCTGTGTTTGTTTGACAGAAGCAAATTAATTTGATAGGGAAAATGCACATAATGCTGCTTTCAGGTTTTTTTTTTCTGCATGTGAAATGCATATGTTACCAGTGTTCAGTGGTAGAAGTGCAGACTAGTTCCAGGATGCAAGCTGAATACATGAATTTATATATATGTCTTTGTTTAATAAACATATTTTGATATTTTTGAAATTAGTCAGATACTAGTAATTATTGTCATTACCGGTAGCTTCAATTTCCTCTCCTTTTTTTGTACAAATAGTTCCAGAATGCAGCCAACAGCATCCTTAGCGGTTACCCCGAGTCAGGCTTGGGATGGAAATCTGCAGGTTCGGGGCAGTAACCCCGAGCTGGACCCATGGGAGGTGTGCAATGTGCAGGGTTGTCGCAGATCTATCTAGTGGTATGATTTTTAGGGTCTAAAAGCTTGTGAAAAAATTGCACCAATTGCACCAACGGGCTGCACCAATTTTAGACAATAAAATCTGGAAGTAATCATACAGACAGGCAGCGCTGGGACAAGGGCCTCCAGCACCCAAGGCTGAGACACCAAAGTGCTCCCCTCCATCCCTCCCACCCCAGCCGTCACACACTGATTTTTATTAGACTAAGAGGCTCCCCAGGGCCCCCAACCCCATTAACACCTTAATCTCTAGTTATCTGGCTTGCAGTCACTGCCTTGTATCCCCTTTTCTTATTTCTCTCTGCTTCAAACACAATAGGGGAATGATAGCTGAGTGAATTGTGCGCCCCCTCCTACATTGCGCTCTGAGGCGGGAGCCTCTCTTGCCTCTGCCTCGGCCCAGCCCTGCAGACAGGGAGGTTAAACAGAGGAGAGACACAGACATGTGGTCCAGTTGATGTCCAACTTTAATATGAGCATCGGACCCTGGATCTCCTCTAAACATAGCAATAATGTCAGAACTCCCTCTAGTGGCAGCCTTATTATTGTGCTGTTGGGAGGTCTGAGTTTAAAGGAAACTTAAACTGAGAAGGATATGGATTTTTCCTTTTAAAATAATACCAGTTGCCTGGCTCTCCTGCTGATCCTGTATCTCTAATACTTCTAGCCACAGCCCATCAACAAACATGCAGATCAGGTGCTCTGACTGAAGTCAGACTGGATTCGCTGCATGCTTGTTTCAGGTGTGTGATTCAACCACTATTGCCAGGCAACTGGTATTGTTTAACCACTTGAGGACCACAGTCTTTTCGCCCCTTAAAGAGACACTTAAGCCAGAAAAATACGCGTTGCCGCATTACGCACGCATAGATATGCCGCAACGCGTATTTTTGTACGCATTGCGGCCCGCAATAGCGCTAATTACAGTCGGGAATGCGGAAAAAGCTACGCGTGGCCAGTCCTGACGGGCCTGTCGGCAAAAACGAAACTAGCTGGCAGCGGGGGACCAGAGGATTAGTGAGTGACTGCGAGGGCACAGGACTGCTGCAGGGGGCTGGTAGAAGCCCCAGATGAGTAAAACTCATTTTTTTTTCTGGCTTAAGGTTCATTTTAAGGACCATTGCGTTTTTCTCCATTCAGACCACTGCAGCTTTCACGGTTTATTGCTCGGCCATACAACCTACCACCTAAATGAATTTCACCTCCTTTTCTTGTCACTAATACAGCTTTCTTTTGGTGCTATTTGATTGCTGCTGCGAGTTTTAGTTTTTACTATATTCATCAAAAAAGACATGAATTTTGTCAAAAAAATGATTTTTTTTTTTACTTTCTGTGCTGACATTTTTCAAATAAAGTAAAATTTCTGTATACATTTTTGTCCAAATTTATTGGACAAAATAAAGACTACATGTCTTTGATAAAATAAAAAAAAATTCAGTGTATATTTATTGGTTTGGGTAAAAGTTATCACGTTTACAAACTATGGTGCCAAAAGTGAATTTTCCCATTTTCAAGCATCTCTGACTTTTCTGACCACCTGTCATGTTTCATGAGGTGCTAAAATTCCAGGATAGTATAAATACCCCCCAAATGACCCCAAATTTGGAAAGAAGACATCCCAAAGTATTCACTGAGAGGCATGGTAAGTTCATAGAAGATTTTATTTTTTTGTCACAAGTTAGCGGAAAATGACACTTTGTGACAAAAAAAAATTAAAAAAAAGTTTCCATTTCTTCTAACTTGCGACAAAAAAAAATGAAATCTGCCACGGACTCACTATGCTCCTCTCTGAATACCTTGAAGTGTCTACTTTCCAAAATGGGGTCATTTGTGGGGTGTGTTCACTGTCCTGGCATTTTGGGGGGTGCCTAATTGTAAACACCCCTGTAAAGCCTAAAGGTGCTCACTGGACTTTGGGCCCCTTAGCGCACCTAGGCTGCAAAAAAGTGCCACACATGTGGTATTGCCGTACTCAGGAGAAGTACTATAATGTGTTTTGGGGTGTATTTTTACACATACCCATGCTGGGTGGGAGAAATATCTCTGTAAATTGTCCATTTACAGAGATATTTCTCCCACTCAGCATGGGTGTGTGTAAAAATACACCCCAAAACACATTATACTACTTCTCCTGAGTATGGCAATACCACATGTGTGGCACTTTTTTGCACCCTAACTGCGCTAAGGGGCCCAAAGTCCAATGAGTACCTTTAGGATTTCACAGGTCATTTTGCGACATTTGGTTTCAAGACTACTCCTCACAGTTTAGGGCCCCTAAAATGCCAGGGCAGTATAGGAACCCCACAAATGACCCCATTTTAAAAAGAAGACAACCCAAGGTATTCCGTTAGGAGTATGGTGAGTTCATAGAAGATTTTTTTTTGTCACAAGTTAGCGGAAATTGATTTTAATAGTTTTTTTCACAAAGTGTCATTTTCCGCTAACTTGTGACAAAAAATAAAATCTTCTATGAACTCACCATACTCCTAACGGAATACCTTTGGGTGTCTTCTTTCTAAAATGGGGTCATTTGTGGGGTTCCTATACTGCCCTGGCATTTTAGGGGCCCTAAACCGTGAGGAGTAGTCTTGAAACCAAATATCGCAAAATGACCTGTGAAATCCTAAAGGTACTCATTGGACTTTGGGCCCCTTAGCGCACTTAGGGTGCAAAAAACTGCCACACATGTGGTACCGCCGTCCTCAGGAGAAGTAGTATAATGTGTTTTGTGGTGTATTTTTACACATACCCATGCTGGGTGGGAAAAATATCTCTGTAAATGACAATTTTTTGATTTTTTTTTTTTACACACAATTGTCCATTTACAGAGAGATTTCTCCCACCCATCATGGGTATGTGTAAAAATACACCCCAAAACACATTATACTACTTTTTCTGAGTAGGGCGATACCACATGTGTGACACTTTTTTGCAACCTAGGTGCGCTAAAGGGCCTAACGTCCTATTCACAGGTCATTTTGAGGCATTTGGATTCTAGACTACTCCTCACGGTTTAGGGCCCCTAAAATGCCAGGGCAGTATAGGAACCCCACAAGTGACCCCATTTTAGAAAGAAGACACCCCAAGGTATTTTGTTAGGAGTATGGTGAGTTCATAGAAGATTTTTTTTTTTTTGTCACAAGTTAGTGGAAATTGACACTTTGTGAAAAAACAAAAAAAATCAATTTCCACTAACTTTTGACAAAAAATAAAATCTTCTATGAACTCGTCATACATCTAACAGAATACCTTGGGGTGTCTTTTTTCTAAAATGGGGTCACTTGTGGGGTTCCTATACTGCCCTGGCATTTTTATAGGCCCAAAACCGTGAGTAGTCTTGAAACCAAATGTCTCAAAATGACTGTTCAGGGGTATAAGCATCTGCAAATTTTGATGACAGGTGGTCTATGAGGGGGCGAATTTTGTGGAACCGGTCATAAGCAGGGTGGCCTCTTAGATGACAGGTTGTATTGGGCCTGATCTGATGGATAGGGGTGCTAGGAGGGTGACAGGAGGTGATTGATGGGTGTCTCAGAGGGTGGTTAGAGGGGAAAATAGATGCAATCAATGCACTGGGGAGGTGATCGGAAGGGGGTCTGAGGGGGATCTGAGAGTTTGGCCAAGTGATCAGGAGCCCACATGGGGCAAATTAGGGCCTGATCTGATGGGTAGGTGTGCTAGGGGGTGACAGGAGGTGATTGATGGGTGTCTCAAGGTGTGATTAGAGGGGGGAATAGATGCAAGCAATGCACTGGCGAGGTGATCAGGGCTGGGGTCTGAGGGCGTTCTGAGGGTGTGGGCGGGTGATTGGGTGCCCTAGGGGCAGATAGGGGTCGAATATGATGGGTAGCAGTGACATGGGGTGATTGATGGGTGATTGATGGGTGATCAGTGGGTGATTAGATGGCAGAACAGATGTAAACAATGCACTTTGGAGGTGATCTGAGGGTAGGTCTGGGGCAATCTGATGGTGTGGGAGGGTGATCAGATGCCGTAAGAGGCAGGTTAGGGTCTGATCTGATAAGTGGCAGTGACAGGTGGTGATTGACAGGTGATTGACGGGTGAATGACGGGTGAATGACAGGTGATTGACAGGTGATTGACAGGTGATTACAGGGGAGAATAGATGTATACAGTACACGGGGGGGAGGTCTGGGGGGAGTCTGAGGCAGTGTTGCCAACCGCCAGTAAATTTACTGACAGTCAGTAAAAAAGTCAACAAATCTGGGCTGTCAGTAAAGTCCATGAAAAACTTTGTGGTGTCAGTAAAAAAAACCCTCTCTCTCCCAAAAGATCACAGCACTTACTGCTTATCAGTTCACGTATCACTCTGGAATGTACACTGCTCTAGCTAAAGGTGGCCATTCATCTGTAGACTTGGTGGCCAATCGACCGTCAGATAAGACAATAATTATTGATATTATAAAAATTGGTGCCACCAAGAGCATCCCTATACAATCAAACCAATTTTGGATCAAAAGTGGTTGCATGTATCGATCGAATGTATCAATCGGACATGCTTGAAATTCTCAGGTTAGCATGCTCGATCGGGTGTGCAGCGGCAAGGAAAACAAACATGATGGAAACCCCCGGTCGCATCCCCCAAATGTAAATGTATCAAAAGTCTCCCCCCCCCCCCTTTGATGCAGTGCATTAATACTTTATCTGTCCAGTGTCCGCCACTGTACTAATTCTTCCTCATTTGCAGCCCACGTGGTTGCCGATGTATTGCACGTGGGGCGCATGTGTGATATCTTTCATTTAATTTCAATAATATTAGATGTCAGTAAAAAAAGTGTTCTGTCAGTAAATGTTTTGTGCTTTGTCAGTAAAAATGTATTTCCAAGGTTGGCAACACTGGTCTGAGGTCGTTCTGAGGGTGTGGGTGGGTGATTGGGTGCCCTAGGGGCAGATAGGGGTCTAATCTGATGGGTAGCAGTGACAGGGGGTGATTGATGGGTGATTGATAGGTGATTGACAGGTGATCAGTGGGTTATTACAGGGAAGAACAGATGTAAATAATGCACTGGTGAATTGATAAGGGGGGGTCTAAGGGCAATCTGAGCATGTGGGCGGGTGATTGGGTGCCCGCAAGGGGCAGATTAGGGTCTAATCTGATGGGTAACGGTGACAGGTGGTGATAGGATGTGATTGATGGGTGATTGATGGGTAATTAGTGGGTGTTTAGAGGAGAGAACAGATGTAAACAATGCACTTGGGAGGTGATCTGATGTTGGGTCTGTGGGTGATCTGATGGTGTGGGTGGGTGATCAGATTGCCCGCAAGGGGCAGGTTAGGGGCTGATTGATGGGTGGCAGTGACAGGGGGTGATTGACAGGTGATCAGTGGGTTATTACAGGGAAGAACAGACGTAAATAATGCACTGGCGAATTGATAAGGGGGGGGGGGGGTCTGAGGGCAATCTGAGCGCGTGGGTAGGTGATTGGGAGCCCGCAAGGGGCAGATTAGGGTCTAATCTGATGGGTAACACTGACAGGTGGTGATAGGGTGTTATTGATGGGTGATTGATGGGTAATTAGTGGGTGTTTAGAGGAGAGAGCAGATGTAAACAATGCACTTGGGAGGTGATCTGACGTCGGATCTGCGGGCGATCTGATGGTGTGGGTGGGTGATCAGATTGCCCGCAAGGGGCAGGTTAGGGGCTGATTGATGGGTGGCAGTGACAGGGGGTGATTGATGGGTGATTGACAGGTGATTGACAGGTGATCAGTGGGTTATTACAGGGGGGATAGAGGCATACAGTACACAGGGAGGGGGGGGGGTCTGGGGAGAATCTGAGGGGTGGGGAGGGTGATCAGGAGGGAGCAGGGGGCAGTTTAGGGCATAGAAAAAAAAATAGCGTTGACAGATAGTGACAGGGAGTGATTGGTGGGTGATTAGGGGGGTGATTGGGTGCAAACAGTGGGTGCAAACAGTGGTGCTGTGGGCGATCAGAGGGAAGGAGGGGGAGATCAGTGTGCTTGGGTGCAGACTAGGGTGGCTGCAGCCTGCCCTGGTGGTCCCTTGGTCACTGGGACCACCAGGGCAGGAGGCAGCCTGTATAATAGGCTTTGTATACATTACAAAGCCTATTATACGGTTTGTCAGCGGCGATCGGGCAGCTAGTAACTTGCCGTCGCTTCCGAACGGCCGACGGGTTACAGCGCGAGGGGGGCGGAGCCTGTCGCAGGCGGCTGATCGCGTCACGAATGACGCGATCGCCGCATAACGACGCCCGCCGCCGCCACCGCCGATGGGCGTATTGCGGTCATTTGGGCCCAGCCCTTGCCGCCGCCCATCGGCTGTGGGCGGTCGGCAAGTGGTTAAAAATGAACCATCCCTATCCTTCTCAGTTTAGGTTCCCTTTAACCCTGTCACACATGCAAATGTAAATTAGCCTATTGATTAACATGGGTTCTCACTTTTAAATCTTGATGAATATTTATCACTAGAGATGATTAATGACATGCAAATTATTTTTCCTTACATTTAAATAGTATCTAAATTATACGCAGTTTGACATTTTTTAACTTCCTGGAAATTTTTATTGGTTCAAGCTGCATAATATTTACATTAGGTTTGAATGCAAGGAGAACGTATTTGCATCTCATTGATAATCCCTATTGATCACTGCAAGCTATTTACAAAGATGACTTGTCATGTCAAAGTGCTATACATTCCCAATACCCATACAGGATTCAGGATCAGAGAGCAGAGCACAGACCATTTTCATAGAGGTTTGTGGACAACAACTCCAAAATTGTAAACTACTTTCAATATTAAGGCCCGGATCACACTGGCACTGAGCGAAAAGTAGATCCCTAAAACAGGTCTGTTTTTCATCTGCTTCCATTCCGTTGGCATTCATTTTGCATCCGTTTCTGTTAAAGCGGAAGGTGCTAAAAATTGTAAACCATTCAATTGTAAACATACCTTGCCCTTATTTTCTGCTTGCCTGGTAGCGAGTTGAAGCCCTCCACATAATGTCTGCCTCTCACAGCTTCCTGCACTTCTGTAGGTTGCTGTGATCAGGGTGCCCCTTATCGTAATGGGTAGGATGAGCCTGGACTTGCACAATCAGGTTCTCTGTGCTATATTGCCTGAACTCTGTCATTTTGATAAAATAAACACAAACTGGGATGAATCCCCATACCTCCCAACTTTTTGAGATAAGAAACAGGGACACTTAAGCCATACCCCGCCACACCCCTAATCACGCCCTTGCACACACCTGGTCACACATACCATATGGGTCGTACGAGGGGAGGGCTGTGTGTTGTAACCAAGGAGAGAGCTGTGACATGCGTTGCTCAGTGTGTGATAGGCTGCAGACAGACCTCAGACAGTGGCTCAGAGTCTGGGACAAACTACTCACCCTCCTCCTACTGCTACTTGTAAAAGCCTCTCTGCCTTATCCTCCTGTCTGTGGGGGTGGATGGATAAGTAACATCCTCATTCCACATCACGACCATATTCTACAGATTCCTCCTCGAGTTCTACCATGCCCCCTGTCCTGTCCTGCTATCTGTGGGCCTGTGTGTACGTCATGCTGATGTTGATGCTCTGCTCTGGGTCTCCCCTCATGCTCACAGCTTGAGTTCTCCTTATGTGGCAGTGACTCCTCCTCATGCTTGATAGCTGGTGCCTGTCAATCTCACTGACAGGCGTCTCCCTCTCTGTCGGATCATGATGTTCCTGCTGAGTTTATTTTTTGCCACCCCTTCATGGCAGCTATTTGCAGCCACCCTGAATCATGTGATTCAAGCTGTTTCATGGAAGGGCTGTCCCTGCTTAAAACTAAAGCTATAAACCTGAAAATAAAAATATGAAACTAGTTGTTTTTTTTGCTAGCTTGTAACAGATGTGCAGGGAGAGAAGAAGGGAGGAACAAGCCCAGCAGAGTGACAATTGGGAGTACGATGCTGTACAGACATATCCCGAGATTAGCGATGTGTTTTGTTACTATGGAGGGGGGTGGTGGAACAACGATTGGTGGACGACGAAGCGGCTTCAACCGGTCGGCAGGGTGGAAATAGCATTGTGATTGGTAATGCTTGGGCATCGGGGGTCGTTGAAGATCCGACAGGACAAATCCTTGATGACCCCCAATGCCCGAGCAATATCAATCAACTGCCGCTGTACACACATAATGATCGTTAGCTGAAACAGCCATTATCAGCCATTTCAGCCAACATTTATTGCATGTGCGTACATAGCTTATGTACAGACTGTGTAGGCAAAGTTTCATATTACATGAAAGTGGTGAAATTGGCCAATCATTGGCCAATCAAAATTGGATGTGTCTGCCAGGCTTTAGTACAGTGCAACCAACAAACTTGTCCCACATCACAGTGAATTTCCCCATTGTCAGAAATATCAGCAACATCGGCTTCTAAGAGGAGACTAACTTTTCTTCCTTCCCACCTGAACTGTTTTACCTAGCAGGGTCGAACTAACATGTTCATTTCCCTGTTTTTTTAAATACACAATAGCCTCCCATTCATTTTGTAAAATGTCTTAATCCTTTAAACAGTGATAATTACAGGCTTTGAATCTTATTATATTCCATTGCTCAATCCCTCTCCTTTTGTAAACATACCGGATTTTTGTTGAGGCACTTACTGCACCTGTCAATATTATAATTATGTATTCAGCATGACAAACAGAGCTGAATGTGACAATAGGAGGGCCCTGATACTGTATTCTCTGAAGGGGATGGGAGTTGCTTACAGCGGCATGCTGGGATAATGTAGAAAGGCCTAAAAGGAAATCATTGCAGCATTATGCGGAGTTGCTTTACAGGCTGCTCTGGCTCCACATGGAGAGGAAAAATTATTTGTCAGAAACATACTTTTCATATTTAACCCACTCCACCATTATTGCCATGGCCATACTACTTGTGTATGGTGCTGCTACCCCAACTGAATGTTAACACACTTTTCAAATATTGTTCACCTCTTGTTGGTGCTCTGTCTAGCACATTGTGTTAATTACTTAAAGTAAACCTTAAGTGGAGGAAGAAAGTTGAGTTTTACTTACTGGGGGCTTCTTCCAGCCCCTGACAGTATCTGAGGTCCCTCAGTGTCCTCTCGATCCCTTTTGTTGTGCCAATGTCACTCCATGGGCTGCCACGGCCAAGTGCAACTCCTTGATCGCGCTTCTGTGGCAAAAAGGGCTCTGTGTGTGCTCAAAATGTTCAAAACCAAAGGCGCGCAATCAAGGAGGTGCACAGCTGGAGCCACATATGTACAGTGCAGGCACCAACGGATCAGTGAATAATGGCGCACAGCGCCTATGCATAAAAATGGCACCGCATTAAAAAATACGCTTATCGCTATTTATTGTTAGTACTGCATAATAATGGCGCACAGGGAAAAAAGAAGAAAAACGGCACACAATAACGTTGTTTATCAATAGTGCCATTCATATGCCAAACAGCAGACGTTATTGTGCACAGTAACGTTATTTATCAATAGCTAACCTACATTAGCCAAACTGCAGAAGTTATTTAACTGCAAAACAGTGAATGGATTTAATGTAACACTTTCAAGGTTAGGGTTAGGCACCACCAGGGGAGATTTAGGGTTAGGCACCACCAGGGAGGTCTTAGGGCTAGGCACCACCAGGGGGGTGGTTAGGGTTAGGCACCACCAGGGGGTGGTTAGGGTTAGGCACCACCAGGGGAGATTTAGGGTTAGGCACCACCAGGGAGGTCTTAGGGCTAGGCACCACCAGGGGGGTGGTTAGGGTTAGGCACCACCAGGGGGTGGTTAGGGTTAGGCACCACTGGGGTGGTTAGGGTTAGGCACCACCAGGGCAGTGGTTAGGGTTAGGCACCACCAGGGGGGTGGTTAGGGTTAGGCACCACCAGGGGGGTGGTTAGGGCTAGGCACCACCAGGGGGGTCTTAGGGTTAGGGATAGGTACAGAGTGGGTTCTGTGTGTTAACGCTAAATAACAATAAGGCTTTAACGTTAAATAGCGATAAGGCTTTAACGGTAAATAGCGATAAGCGTCAAACGGATTAGCGGCAACATCATGCGCCGTTATTCGCAGGCGCCATTTTCAGATGGACCAGAGTTTGCACCTGTGCAGTACCACAGCCAGACCGAGTGCAGGCACCAGTGAGTTTGCACCTGTGCAGTACCACAGCCAGACCAAATGCAGGCACCAGTGAGTTTGCACCTGTGCAGTACCACAGCCAGACCAAATGCAGGCACCAGTGAGTTTGCACTTGTGCAGTATCACTGAGAAAAAAGCATTGCACAAGCAGCTCCATGCTACTGCACAGGTGCCGCCAGTATTTTGCTCATTGCGAAGTGAAACTGCACTCATACGCAGAGGAAACCATGGCTGCAAGCAATATTCCAATTAATAACAAGTATTCTTTAGTAGGGTCCCAGCGCCAGAGCAGAGGCTTCCCTCTACTGTATTAAACATTTTTTTTGTTCATCTTGATTACAGGTCAGCTTTTAATGGACCCTGAGCTCTGCCTAAAATCACCATTTGGACTTTGGCTTCCTCCAGCCCCCCATAGCCCGCGAGGTCCCCCGGCGTCCTCCTGGCTCCTCTCTCAGTCCCTCTGGTGGTGCCAAAGTCTCTGATTAACGGAGCCGCCATTGGGACCTGGAGAGGAGACAGGAGGACACCGGGGGACCTTGCGGGCTACGGGGGGCTAGAGGAAGCCCCAGGTAAGTCCAAATGGTGATTTGAGGCAAAGCTCAGGCCCCCTTTATCAGTGCTAAAATACTAGTACCCCAATCACTTTCTATTACACAAAAAAATAGACTCTTTGTATTGGGGCCATTTATAGCCTTCGTTTTAAACATTCCATCTGAAGAGTGTCTCAGGGACGAGATTAAACTAGCGTATGTACATAGCTTAACAATGGAGGTTGATGTGGAAGCAGGAAATTTGGGTGCATGAGGCAGGTGGACAAAAAGGGCGCTGCCATTCACTCCCATAATAAATATCGTTTAATGGGCGCCCAACAGGAAAAAAGGGCGCCGGAGAAAAATAACGTTTTAAAAGCGGCGCCCGGAGATTTTTAATGTTTTATAACTGCTTCTCATGATTACACATTATTTAATGATTTATAATTTTTTTAAACATTATTTTTAAACAAAAAACAGTACAATATTTTTTTAAAACATTATTAATGCTTATCACAGGGGGGGGTCTTAGGTTTAGGCACCACCAGGGGGGTCTTAGGCTTAGGCACCACCAGGGGGGTCTTAGGGTTAGGCACCACCAGGGGGGTTTTAGGGTTAGGCACCACCAGGGGGGTTTTAGGGTTAGGCACCTCCAGGGGGGTGGTTAGGTTTAGGCACCGCCAGGGGGTCTAGGGGTTAGGGGTAGGTACAGGGAGGGTTCTGTGTGAGAGTAGGGTTAGGTATAGCTTTAGTAACATTCTTATTAATGTTTTATAAAACGTTATTATAAATTTCACTTTTTAAACAGGGAAGATTAACGTTTTTACAATTGCCGATTTCATACACATTATTTAATGATTTATAACTTTATAAAACATTATTTCTAAACGAAATATAGAACAATTTTTTTTAAACGTTATTCATGCTTATCGTTTAAAACCCTGCACCCTTTTTTCCCGGCGCCCTTTTTTAACGTACACGGTTGATGTATAGGGCTGACAGCACCAGTATATATAAAGCAGAATGGCTGAGAACTGGCTGCCACTTGCTGTAACTCAGTCCACAAAGTCCATGTACAGAAGAAATGTATTTCAGTTTTTGATAGTGTGGTAAGAGCTCTGATAATCTTTTGAAATGTTCTTGTTGTCCTATGCTTCCACTAATTCCTCTCCAGAAATAAAATGGGAAAGTCTTTCCCAAAGCAATGGAGAGGGCAACAACTAAAACAGTCTTTATAGTATTGAGGAATGCCACTGTGATGATCCGCTCAGCTGGCTGCACAGGAAGACAGCTGTTTGTCCATTCCTCTAGTCTGTGGGCTGCAGGTCTCTGGAACAGAGACCGGTCTTTTCATTGCAAGTTTCTGTTCTGTTCTCTTGCTGGGGAATTTGCATACATTCGTTATGCAAATCCTCTACCTGCCTTCTTTGATGACTGGCACTATAAGAGCTTTATGTTTCCCAGAATGCTTTGCTGGTCATTTCCCTTCCTTGCTCAGTTCCTGATGGACACTGCTGGAGTGTCAGCCATTGCTATCTAGTATAGTTAATTCCTGGGGGTTGCTTTTGGCTCCCCTTCTAGCCCAGTCAGGTTGTATTATCTGTATTGCCTGTTCTGTCTTGTCTTGCCTGTTTGCCATTGTCCTGTCCCTATGGTGGTTGACAGGAAATGGTTCTGATCTATGTTCTTGGAGTATAGCTGGTGCAGCGGTTGCTACCAGCTATCTCTTCTGTTCTGTTTCCTGGGATCGCGCTAGCTACTTTGTGCTAGCGCTGGGGATCCTTCTGTTCTGTTTCCTGGGATCGCGCTAGCTACTTTGTGCGAACGCTGGGGATCCTTCTGTTCTGTCTTGTCGGTCGCGATTGCGCTGTCACCAACGGCGGTTGATAGCGAATCGTTCTGTCTTGCTGAGATCGCACTAGCCGCTAGCGTTAGCGGCTGTGGATCTTTCTGATCTATGTTCCTGCTTGGATCACACTTGCTCTGGCGGAGGAGCGGTGGATCCTTCCTGCCTAGTTCTTGTTTTTCGTGTGTCTGTCTTGTCCGCTGCGCTTGCTACAGGCTCGGTGAGGTAACCGTTAAGCAAGCGCTCGCGTCCCCTGTTTCATGTTTGTCTGTTTATGGTTAGTTAGGCGTGCTTGTCTCTATTGTGCTTATCACGTGGAGATCGCGCATAACCGCTTGCACTGTTGCGAATGAGTGCGGTGTTCGCGGTTAGCTAGCGGTTGTTGTTTTCCGTATCTCCTTATTGTATTTGCTGTGCCTTTGCTACCCTTGTATTCTATTCTGTTCTGCCTTGTGTCACGTCTTGCGATCGCACCTCTCGCGATCGCGTTCCTATTTCGTATCTGCTGTTGCGTGTGCGCGGTCGCGGAGTGGCGACTGGATTGGCGCACACACATACAACCTATCCCTTTTGCTCAATCTCATTCACTATCGCCTCTCTTGCGATTGCATTCTGCGCTTCGTACAATTCCTGTCTGGCACTTGTGGAGGTACAGAGGATTGGTTCCTCTGCACTCCCCAGCGCCATCTGCCGACAGGAATTTCCCTCTACAGGTGCGTAGCACCTTTTGCTGGGTTCCTGCAAATTATACGCTTGTGGAGGATCTCCGCCGTGTCAGCGCACGTGTTGTGCGCTGATCACGGGGAAAGTTCCACAATCGTGACAGCCACAAAGCTCCATGGAAGTCCCAGGAAAAGGCAAGGAGGGGAAATATCTTTAGAGGGAACACAAGAAGAAATAAAAAAATTTGTTAAATTTTCCCTTTTTAATCAAAACAAAATAAAATGTATTCCTGAGATTTTTTGAACCTCCCTGTAAAAACCTGATAGTACTCCTCAATGTAAACCACTCTGTAAAAACCTGTTAGTACTCCTCAATGTAAACCTCTCTGTAAAAACCTCAGGGGCGTAGCAATAGGGGGTGCAGAGGTAGCGACCGCATCGGGGCCCTTGGGCCAGAGGGGCCCTGAAGGGCTCTCCCTCAACTACATTATTAGCCCTCTACTGGTCCTATGCTCATAATAATCACTTCTATAGATTCTGTGAATAGTAGTAATCACTAACACACAGTTCCCCATCACCTTCTTGCTCCTCTGACACTGTAGTTGCCATTAGCAGGTTTTAGTGCGCCGCATCAATTGTTATGTATAGAGTGCATGGGGGGCCCCAATGTAAAACTTGCATCGGGGCCCACAGCTCCTTAGCTACGCCACTGAAAAACCTGATAGTACTCCTCAATGTAAACCTCTCTGTAAAAACCTGATAGTACTCCTCAATGTAAACCTCTCTGTAAAAACCTGATAGTACTCCTCAATGTGAACCTGTACCTATCATTGCAGTAGGAGAACAGAGGCGCCAGCAGGATAAAAGCAGATAAAAACTTTAAAATTTGCTGGGAGGAAGTGGTGGACTTATCTCCACAAAGCAGACACGAAAGACTGTTTGAATAGCAGCAATCACATTTATTAAATAGTACCCCAAAAAAGTGCAACGCGTTTCGCAGGCCCAGCCCGCTTCATCAGGCAATAAACGTGGGGACAAAACAGAATTTCTCACTGAGGCGCTACAACTGTTATTGTCGAAATTCTGTTTTGTCCCCACGTTTATTGCCTGATGAAGCGGGCTGGGCCTGCGAAACGCGTTGCACTTTTTTGGGGTACTACAGTATTTAATAAATGTGACTGCTGCTATTCAGACAGTCTTACGTGTCAGCTTTGTGGAGGAAAGTCCACCACTTCCTCCCAGCAAATTTTAAAGTTTTTATCCACTTTTATCCTGCTGGCGCCTCTGTTCTCCTACTGCTATACCGTGTCCACCCCTGGTGGAGGGGTGATCTACCCCCTTTATCATCTACAGAGAGCGACTTCTTATCCCTGAGTGAGGACAGGTCTAATCTCCTCACCTGCCTATACAGTGGTTGCTTTTGTGGTAACCCACGTTTGTGAGTATAATTTTCTCACGATAACCTTTACTTCATTTATGCTTAACATACTACACTATATTGGGCTCTCGGTTTCTCTACACTGTACCTATCATTGATCACTTTTCAAGCATAATACTTTGATTCAAAGAAGCTGCAGCATGTGATGCACAAGTCTGGCATTACCTGAAATTCAATGGTAGTTTTTTTGGGCAACAGCTTTTTTTTATTTTATTTATTTTTGTGCTCAAGCACTGCCTTGCAGACAATATGGACCATACTATTCTGAAAGTGAAGAACTTAGTCAACAATATCACAACCTTATTTTCACTTCACTTATCCTAGCAACTTTGTCCTCAGCGAAAGCAATTCAGCCAAGTACTTCTTGTAAAGTCCCACTGGATTCATGCTGCACGCACAATAGGCTTTTTGGTCTTTTCAAACAATCATTTGTGGACATTTGGGCTAATAGTCTATTATAAGTATAGGTTTCCCCAAAAGGCTAATGCCAGAGGTATGAGAGAATGAAAACTTTTGCGTTATGATAAGAACAATACAAATCAGGTATACATAGTGGCATAGCAAAAGGGATGCAGAGGTAGCAACTGCACCAAGGCTCCTGCTTTTTGCTTCATATCAATTATGCTTGAGATGGTCCAATATATAAAAATATATATAAACTAATATAAAACTCACAATGGGGTCCACAGCTCCCTAGCCATGCCACTAGGCATACACTTTAAGAACTTTACAAAGGCTCATTGTATTGGACACCGAAGAAGACTAGCATTTGTCATTTATACATTTTTAATATTTGGTTTCTTCTTAAAGAAGAACTTTACTGAATATAACTTAATGAATAAAAGAGCATATTTTTACTACTACAGTAGAGTCTCAGTTATCCGGCTCTGATGAAGAATGGCTGATGCTGGATAAGTGTGCTCATGGCTGGACTGGGCCACAGGAGGGCTGGAGAATCATCCGGTAGGCCCTACTGAAGCTGGAGCTGATATTTAATTTTTCTGGCCCTAGGCTTCAGCCTCCAAATCTCAGCATTGATTGGCTTGCCAGACCAGCCAATCACCAACTACAGGTGTGGGATTTTGGAAGGAGGAGGAGCCAGCAGGCAGCTGATGCTGTGTTGTGCATCTGAGCAGCTAGGGTACAGCTTGCGCACCATCAAGCTGCTTTAGTATCGGCACAGTGGGACTGAGCCGTGTGGGCGTTTTACCCTTGCTGCTTCCTCTTCTAGCAATTGGGGCGACTGGTGGCAGCATCAAATTCAATTGTGCCACGGCTGCTCTATTATAACCCCCGCCCCATTCCTGAGTCCTACTAAGCTCCACCCATGCAGCTAAGCCCTACCCTCATGCCAGTCCAAGAAACCTGTGCAGCAGTATAGCAGACAGTCAAGGGACCGGGGCTCCATCTGACCAGTGACCACACTGAGCGAATAATGAGACTCACCACCAGGTCATTGTGGCTGCGCCTGCGTTTAGGGAGTGGTGTGTGTATGCTTTATTTGGGTCAGTATTGCTGCTTGCTACATGGCTTAACTTTATGCTCAGTTACTCTGTGTTATACTGCTGCAGATGCTGATTCTCAATATTTCTCCTTCACAAATTGCATGTGTTGTTGTTGCTATTGTACTTTTCATTTGAAGGCTATTGCATACAGTTACTTGCCTACTGCACATGCGCGATCCTGTCTGCGTGCCTCCTCCATCACTCCCCCATGGCCAGGAGCGTTCTGTGCATGGGTAGTTTAAGTCCTTGTGAACTGTGCAAGCATAGAATGCTTTCAGTCACAGGAGTGCAATCGAGGAGGCTCATAGATGGGACAACGCATGCGCAGTAGCCGCAACCAGAATTCTGGTTGGGGATCTTTCGGAGGGGGCAGCGGCACATTGGATGGTATTAAGTGTACAACAAGGGACATCAAATACTGTGGTGTGCTAGAAGAATCCTTTGGAAAGCAAATGTGAATATCCTCCCTGCCTTCATGTGTGAGGTATAGTTGTTGCATTTAATGTGTGGGGTGATGTTTCCACATTTTATGTGTGGGGTAATGTTTTCTGAATTTAATTTAGGAGATAACTTTTGCTGTATTTTATGCATGGGGTAATGATTGCTGTATCACATGTGTGCAGTAACGGTTTCTGCATTTCGTGTGTGGGGTAATACTGGATAAACTTGACTATAAGTCTAGAAATTAAAGTCTGATCCACTAAATAAAAGTGTAGGGGTCGACTTATAACCGAGTCACAAGCAACACTGAGTAATGTGTGTAACTATTAGTGACATTCCCATTTACAGCAATTTCCCCTTGATAAAGGAAATGCCAAGAAAACACAGGTTTGAAAGTCCTGCCCACAACAATTAACAAGGAGCGGGGCAGGGGGAAAATACTGGGCTGCAGAAAGAAGGGGGGTGAATAATTGCTGCACTTGGGGGCCTGGGGGAGTTTTTGGCTGCACTTAAGGGACAGGAGGGGTTAATGGCATCGATACTGTATGCAATACCCCTCCTGGGCCCCAAGTGCAGCTGTTAATTCTTCCTGTTCCCCAAGTGCAGCCATTAACTTTGCTGGGTAGACTTGAGTCAATAATAAAAATTCCAGTCGACATATACACAAGGTTGACTTATATTCGAGGATATACGGTATTTGCTGCTTTCCTTGTGTGGAGAAAGGACTGCTATATTTCAATATTTCATATATGGGGTAATGTTTGCTGCATTTCTTTTGTGGGGTAATGTTTGCTGCATTTCTTTCATGTGGTAATGTTTGCTGCATTTCTTATGTACAATAATGACTGCTGTATTTATAATTTGATGGTCATAATATGCTGTGCATTGTATTTTGAGGTTATTGTTGCAACATATGCCATTTTGTGGGTTTATAATTACTTTAAGTTAAGCTAATACATAAACCAATGACTGGAAAATGTTTATATTTAGACGGCCTACTAGTACTGAGTTGGACCCCTTTTTGCCTTCAGAACTGCCTTAATTCCATGGTTCATATTGACACGATATCATCATGCATGCTGCATGCATGTGGAGAAGGTGCCATTTTTTTTTGCTGCACCTCTGGCAGATTACCAATTTGTAAAGAGGGCTGCACTGCACTGGGTACCGTGGGGGTGTGTGAGAGTCTTTCACTGTGCAGTGCAGCCCTCTTTACAAATCTCTTCTCTCCAGTGCACCTGCTAGGCCCCTCTCCACATGCATTACAGTCATTGACCCCTCCTGGGCCCCAAATGCAGCTGTTAATTCTTCCTGGTCCCCAAGTGCAGCCATTAACTTTGCTGGGTAGACTTGAGTCAATAATAAAAATTCCAGTCGACATATACACAAGGTTGACTTATATTCGAGGATATACGGTATTTGCTGCTTTCCTTGTGTGGAGAAAGGACTGCTATATTTCAATATTTCATATATGGGGTAATGTTTGCTGCATTTCTTTTGTGGGGTAATGTTTGCTGCATTTCTTTCATGTGGTAATGTTTGCTGCATTTCTTATGTATAATAATGACTGCTGTATTTATAATTTGATGGTCATAATAGGCTGTGCATTGTATTTTGAGGTTATTGTTGCAACATATGCCATTTTGTGGGTTTATAATTACTTTAAGTTAAGCTAATACAAAAACCAATGACTGGAAAATGTTTATATTTAGACGGCCTACTAGTACTGAGTTGGACCCCTTTTTGCCTTCAGAACTGCCTTAATTCTATGGTTCATATTGACACGATATCATCATGCATGCTGCATGCATGTGGAGAAAGTGCCATTTTTTTTGCTGCACCTCTGGCAGATTACCAATTTGTAAAGAGGGCTGCACTGCACTGGGTACCATGGAGGTGTGTGAGAGTCTTTCACTGTGCAGTGCAGCCCTCTTTACAAATCTCTTCTCTGCAGTGCACCTGCTAGGCCCCTCTCCACATGTTGACATCTTCTAAAGCACTTTACAGAGTACATAGTCTTGTTACTAACTGTCCTCAGAGCAGCTCACAATCTAATCCTACCATAGTTGTAATCTAATGTTACCATATTCTTACTATGTATTTATAAAGCGCTGACATCTTCTGCAGCACTTTACAGAGTAGATAGTCATGTCACAGACTGTCTTCAGAAGAGCTCACAATTTTAATCCTACCATAGTCCTAGTCTAATGGCCTACTATATAATTATTATGTATGTATATAACACTGACATCTAATGCAGCACTAATCTAATCCCTACCATATGTATGGTAACTAGGGCATTACTTATAAAAGTAGAGAGGGCTTCGTCCAAAGATTTTCTGGGCAGACCCACTGTCTTTGAATAACACATCTATTTATGTTATGTTCATATAGGCCTGTCCATTACCCAAATTGACAAAGCCCACTTTCCAGTGCATGACCATGCCCCTTTTTTCCACTGCAGCCCACATCAACCAGCTACCCCACCTAGTTGAATCAGCAATTGCATAGTACACCTCAATAAAAAAAATCTAGGAGCTACCCCTGCATAGTCATCTCACTGATTATCCTCAGTGGAGCTCACGCTCTAATCCTGCCATAGTCTAACGTCCTACCATATTGTAGCACTTACATCTTCTGCAGCATGTTGCGTGTGAGCTCCAAATCATCAGGTGTGTGGGCCCCAGGCTACATTAGTAGCACAGATATGAGTCTAATATTGTTTCCAGTACAGGAAGCGTTAAGAAATTTCAGTTGTTATCTATGCAAAAGAGTCTCTCTGAGCTCTCAGATGCAAATTGGGTGGCTGTTTTCTAGAGCACTTATACATCAATGAAATAGTGAGAGACAAATTTAGATAAGGTTTTTACTGCACGGAAGTTCAAAGGATCATTAGTTCTGCTTGTGTTACAATTTAAAATACAGAGTGTGGCTTGTAATTGCAAATGAGAGAATTATGCGATGTTATATAAAAATAAAAAGCTATATACAGTGGGTTGCAAAAGTATTTGGCCCCCTTGAAGTTTTCCACATTTTGTCACATTACTGCCACAAACATGAATCAATTTTATTGGAATTCCACATGAAAGACCAATACAAAGTGGTGTACACGTGAGAAGTGGAACGAAAATCATACATCATTCCAAACATTTTTGACAAATAAATAACTGCAAAGTGGTATGTGCATAATTATTCAGCCCCCTTTGATCTGTGTGCAGTCAGTTGCCTCTAGACATTGCCTGATGAGTGCTAATGACTAAATAGAGTGCACCTGTGTGTAATCTAATGTCAGTACAAATACAGCTGCTCTGTGAGGGCCTCAGAGGTTGTCTAAGAGAATATTGACGGAGCAACAACACCGTGAAGTCAAAGAACACACAAGACAGGTCAGGGATCAAGTTATTGAGAAATTTAAAGCAGGCTTAGGCTACAAAAATATTTCCAAAGCCTTGAACATCCCACGGAGCACTGTTCAAGTGATCATTCAGAAATGGAAGGAGTATGGCACAACTGTAAACCTACCAAGACAAGGACATCCACCTAAACTCACAGGCCGAACAAGGAGAGCGCTGATCAGAAATGCAGTCAAGAGGCCCATGGTGACTCTGGACGAGCTGCAGAGATCTACAGCTCTGATGGGGGAATCTGTCCATAGGACAACTATTAGTCATGCACTGCACAAAGTTGGCCTTTATGGAAGAGTGGCAAGAAGAAAGCCATTGTTAACAGAAAAGCATAAGAAGTCCCACTTGCAGTTTGCCAAAAGCCATGTGGGGGACACAGCAACCATGTGGAAGAAGGTGCTCTGGTCAGATGAGACCAAAAATGGAACTTTTTGGCTCAAATGCAAAACGCTATGTGTGGCGGAAAACTAACACTGCACATCACTCTGAACACACCATCCCCACTAACGCATATGGTGGTGGCAACATCATGCTCAGGGGGTGCATCTCTTAAGCAGGGACAGGGAAGCTGGTCAGAGTTGAAGGGAAGATGGATGGAGCCAAATACAGGGCAATCTTGGAAGAAAACCTCTTGGAGTCTGCAAAAGACTTGAGACTGGGGCGGAGGTTCACCTTCCAGCAGGACAACAACCCTAAACATAAAGCCAGGGCAACAATAGAATGATTTAAAGGGACTCAGAGCAGTGTATAAACTATGAAAAGATGCATACCATTTTGAAGCTCTCTTTCTCCTCTTTCCAATGATGTATAAACCGCCGCCCTATGCCTTTTAGTTTTCGCTATTTTCGATCGAAATCGCAGCGGCCTGAATGGACCTGCTGACTTTGGGGAAAAGTCATCCTGTGTAATACAAGTAACTATGGAAAGATGCATACCATTTTGAAGCTCTCTTTCTCCTCTTTCCAACGACACATGAACCGCCGCCCTACGCCTTTTAGTTTTCGTTATTATTAAGCACAGCAGAGTCCACAAACAGCGTAAGAAGTTGGCCTTCACCACTTTGAGTATTGCCAGTGATTTGTGCTGGTTGGTTGAGACTGCTGGCTGCTAGTTGAGTTCTGGATAACCAGGACTCTATTTTATTACTTTAGAAATTATTTAGTCAGTGTTTGGCTATTGAAAGATCTTTCCTCGCCCTGATTTGCATTATTTAATTTATCAGGTGGTGGCATATTTATTGCTGGCAAGGAACATTATTGCAGAATGTTTATTTACAGTGTGTTCTGGAGAGAGCAGAAACAACACCTGAAGGCTTCCTGACATCATAGCCTAGGCTAAACATCATTGGTAGGGCGGGATTACATACCTATATACAGCAATATATACATATAGGAAGTGTTTCTGATGCTAAAAGTGTAATTAATGTAAAATTGGGTACCCTGAATAATGAACCTCATAAAATAAGCCTAATTTTTCAGCACAAACAATATGCTGAAAAGTTACTCCCCCGGCTTATATGCGAGTCAGTGGAGCAGAACAGATGGTGGAGCAGGTTTTGTTACTGGTAAAGGAGCATAAGGATTGTGGACTAGTAATCCTGCTCTTGCCAGCTGGCTCCCTGCTTTGTCCGTTTCCCCCATCCCATGCAACACTGTGTGCAGAGTACACTGCTCAAGAATACCTGTGTCCCCTGGTTTGTGGAATGGAGTGTGCAAGCGGTGTAATGATCGGGGATTCTTCCTGTGTGACAATCGCTTTGTCTCATATCTATGACACCATCTAGTGGCGTCTTGACACAAAGCTTTATAATCTTTGGGGCACATCTGGCTATTGGGAGTGGGGCTGACTTGTACTGTGGGCACATCTGGCTACTGTGAAGGGGGCTATACTGGGGAAGGGGGTTTATATGCATGTCAATCACTTTTTCCTGGTTTCTGAGGGAAAAGTGGGTACTTTGGCTTATATGCGGGTCTGCTTATGTGCGAGTATAGACAGTAGTACATACTTCTATATATTGTTGCAAAGCCTTGTGAAAGGACAAGCGAGGCAACAAAATAAATCTTTCTTTATTTACCTGGGGCTTCTTCCAGCCCCTAGAAGTCATGTGTGTCCCTCGCCACAGGTCCGGTCTTCTCCCGGATCCTGCTGGTATCCTCTGAAGTATCACCTCACCCCCCAAGGATCAAAGTTTTCTGCTCATGCTCAGGCATGCACCACGAATGATGCATGACCTTGCATACACAGAAGACGCTATAACCCATTGGGGGTCGGCAATCCTTCAGAGGCTGCCAGTGGGACCTGGAAGAACACACGTGACTTCTAGAGGCTAGAAGAAATCCCAGGTAAGTAAAGATAGATTTATTTTGTCGCCTCACTTATCCTTTAAAGAGTAACTGTCAGGCTGCAAAAGCTAATTTAAACCTCTATTCTCCTGTGTTAAACAGTTTAGAAGGAAGCCAAAAAGGCACTACTGAAGTTAAAAATCTCTCTTAGTTTTGATGTGTGCTTATCAGCAAAGCTGTTAGACCCAAGCTCTTAAGAAGCCGAGAGCCGCATACCATACAGCAAAGCATTCTGGGGCCCTCCCCTCGGCTGCTAGTGATAAGTTACAGGGCTCGTGTTACAAAAGCAGCATCCCACAGCACTGAAAAAACTCCTGGCAGAGTACACTGCAGGAGTCCGCTATTGTTCCCAGCCACATGGCTAATTAATATTCACTGCAAACTAGTGTTTTACATTACCGATCTTTTGTGTGAGTGAATCATCAGGAAGGAGGCAGGACATGATGACACATTTGGCTTCATAGGAGACAGACAAACATGGAACCTGCCATGAGCTGTCAGGAGCATCATTCTCTGCAAATACTATATAAAAATTCTGTGAAGTACAAACGTGGACAGTGAAATGCATATGTAATGTAAGTACAACCAATGTTTAGCTACTGATATATGTGTTTATTTTCTCTGAGACCCTTTACCTAACAGCTCCTCTTTAAAGAGACTCTGTAACAAACTTTTCAGCCTTAGTTCTTCTATCCTATAAGTTCCTTTGCCTGTTCTAATGTGCTCTGGCTTACTGCAGCTTTTCCTAATTGCACAGTGGCTGTGTTATATCTGTTATATGATCTAATCTGTTTTCTTCTGTCGGCACAGTCGGGCTAAAGCTGGAATGTGTGGAATGTGCAGGGCTGCTTGTGATTGGTAGAAGCTATACACACCCCCTCCAGGCCCCCTGCAGGCTCTGTATGACTCACACACTCTGCTTATGTGAGCCTATCAGAAGCTGGTTAGTTTGTTTGTAAACACTGCCTAAAACTGTTAATTACAAGCCAGGTTTGCAGCAGAGAGTGGCAGAAACAGCACAGAGGGGCCCAGGAGAACATAATGAATAGAATGGTATGCTTTTTGCTGTAAAAATGTTAGAGTACAGATTCTCTTTAAATCAGTCATTAAACTCCTTTGAGATTTTTGACTAGTAATCATACTGCCTAATTTCCTGGGAACCAGACAGACCTCTTTTCAAGGCTAGTTGACAGCTCCAGACACTTTCAAATTAGTGTTTTGACTAGAAAAAATTGCTTACCGTTGACACAACAGGTCAAGTGCTCAAAGGGGTCTTTTAATCTCATTCCACTATACAAAATCAATAGAGGAGCAGGAATGACTGCTTTTCAGCAAGCTATCAAACCTCAGTACAAGAATAAAGTATTTCATAGCTAAATGCAATAGCCAAACATAACTCGTGGAATACGTTTATTGAATCTATCACGGCGCTCTTCTTTAACCCAGAAAGGGAACAAAACTTTTAAGTACAGCAATGAAATAAAGAATAATCACTTTTTTAACGGCCACTGAATGCACATTTAGGCAGCATTAAGCCATTTCGAAGATAGCAACACCTTTTTTTTAACTGTGTAAAGTCCCTTTAAGTTCAAAGAATAAGCTTGGGAAGATCCTGGAAGCCCCGAGGGTGCAACACGATTTGCATGAGTTGAAAGCACAGCTAAGAGAACATTTAACAAGAAATGATTCTGGCTGCAAAAGATACTGGAGGAGAAAAAGCAAGGCGTTGAATCGACTGTGTATTTTTTCCCTTCTCCTTTGTTGCCATGGCGACGGATATGACAATTAAGAACCTGCTTCATTTACTAAGTTCTGTAGCCGGGTGTCTCTAAGCTGGGCGATTCTGAAGTGGCGTGACGCACAGCACAAAGTGCAGTAATACAAAGCACGTAAGTGGTTTCCACGTGAGATTGGTGATGACCTTGCATCCTTGTCAGCCTAAAACAATAAGAGAGGGCTGGAGTAGCACAGATCTGGGGCAAGGTCTCTGCTTCTTGCTTTCAGTAATCACAATATTAGCATGAAATTTTAATGGGATTGAATTAATCCTTTTCTAGCTCCGGGGCCCCACAATGCATCATAGACCTTACCAGCCAAGCTGGAACGAAGGCTCAGGAGGAAGCTTCCATTTTTCCTCTGGATGGATTTGCAATCAGTCTGGGATTCAAATTCTGCAGATTCAACTGTTATTTTAATGTGTGGCTGAAAAGAAGAAAAAATAAATATATTGTATACACTTAAATGTAAACTGATTTTATATGTGGGTCACCACTGGTCCCCCTGCCACATACTAAGTATGCAATGGCCTCAATTCACTAAAGACAGATCGGCAAAATCATTTTGGTTGGTAAAATACAGCATTCGGCATTTTACCCTTTTTTTCCAGATTCACTAAAGATCTTATGCATGAGGCAGAAGTTCGGTAATTTACTTAACAAACATGCTTCAATTCGCTAAGCCCTGCTTGGTAAGTGTTACATCCAGCTGTGGAGCCGGTCAGCGGTGAGGCAGGGAGCTGTGTTTTTGAGTCGGGATTTTCTGTCCAGTGCATCTCTGACATCCCTTTAGATGTGCTGCAGCCACCAGGGGGAGCTCTTCTGTATAACAGTATACTGATTTTCACATCTAAAGGGATGCAGAAAAGCGTCATAAAATGCCTTACACCATGTTGGATCAAATCAGCTTGAGAAGCAGGGCTGTGTGGATCTCCCTACTGGCTGTCTGTCAATGTTACCGCAAGGAGAGAGCATGGAGAGAGTGAGTTATTGGCTGGTAAGACCTGGAGAAAAATATTGAACACTTTTTCCCGATTTACCGAATACCTTAATCTTTGTGAATTGCAATTTCTTGAGTTTTCTTGAGGCATTTACCGCACAAGTCTGTAATTTACCACAGTAGTAAATTAGTAGTAATAGCAGTAATAGGTTTAGTGAATTGGAATTTGGGAAGGTGATTGGTAAAATCAGCTGTTTTCAGCATTGCCAAATGCGGTAATGCTTAGTGAATTGAGGCCGATATGTCAAAGTAATCTGTATAGCTATCGTACCTCATTTCAGCCATCAGAGATCTTCAATCAGCTGCTACTCACCTCTCTCTGTTATTGTGTGGTTATATGACTCCACATAGCACGAGGCTAAACAAAGAAGGATATGGAAACAGTCAGTGGCTGAGTGAAGGCTGGAGTCTCAATGGTTGATCACCCCCAGCATGTTCCATGTACGGTAGGTGTTTTGCCGCATGTGGCAGAGGAACTAGCGGTGGGGGCCCAATGGGGAGAACCAGAACATCAGAGTGACTGTCAGGGAGACAATGTTATGTCAGAACCAAATATAGAAGCCACAGAAAATTTTCAGACAGAAAAAGGAAGGCTTGATGGGATGTTCCTTCATATTACCCTCCCATTCCCTTCTCTTAAGGGGAGCAAATGGGGCAGGAAAGAGGATGGAATGGGGGGGTAACAGGAGGGTACATCACAGCAAGCCTGCTTCTTCCTGTCTGAAACTATACATTTTTTTAGGGAGTGATTATGGGGACTGGGGGGAACAAGGTGAGGAATGGACAATGCACAGAGGTATGTGGCTCCAGCACTAATGCTAGATACACACTGAGATTTTATGGTCGATTTACTGTCAGATCGATTATTTCCAACATTTCCTATTAAAGTTAACGGAAATAGATCAGTAAATGCTCGGAAATTGATCGGAAAGCAAATCGGACATGTTGGAAATAATCGATCTGACAGTAAATCGACCATAAAATCTCATAGTGTGTACCCAGCATAACATACATCTGTGCTTTCTTTATGTAGCTTTCCCTCTGGTCAGGTATGCTTTAATATCCAGAGTTGGATGCCATCTAGGCCAGGTGTCTTATCTATACTAATTTTATTTAAATGTACCTGCACACCTTCCTGGGCTACAAAAATTCATGCTAAAAGTGGTAGATTGGGAACAACCACCATCTTATGAGACAAAGGTGTGTATCTGTTAGGAATGAAGGATTTACCTTAGTGGCGGAGAGCAGCGCGACCGCTGCTTCCGCGTCTGACGTCATGGCGGCTGTCGCCGCATCATCGCAGGCGTCCCTCATGGCCTCCGGCAGAACAGGTCTCTCTACTTTGCATCAGTTCAGGACGGTACGCTCGCGCGCGGAGCGGCAGGAACTTTATGGGCTTAGGAGATGAGTCAGCTTACATCTGGCTGCTGTTTCTCCTCGCTGATTGGTGGAAGTGTTCTGGGTGGGACGCTTGGAATTGCCTGTCTGTATTTAAGCTTGGAGTTGTCAGTAGCTCATTGTCTGTTGTTGCTGAAACTTCGCAGTGAAAGCTCTCAGACCTTAGTCAGATCCGTGTGTGCTTGAACCGGCAGGACCCCGGGTATTCGCACTTAGCTTAGGATTATTATTATTACTGTTATTTGATTATTACTGTGTATTACTTTTGCCTGTACCTCTGACTACTCTCTGCCTATCGATTCTGTACCTCTGCCAATCTGATCTGTTGCCGACTTCTGCCTGAACACTCTTTCTCACTTAGCCTTACGATTCTGTACCTCTGCCAATCTGATCTGTTGCCGACTTCTGCCTAAATACTCACTCCGATTTTGCCTTACGATTCTGTACCTCTGCTTGACCGATCTGTTACCGACTTTGCCTGTACGACCACTCTATTGTTAGTGATAGCCCCTGTCACCAAAGGGCTATCACTCTTTAGCACTATTGTGTATTACTGTGCACTAAAACACGTGTGATCACACTTTGAATAAAATACTGACTATTGTGCTTATAGAGCTCGTTCTGATTATCAGATACATTACTGATCATTACATAACAACAGACCAACATTATGGAGGCCTTATGCCAGCAGGTTCAGGCCTTAACCACAGCAGTAAATCAGTTAACCATCACTGTTAACTCACAACAGGCACAATTGAATCTTTTGTCTGATGCTGTGCGTACTCTGCAGGGGCCTGCTTCGTCGGCACCTTCCTCTCATGTCTTGGAGCCCAAGATGGCTCTCCCGCTAAAATTTTCAGGAGATAGATCAGATTTTAGAAACCTTAGAAACAGATGTATGTCTTATTTTGAGATGAGACCTATTGCATCCGGTACAGAATTACAGCGGGTTACTCTGATCAAAACATTGTTGCATCGTGACTCGCAAACCTGGGCCTATAGGCTTCCTGACGGACATGAAGCCTTGACGTCCGTGCAGGAATTCTTTAAGGCCATGGCGGTCATTTATGATGACCCTGACATTGCTGCCACAGCTGAAAGGAAGTTGAAAAACCTCCGCCAAGGGCATGGTACTGAAGAAGATTACGCTTCCGAATTCAGGAAGTGGGCAGTATCTTCTCGTTGGGAACATTTTGCACTTTTAGATCGTTTTCTCACAGATTTGTCAAAATCAGTGGCTGATGTCATGATCAGCCATCCTGAGCCGAAAACCCTTGATGAAGCCATTGCCTTGGCTATTAGGGTTGACCGAAGAATTCGGTACCATAAGCAGGGCAGATCTCGTGCTGCTCCCAATGTTGTTTTTTCCAATCCCTCTGTCACGACTAGTTCTGATGAGCCTATGCAAATTGGCCACTCCAAACTACCTGAGGCTGAGAAAACTAAGAGAAGGAAGGAGGGTCTTTGCTTATACTGTGGGGAGAAGGGTTATTTCGTCCAAAATTGCAGTAAGAACTAGTCGGAAAACTTCTCCGCCTAGGTGTAGTGGGAGGTACTACCCTAGGCGAACCTCAAAAGAATGCTAAGATGTTATTACCTTGTTCGATTACATGGAAGAATCAAGTTTACTGTACTCAGGCCTTTATTGATTCAGGCTCTGCAGCAAACTTTATTGATCTAGATCTAGCTTCAAAGTGGAATATTCTAATTCTTCCTATGGAAAGGCAGATTTATGTAACCGCTATAGATGACTCTCCCCTACAGAACAAACAACCTCTCTCACAGACCCCTCTTCTCACTTGTCGGGTGGGGGTTTTGCATAGGGAGGAGATACAATTTTACGTACTGAACATGTCCTCCTCTACTATAGTCCTTGGTCTCCCTTGGTTACGTAAACATCCCCCTCAGATTGATTGGAACACGGAGCAATTGTTGGCCTGGTCCCCAGCTTGTCAGAAACACTCTCTAGAGAGAATTACCCTGTGTTCCACTGAAGTTCACGTGGAGGGTGTTTCTCCTCAGTATGTTGCATACTCAAATGTTTTTTGCCCACGTTCTGCTGACAAACGTCCTCCTCACAGGGAATTTGATTGTTCCATAGATGTAAGGCCCGGTACCCTACCTCCCAGGGATCATTTGTATAACCTCTCAGGTGCAGAACAGTTGGCCATGAAGAATTATATCAAAGAGAACCTCGAGAAAGGTTTCATTCGTCCCTCTAAATCACCGGCTGGGGCAGGATTCTTTTTTGTTAAAAAAAAAGACGGTGGACTCCGTCCTTGTATTGACTATAGAGCTTTGAACAAAATTACCATCCCGAATCGCTACCCCCTGCTGAT
Source organism: Hyperolius riggenbachi (assembly GCF_040937935.1). Taxonomy (NCBI): domain Eukaryota; kingdom Metazoa; phylum Chordata; class Amphibia; order Anura; family Hyperoliidae; genus Hyperolius; species Hyperolius riggenbachi. The sequence continues at coordinate 226,998,043 of NC_090651.1, read as the reverse complement.
AATAGAGGATTTGTTTGCACAAGTATCTGGGGCCCAACTGTTCTCCAAATTGGACCTGAGAGGGGCATACAATTTGATACGCATTAGACAGGGGGACGAGTGGAAAACGGCCTTCAACACACCCGTCGGGCATTATGAATACTTGGTTATGCCCTTCGGGTTGTGCAATGCCCCTGCCGTGTTTCAGGTGTTGGTGAATGAGATTTTCAGAGATGTAATGGGCCGGTTTGTAGTCGTTTATTTGGACGACATTTTGATTTTCTCTAAAAATCTCGAGGAACACAGAGAGCGGGTTAAGTTTGTGTTGAATAAACTAAGACAAAACTGTTTATACGCAAAGATCGAAAAGTGTTTGTTTGAAGTCTCTGAAGTTCCTTTCTTGGGGTACATTATTTCCACTACTGGCCTGACCATGGACCCTAAAAAAAGTCTCTGCTGTGTTGGAGTGGCCTCAACCCTCTGGTTTGAAGGCACTCCAAAGATTCCTGGGATTTGCAAATTACTATAGAAAATTTATCAAAGGGTTCTCCTCTGTGGTTGCCCCTCTCACTAACCTGACAAAGAAAGGGGCATATGTTTACAATTGGTCTGAAGAAGCTTGTGCAGCATTCTCTCAGTTGAAAACGCTATTCTGTTCTGCCCCTATCCTCAGATATGTGGATGTAACCCGTCCTTTCATTGTGGAGGTAGATGCCTCTGAGATAGGAGTGGGGGCTGTTCTGTCTCAGCATTCAGGGATTCAGGGACGATTGCACCCATGCACTTTTTTCTCTCGCAAGTTTTCATCAGCAGAGAAAAACTATGACATCGGTAACAGAGAGTTGTTGGCAATTAAAATGGCGTTTGAGGAATGGCGTCATTGGTTGGAGGGAGCTGAGCCAGGGGCGTAGCAATAGGGGGTGCAGCGGTAGCGACCGCATCGGGGCCCTTGGGCCAGAGGGGCCCCGAAGGGCCCTCCCTCAACTACAGTATTAGCTCTCTATTGGTCCTGTGCTGATAATAATCACTTCTATAGATACTTTGAATAGTGGTAATCATTAACAAGCTGTTCCCCATCCCTTGCTTGCACCTCTAACACTGTAGTTGCCATTGGCAGGTTTTGGTGCACCGTATCAATTGCTATGTATAGAGTGCTTGGGGGGCCCCATTGTAAAACTTGCATCGGGGCCCACAGCTCCTTAGCTACGCCACTGAGCTGAGCACATGATCACGGTTTATACTGACCATAAGAATTTGGAGTACATTGAAGGGGCTAAGAGGCTCAACCCATGACAGGCTCGATGGGCACTCTTTTTCTCTAGATTCAAATTCATAATAACTTATAAACCGGGTAACAAAAACATCAAAGCAGATGCTTTGTCCCGATGCTTTGATCCTGAGACAGTTCAGCCCTCCGCACCTGTAAAAATTCTACCTAAGCATGTAGTGATGGCAGCTACGGAACCTCAGGAGGATCTGACAACCACCCTGGAGCCTTATCAACAAGATTCTCGCAGGGGGACACCTGATAATCTCCTGTTTGTGCCACTTCATCTACGTTTTAATGTTTTACAGTTGTTTCACAGTCATAAGAATATGGGACACCCGGGCATAACCAGAACCCAGGAACTGTTGTTTCGATGTGTGTGGTGGCCGTCACTTAATAATGACTGCAAGGAGTTTGTGATGTCCTGTTCAGTTTGTGCTCGGAGCAAAGCTTCCAGGGGAGCTCCTGCAGGGACACTGCAACCATTACCGGTACCTACGGAGCCTTGGACTCACATTTCCATGGACTTTGTGGGGTAACTCCCCAGTTCTGAAGGGAAGACAGTTATTTGGGTAGTAGTGGACCGTTTCAGCAAAATGGTTCATTTTGTGCCCTTGAAAAAACTTCCCTCTGCCCAGGAACTTGCTGACTTATTTGTCACCCACATTTTAAGGCTGTATGGGATTCCGGTGAATGTGGTTTCAGACAGGGGAGTTCAGTTTATTTCTAAGTTTTGGCGAGCTTTCTGTCAGTCATTGGGTTTGACCTTGTCCTTTTCTTCTGGTTATCACCCCCAGACGAATGGTCAAACAGAAAGGATGAATCAGTCCCTTGAACAGTTTCTTAGATATTATGTGGCTGATGCTCAGCATGAGTGGGTTAAGTTCCTTCCTTTCGCAGAATTCGCACATAACAATCTTAGAAACTCGTCCTCAGGCTTTTCAACGTTTCAGGTAGTCACAGGGAGATCACCTAAATTCTCTCCATAACCTGTGAGCAATTCTCCCTTTCCGGCATTGGAAGGTTGGCAGGAGTCCTTAAAGAGACTCCGTAACAAAAATTGCATCCTGTTTTTTATCATCCTACATGTTCCAAAAGCTATTCTAATGTGTTCTGGCTAACTGCAGCACTTTCTACTATGACAGTCTCTGTAATAAATCAATGTATCTTTCCCCTGTCAGACTTGTCGGCCTGTGTCTGGAAGGCTGCCAAGTTCTTCAGTGTTGTGGTTCTGCTATGAACTCACCCTTTCTGGCCCTCTATGCACACTGCCTGTGTGTTATTTAGATAAGAGAGAAGAGAGAAGCTGCTCTAATCAGCTGGATAAATCGTCCTCTGAGCTGGCTGGGCTTTCACATACTGAGGAATTACAAACAAGGGCAAAGCTGTTTGCAAGAAGAAAAGAGCAGCCTGAAACTTCAGTGCATGGGGGAAAGAAACACACAAATGATCTCTTGAGATTCAAAAGAAATGCTGTATACAGCCTGCTTATGTATGGATGTATTTTCTATGTGTGGACATACTGTACATCAACCTACTTCCTGTTTTGGTGGCCATTTTGTTTGTTTACAAACAAACTTTTTAAAACTGTTTTTAACCACTTTTAATGCGGCGAGGAGCGGCGAAATTGTGACAGAGGGTAATAGGAGATGTCCCCTAATGCACTGGTATGTTTACTTTTGAGCGATTTTAACAATACAGATTCTCTTTAAAGAGAATATGGGCTATGGTGAAAGTCAATCTGGAGAAAGCCATTTGTGGTTCAAAAAAGGCAAGCTGATAAAAAGCGATCTCCTGAGCGGGTTTTCACTCCAGGAGACATGGTCTGAGTCTCCACCCATCATATTTCTTTAAGACAACCTTCAGCTAAGTTGGGGCCTAGATACATTGGTCCGTATCCCATTACTGAGAAAATTAATGAGGTGGCATACAGGGTAGCTCTTCCAGCCAGTATGAGGGGTGTAAAATCTCTTCATGTTTCATTGTTAAAACCGGCTGTGCATGTGGATTCCTCTCCCCCCTTCCCTGTAGTGATTGATGGGGAGCCGGAATATGAAATTGAGGAGATCCTGGATTCTCACAGGGTGCGGAATTCTGTGCAGTATCTGGTCCACTGGAAGGGGTATGTTCCTGAGGAAAGATCATGGGTACCAGCCAAGCGTCTTCATGCTGAGGAATTAAAACAACAATTTCACTCATTACATCCAGAAAAAACATTCTTGGCATGTCCGGAGTCTGCGCCTTGGGGGGGGGGGGGGGTAGTGTTAGGAATGAAGGATTTACCTTACCTCTCCGCCGCTTCCGCGTCTGACGTTATGGCGGCTATCTACTGGAGATCTCTCTACTGCGCATCAGTTCGGGTCGGCATGCTTGCGCGCGGAGCGGCAGGACCTTTATGGGTTTAGGAGACGAGTCAACTGACCAGCCGGTCAGCTGACATCTGGCTGCTGTTTCTCCTCGTTGATTGGTGGAAGTGTTCTGGGCGGGACGCTTGGAATTACCTGTCTGTATTTAAGCTTGGAGTTGTCAGTAGCTCATTGTCTGTTGTTGCTGAAACTTCGCAGTGAAAGCTCTCAGACCTTAGTCAGATCCGTGTGTGCTTGAACCGGCAGGACCCCAGGGATTCGCACTTAGCTTAGGATAATTATTATTACTGTTATTTGATTATTACTGTGTATTACTTTTGCCTGTACCTCTGACTACTCTCTGCCTATCAATTCTGTACCTCTGCCAATCTGATCTGTTGCCGACTTCTGCCTGAACACTCTTTCTGACTTAGCCTTACGATTCTGTACCTCTGCCAATCTGATCTGTTGCCGACTTCTGACTAAATACTCACTCCGATCTTGCCTTACGATTCTGTACCTCTGCTTGACCGATCTGTTACCGACTTTGCCTGTACGACCACTCTATTGTTAGTGATAGCCCCTGTCACCAAAGGGCTATCACTCTTTAGCACTATTGTGTATTACTGTGCACTAAAACATATGTGATCACACTATGAATAAAATACTGACTATTGTGCTGATAGAGCTCGTTCTGATTATCAGATACATCACTTATCATTACAGTATCTCCTTGGTAAACACGGAAGCAATGCATTCATTTCAAATCTTAAATTCAAACATCCAAAATCAATTTCGCAGATTATTTTTTAGAAGTCCTATATTCTTAAAGTGAACCTCCAGACTAAAAATCTACTCAGCAGCACTGAAAAGGCTTGCTTTTTCTTTAACAGTTTCACAGCATCAGAACTTTGTTTTTCTTACCCAAGCCTCATTTTTAGCTGCACAGAGGAAAACTGCCCTGGCATTTTTCCCCTGATGCTGTGCAAAGCATGATGGGATTTCTGATGTTGTTGTTCTTGTTCTGCTGTTTTGGTGCACTTTTTTTTCTCTTAATTTTGAATTTGAGATTTGAAGCCTAGCGCGCGAAACTGGGAGGAGTGATCAGGACACAGGACAGTTGAAACTCTGTCTCATGCTCCCTGTCACCTCCTTTCAACCAAAAAGATGGCTGCCCCCATGAAAAAGATGGCAGTCCCCATGAAATTACAAACATTTGCCTGTTCTTTTAAAACATGGTGGGTAAGAGATTATATTACCTATCTATTTTAATTAACATACATAACTAATGTAACTTAATGACAGTATGTTTGTTTAGGCTGAAGTTCCCCTTTAACCTTTGTCATCTAAATATTTAAACAGTAAAATGTTTAGGATTTGACTTATCACTAGCAACTAGGTTTTTAGCTTCTAGTTTTGCAGGGCTGATTACTTTTTTACAGCTTTTTGTTATATTTGTTATATTAGGTTAATGCCCTCATGCTTTAGGGCCCTAAATGCATTTATTCTCACTTAATCATCTTCAAAACATTTTCATTTATGCATATTGGCCTTTTTTCTATCTAGAATTGTAAGGCATACTTTCATTGTATTATATACCTTATTGTATAGTTGCACTGCCCTATATACAACTTATTTGCTACATTGTGTTGTGATTGCATAGCACAATGTGGCAGTGAGGCATACTTTCATTGTATTGTATTCCTCATTGTATAGTTGCACTTCCCCATAAAACGTATTTGCTACATTGTGATGTGATTGCATAGCAATTTGCCTAGTGTGTAAGTTTGCCATTTACTTTCAGTGTTCAAGTATTGAAATTTGCTATCCCAATCTACAAGCCTTAGTGATAGTGAGTTTCTTAGCTATTTAACCTCCCCGGCGTTCTATTGAGATCGCCAGGGAGGCTGCGGGAGGGTTTTTTTTTAATTAAAAAAAAACTATTTCATGCAGCCAACTGAAAGTTGGCTGCATGAAAGCCCACTAGAGGGCGCTCCGGAGGCGTTCTTCCGATCGCCTCCGGCGCCCAGAATAAACAAGGAAGGCCGCAATGAGCGGCCTTCCTTGTTTTGCTTAGATCGTCGCCATAGCGACGAGCGGAGTGACGTCATGGACGTCAGCCGACGTCCTGACGTCAGCCGCCTCCGATCCAGCCCTTAGCGCTGGCCGGAACTTTTTGTTCCGGCTACGCTGGGCTCAGGTGGCTGGGGGGACCCTCTTTCGCCGATGCTCGCGGTGGATCGCCGCAGAGCGGCGGCGATCAGGCAGCACACGCGGCTGGCAAAGCGCCGGCTGCGTGTGCTGCTTTTTATTTGAAGAAAATCGGCCCAGCAGGGCCTGAGCGGCAGCCTCCGGCGGTGATGGACGAGCTGAGCTCGTCCATACCGCTCAGGAGGTTAAAGTTGTCTTTTCTAAGATTCATAGTTTTAGTACTATAATACCCATGCTCACAACCTAGTAAAATACCAGGCAAAATGTTACCATACTGTGATTGCTACTTCCCAAGTGTTCTTTGACATTTGCCATTATATCTGGATTATTTGAGTTCCAACTTTTAGAGGCATATTCCAATTTTTCTGATTTTGATTAAGAAAAGGCCATGTTGGAATCCCACAACCATCTCAATTCACGGTGACAATGTATTCATTCAGGTCATTGGTTGAATGCTTTTATATGTCACAGTATGATGTGTTAGAACAGCTCTGTAGCTGTTCTACGCCCAAACTTGTTCATTAGTTGTTCATTACTTGTTCATTAGTATCAGGGAGATCCTCATGCACAGATAAAGGAGCCTGGATGAGTGGTGCCGTGTTATAGCGCAGGTCCGGGCTGTCTTGAGCAAGTGCAATAGGCCCAGGGGTGTCGCTAGCCCTATTTTAGGGGGGCCCGTGCCCCCAACATGTCCTGAGGTTCTCCCAATCTATTTCTAGGAGTGCCTCGGCAGCCCTGCTGTCCCCTCCTGGCCGCCCGCTGCCACTCAGACCTCGATCAGCGGGAAACCACTAGTGCGGGCGCTAGGTCCTAGCAGACATCGCACTGATATGCGGAAGTGACATCACTTCCGCATATACAGCATGGTGTGCCCGGCGCCCTCTCTAACTGGTCGGGTCGCCCGCTGATCGAGGTCTGATGCTGCTGCTGGCTGTCAAGTGAGGGGGCGCCTGTCACTCACTACCTAACTGGGGGTTCCTGTCACTACCTAACCTGGGGGGCGCCTGTCACTCACTACCTAACCTGGGGGTCCCTGTCACTCACTACCTAACTGGGGGTCCCTGTCACTACCTAACCTGGGGGGCGCCTGTCACTCACTAACTTACCTGGGGGTCCCTGTCACTCACTACCTAACCTGGGGGGCGCTTGTCACTCACTACCTAACCTGGGGGTCCCTGTCACTCACTACCTAACCTGGGGGTCCCTGTCACTCACTACATAACCTGGGGGTGCCTGTCACTCACTACCTAACCTGGGGGGCGCCTGTCACTCACTACCTAACCTGGGAGTCCCTGTCACTCACTACCTAACCTGGGGGGCGCCTGTCACTCACTACCTTACCTGGGGTCCCTGTCACTCACTACCTAACCTGGGGGCGCCTGTCACTCACTACCTAACCTGGGGTCCCTGTCACTACCTAACCTGGGGGGTTCCTGTCACTCACTACCTAACCTGGGGGTCCCTGTCACTCACTCCCTAACCTGGGGTCCCTGTCACTCACTACCTAACCTGGGGGTCCCTGTCACTCACTACCTAACCTGGGGGTCCCTATTACTCACTACCTAACCTGGGGGTGCCTGTCACTCACTACCTAACATGGGGGGTGCCTGTCACTCACTACCTAACTTGGGGGTCCCTGTCACTCACTACCTAACCTTTGGGGCGCCTGTCACTCACTACCTAACCTGGGGGTCCTTGTCACTCACTACCTAACCTAGGGGTTCCTGTCACTCACTACCTAAACTGGGGGATGCCTGTCACTACCTAAACTGGGGGGCTCCTGTCTCTACCTAAACTGGGGGTTCCTGTCACTACATACACTGGGGGGTCCCTGTCACTACCTGAACTGGGGGCACCTGTCACTACATACACTGGGGGGCTCCTGTCACTAAATGGGCTGGGGGGCTCCTGTCACTACCTGAACTGGGGGGCTCCTTTCACTACCTAAACTGGGGGACTCCTGGCGCTACCTTAACTAGGGGGCACCTGTCACTACCTAAACTATCCAGGCCAGCCAGCCCAGCATCAACACCAGCCAACCAGCCCAGAATCACTGTCAAAAAGGCCACAGCATCACCACCAGTCAGGCCAGCATTTACTTCAACCAGCCAAGCACAGCCCAGCATTACAGCCAGCCAGGTCACAGCATCACCAGCAACCAACCCAGCCCCAGCATCGGCCACAGCATCACCGCCAGCCAACCCAGCCACAGCATCGGCCACAGCATCACCGCCAGCCAACCCGGCCACAGCATCACTGCCAGGCCTTTCAGCCCACACACCATCCCCAATCCAGCCTAAAACAGTATTGCCAGGCACAGCAGCCAGTAGAGGAGAATTCAGAAGCCAGGTGAGAGGTGTCTACCATATTCTGCCTATTTATGTGAAATGCTGTCTATTTATGTGCCTCATGACTGCTGAATTTGTCTTGTTGGGGGCCTCCTGATTGCTCAATTTGTCTTGTTGGGGGCCTCATGATTTGTTGGGGGCCTCAAGATTGCTGAATTTGTCTTGTTGGGGGCCTCATGTGTTGGGAGCCTCGTGATTGCTGAATTTGTCTTGTTGGAGGCCTCATGATTGCTGAATTTGTCTTGCTGGGGACCTCATTGTCAGGAACCAGCCCCGCGGCAAGCCTGCAGATACGGTTCCCGACTGCGGGTTTTACCAGATCGAGAGGGGAAGCAGGCTTAGTTGAGCTGACACAAGGCTGTGACCCCTCAGAACACTTCTCACTGCCACCACTAGCTGCCTCTAGACACTTCCACTCTGTTGTCGAGTGATCTGCATGCAATCCGCGTTTTCGTATTTGGGTCAGCTTTGCGCTTTAGGCCGAATACGAGAACGCCACGCACACACACACACAGTACAATCGTACAGTAGCAAGGCACAATCAGGCACTGACTTGTAACGCAAGTTACACTGCAGACTCTTCTAGGCTATGAGCATTAGCTTAGTACAGCAGAAGTCAAACTTATTAAATAACGATTTAATATTCCAGAAAAAGTGGAACAATGCAGAAAATAATATATACAAAAGATTTACAAAAACAAAGTAAAAGTTACAAAATAAAAGTTGCTTACCAAAATAAAAGAAATTTGCTTACCAAAATAAACAGGAATCAAGATAGAAGAACCTTGGTTTTGTGGACAGACACAGTTCTGGTTGGACCAGGAGTCCACCTAGCTTGGACCAGGAGTCCACCTAGCTTCAACTACCATCAGGATTGGACTGATTTTAGGTATCTGCCCTTGTCTTTTATGCTGGGAGATTGGCCTTGAGGCTGCAAGCCCGTTTGGAAGGGGGGAACTAGTTTTAATTAAATTTCCAGACATAATTTAATTCCCAATTTGTTCTACTTTTGATTTTCAGAGATTTCCCATCTCCAGGTGACGGGTGACAACTTGCCAGGATTCTCCTTCTGGACTTCAGCTCAGCCTTCAACACCATCTGCCCCCGCATACTGCAGGACAATCTCACAGAGCTGAATGTCCATAGCACACTCCGCGGGTGGATCACACACTTCCTGACTAACAGAACTCAAGTCGTTAAACTTGGGGAGGTCACCTCTCAACCAAGGACAACGAAAACGGGGGGCCCACAAGGCTGCGTCCTGTCGCCAATCCTGTTTTCCCTCTACACGAACAACTGCAGATTCAAGGAGAACTCTGTCAAGGTCATCAAATTTGCAGATGACACCACCATCGTTGGTCTAGTAACAAACAATGATGAGCAGGCCTACCGCCAGGAGGTCGACAGAGTTTCCCAGTGGTGTAGGGAGAACAGGCTGGTCCTCAACTCATCCAAAACCGTAGAGCTGATTGTGGATTTCAGGAAGCATGCCCCCTCCCCCCCACCAATCTTTATCAACGGCACCGAGGTCGAAAGAGTAACCAGCATTCGCCTTCTGGGCACCACCATCTCCAAAGACCTGAGCTGGAAGGCAAACACAGCCTTGACCAAGAAGAAAGCCCAGCAGAGGCTTTTCTTCCTTGGCCAATTGAAGAAGTTCGGCATGGCTCAAGAGTTACTGACGTGTTTTTACACCGCCACCATCGAGTCTGTCCTCTGCTCCTCCATCCTAGTCTGGTACGCTGGCTCCTCCACCAGAGACAGATACAAACTTCAGAGGGTCATTAGATCAGCAGAGAGAATCATCGGCAGACCTCTCCCTTCGCTTGTCCACCTCCACAACTCCAGGCTACGCACAAGAGCACTGAGGATTGCCGGCGACACCCCTCCCACCCGGGCCAGCGGTTCTTCTGCAGACTTCCGTTAGGCCGTAGGTTTCGGTCCATCGCCACCAAAACCTCAAGGCACAGGAACTCTTTCTTTCCCTCAGCGGTCACCCTCCTGAACTCCCTGTAGGTCATTCCATCCCCTCCACCACTGTTTTCCGAACTGCACCTTGCCGCCCCCCCTTTTTTTGCTTGTTTTTGTGTTTGCTTTTTGTTTGCTTTTCTTGTTTGCTTGTATTGCCTTGGTTGTATTTATGCCTTTCTGCTTTTATGCCCCTGTTATCTATACTCTGCTATCGACACCTTTTATCTCTACTCTGTTAATTGCTTGTGCCAAACCCAATTCCGAGCATAACCCTGTTGTGCCTGGCGAATAAAAATGATTCTGATTCCTGGCTTTCCAACATTCCAACAGGCTGTCATATGTAAATTCCAGAGTTTCCTGGTAACCTTTGAAGTCCCCAGACTCTGGTAGTCTTGATTTGTATATTGGGACAATGGGCTGTCTACATGTACACAGAGTTCAAAAGCCATGCAGACCAGCCTATTCTTTATCAAGTGGCTGCTAATTAGTAGTTCCCTGCTACCAGAGGAACTTAATGCAAACGTAGGTTCATTGACATATGGACAATCACCTTAACAGCTTCCTTGAGCCAGGTGACAATACCTTCAAAAGCCAGACTGGCTTTTAGCAGACATACATATCTGAGGTAGTACACAGTATGAAACAAAATTGATTCCTGTCTAGAGTAATTAATGTATTTATATAAAATATAACTTTTATTATTCCAAATAAAATGTATCTCTATTTTCCACCAACTGAGGTAGGTTCAAAATTCCTCGAACAGAACATTGACTATGCGCTCTCTAGCTCAGTCAGTCATCTAGCACCTAGCACCCTAGCACTGAGCACTTTTATTCCCTGATGACGGCTCCAATTAGGGAGCCGAAACATGTTGGATTTGTGGTGGGGGGAATCTTTATAGCATAAAAACAACTTTATTGAGGAATAGGTTGATCAGAACTGACTTTGTCTATGATAGTCAATGATCTGTTCGAGGAATTTTGAACCTACCTCAGTTGGTGGAAAATATAGATACATTTTTTTGTTTCATTGTGTAAATCAGATTATGTGTATTGTGTAGTACACAGTAGACAGAAAAATGAAAAAACATGTTCCTGTATTATCCTTGAAGGAAAGGTTCAGGGAGGGTGGAGAAAAAATAAAAATCAATTTCCACTTACCTAGGGCTTCCTCCAGCCCGTGGCAGGCAGAAGGTGCCCTCGCCGCCGCTCCGCAGGCTCCCGGTGGTCTCCGGTGGCCGACCCGACCTGGCCAGGCCGGCTGCCAGGTCGGGCTCTTCTGCGCTCCAAGTCCTGGCACTTCTGCGTCCCACGCCGGCGCTCTGACGTCATCGGACGTCCGCCGGGCTGTACTGCGCATTAGGGTGGCACGCTTATCACTGGGCGCCTATCGCGCGGTAATCGTGTCTTGAACGCGTTCGCTGTTGCAAATGAGTGCGGTGTTCGCGTTTAGCTAGCGTTTGTTATTTTCTTTATCCTCTGATTGTTGCTTGCTGTGCCTTTGCTACTCTCGTGCTCTGTCCTGCTCAGTCTGGGGTCACTATTCGGCAATCGCCATTCTTGCGATTGCGTTCCCACTTCGTTTCCGCTGTTGGAGGACTTCCGCAGTGTCAGCGCACATCTTGTGCGCTGACCACGGAGATATCCCACAATCGTTACATTATGAGCAGCCCAACCGAAATTCTCAGATGCTCAGATGCTTCCCCGGTAAAGACATGTTCTGATGTTGCCTGCCTGCCTGCATGCCCAGAAGTGGTCCCTGACAGCCCTGATCTTGATGGTTGTCCTGGTAATCCTGAATCCGGAATAATCATAGGTTCCATAGGGGTTCTTGGTAGTTCTCCATGTGAGCCTGGTGAGCGTTCTGGCCTCTTGGGATCTCTGCGGAGCTTCAAAGTGTTCTGGTAGATTCTGGGAGAAATTTTTTTTGGTTACCTGGATGGGATCAACAGTGGCTTCTCTGTTAAAAGGGACACTTCAAATAGGTATTGTGGCAGGTTTGGTATTTTTGGACGCTCCCTGGAAGGTGGTGGGTATTGCCTGGAGGGTGTTGATGGCTTGTTCTCTGGCATTCACAGTTCTGATGGGTGTTGCGCTGAGACTTGCAGTACTGATGGGCATGTTTCGGTGGTTTCTGTTTCCGACGAGCTCGGTTTCGGGAGGATTGACTCTGGAATTGGGCCTTGTCGGGCTGACCTGACCTTCATGATTCTTCAGTTAGATTTTTTTGGAAACAACAGTTTTGAGAAACGTCTGAAATCCGTCCCTAGAGGGGGGGGGGGGGGGGTACTGTAACAATCTGCTCAGCGGTCTGCACGGTTAAACAGCTGTTTGTCCATTCCTTAAGTCTGAGGGCTGCAGGTCTCTGGAAAAGAGACCTGCCTGTGCTTTGCAAGTTTCAGACTTGCTCTGCTGCTGAGCAATTTGCATACACTTGTCATGCAAACGGCCTAGCTACCTCCTTTAAAGGCTTGCAGTATAAATACCATGTGATCCCAGAATCCTTTGCTGCTCATAGAGGTTTGTTCCTGCTGGACTCACCTGGAGTGTCAGCCACTGCTATCTTAGTATAGTTAATTCTTGGGGAGTGCTCCTTGCATTCCTATTTAGTGCAGTCAGTTTGTGTATAATTTGTACTGCCTATTCTGTCCTGTCTTGTCTGTCGTGATTGCGCTGTCGACAGCGGCGGTAGATAGCGAATCTCTCTGTCTTGTTTGGATCGCACTAGCCTCTAGCGGTAGTGGCTGTGGATCCTTCTGATCTGAGTTCCTGGAGTGTAAGCTGGAGCAGCGGTTGCTACTGGCTACCTCATTTGCCTGTCTTGTCTGTTTGTGCTCATTTGTGTTACTTGTGGCTAGTTAGGGTGGCACGCTTATCACTGGGCGCCTATCGCGCGGTGATCGTGTCTTGAACGCATTCGCTGTTGCAAATGAGTGCGGTGTTCGCGTTTAGCTAGCGTTTGTTATTTTCTTTATCCTCTGATTGTTGTTTGCTGTGCCTTTGCTACTCTCGTGCTCTGTCCTGCACAGTCTGGTGTCACTATTTGGCAATTGCTATTCTTGCGATTGCGTTCCCACTTCGTTTCCGCTGTTGTGTGTTCACCGTCGCTGGGTGGCGACTAGTTTGGTGGACACACATTGATTCTGTCTCTGTGCTCTCTCTCTTTGGGGGCTATCTTGCCTTGTGTTGCTTCTTTTCGTACAACTTCCATCTGGCATTTGTGGCAGCGCAGAGGGTTTATTCCTCTGCACTCCACAGCTCCATCTGCCGGTGGGAATTCCCCTCTACTGGTGCTTGCACCAAAAGCTGGGTTCTATCATTTTGACACGCTTGTGGAGGACTTCTGCAGTGTCAGCGCACATGTTGTGCGCTGACCACGGAGATATGCCACAATCGTTACACCAGCTGTATTGTATGCTGATCCTTGCTACTTTCAGTATGTACAGTATTAGCTGTAAAGCCTGGTACACACATACAATTTTGATTAGCCAATTTTAGCTCTGTTTATCAAATTCATTGTCTGTTGGCTCACTTACTGCATGGGGGTGGTAAAATTGGTCAGGGATTGACCAATCAAAATTGTATGTGCATATACATCTTTGATCTATGCCTATACTCTATGCCTGGGCTCCATCCAATATTTCGATGGGCAGGCCCATTATCTGTAGCTTACACCGCTGCTAAGTTCATGTACATTTGGCCCCACCAATGGCCATGCCCACTCACTGCATGGCCACACTCATTTTTTTGCCACTGCGCGCGCCGCATATACCCCCCACCTAGTGCCCACAGGTGCCCCCGACTCCAAGGACCCTAGGAACGTCCCTGAATAGGCCTGCACTTGTACATGGATGGGAGCAGAAAACTATTCAACAAGCCCTTGACAAATAGGTTCAGAGGGCCCCAGCAATGGAATGGCGAGCTCAAGGGGGATGCATAACCTTTAAATTATCCAGAGGCTTCCCTGTACAGAGATAAGAAACTAACTTTTTTTCCCAGAGCCACACTGCAGGTAAAGTGGTACACAACCTTTATTGTGAAGAGGGGTGGAGGAACCACTGGTTTCTAGGATCACATTCATTGTTTGATCATGCCTAGAATCAGTTCTGACCATGCCTATTCTTTTGCCACTGCACAATACTCTCTTGGTTCCCAGAGGTGCTCTAGATCTTCTGGGATCCTAGCAATGCCCTCGGGGACATGTACACTACAATGTAAACAAAATAGGCCAAGAATATATAATCATTTATGAAGCAAGCATGACTGTCTAATTCCAGGTATGTACACATATTACCAACAACAAGCAAATAATACCAAACATAGACATATATCATTGACCTGCAGATATCACCAATGGCAAGCAGATAATACCAATGATGAGCAGATAGCAATGACATGAAGATAATAATTGCATGCAGATGTTACAAAATACAAGAAGATCATGCCAAAGATAAGCAGATAGAATTGATAATAAGATAATACCAGACACAGATAATATTTCACAGAAAAATAATACCAATGACAAGCAGATCGTCCTCTTTATCCCCTCTTTATCAAGTCTCCGGGAATCAGTGGAGTTCATCCCTGCAGGTCAGACAAATACTTGTGGTGAAGCTTTCCTGCCTGCTTATCTCAGCCCAGGAGAAGCTGCCCACACTGCCCCTGCAACCAGGACCTACACTAATGGCTTGTAGAAAACAAGGCGATTTTGTACTCTAAGTAGAAATATCACTTTTTACTAGACCAATCCCCCATGCGTTGCCACATAATAACAAAAATTTTGTTTTTTGAAAATTTCCATAGGCAGTAAAAATAATTCCTGGTCTCCCAGAATGCCCTGCGAGGTGAACTCTACACAGCTAAATAGGCCAAGCTAAGCATTACTGCGAGGGTAGGGCTCCATACCAATATACAGAAATATTTAGATATAGAAAAATAACTGTAAAAGTAGTACCCTGAATAATTTACTGCATTCTAGTATATGTCACCACACAGTGCCCCTTTAAATGGTGACACATTGGGGAAAGGGGGTGTCTAGTAGAAAGCTATATCCACTTAGAGTGGAATATCATATTAATGCACTTTTTTGTATGATATTAGGAAAAGCATAGAACTAATATTTCACTTGGATACATCATATGATCTAATAAAGAAGCTATTGGATGGAGAAGAATTTCCCTCATTCTCTCCTGTTGTATTCAATTACTTTCCACTGATGGAAAGTACAGTTGAAAATTCACAATTTCAAATGCCATTAGCTGTGAATTATTTTGTCTCCTAGGTTTTGTGCCCTGGACAACTTCCCTGATCTCCAGCTGGAAATGCCATTATTAGAATGAGTGATGGGAGCATTTTCTGTCTTATATGAGGAAATATTTTCAAATCTGATTTGAAAAGATTTTGATATTCTGATGGTAGAATGTAAATCTCAAGGAAAATTAGTTCTGCAATAGACCTTGCTTATGTTAAAGCAGTAAGGTCTGGCTGCTGGTGGCCCAGAGCCAGTCCTAAAGTAGCATAGCCATAGAATTATGAGGTAAACGTATGTGAGTGTGTGATGTTATATACCACAACCCGCTAGGGAAAAGTCGCTGCAATGTGGGAGAAATTGTTGTATAGGCTGCCACACTTAGCTGTGTAATCTCAGTTTAAAAACCACTTAAGGACCGGGCTTATTTCTTCAGATCTGTGCTGCGTGGGCTCTCCAGCCCACAGCACAGATCGTGTGGCAGCCACGGCGACCAGACTTCCCCCCTTTTTTCTCCACTAGCGGGATGTCCTGCCTGGGAGGTCTGATCGCCGCCGGCTATTTGTGGTTAGCCAGGGGGGGGGGGGGGCTTCTCAAAGCCCCCCTCCGCAGCTATATCGGGCCTCGCTCTCTTTCCCTCCCTCTGCTCCGTCCCCTGGGTGGCACAGGGCGGCGATGCGTCCTTCACCGCCTCTGATAGGCTTCAGCCTATCAGATGCCGGCGATCCCCGGCCAATCAGAGGCCGGGGATCGCCGATCTGCTTTATGGCGCTGCTGCACAGCAGCGCCGTATGATGTAAACAGCGGGGATTTCTTCCCCGCGTGTTTACATTACACCTGCGAGCCGAGATTGGAGGCTCGCAGGCAGTTCACGGAGACACCCTCCGTGAACTGACATGGAAAGTTTCCATGGGAAACCACTTACGACCTGCCGCCGCCTATCGGCGTTAGGCGGTCGTTAAGTGGTTAACATACAACTGAACTGAGAGGGATATGGATGCTGCCATATTTATTTTCTATTAAACAATACCAGTTGCCTGGCACTCCTGCTGATCTCTTCAACAGTAGTGTCTGAATCACACACCTGCAAATTCTTTGCAAATGCCAAGAAACAATAACCAAGCTCAAATATAAATTGTGCTATCTGTTCTTGGATGCCATAATCACTTATGGTTTCTTCCATTACTCATTACAGTGATTGTCGGGAGTCCTTGAGCATGGTCTTATGCTCAGCTTTGCACAGGCACACGTTGCCTCGTGGCTGAGCATGTCTGAAGGTCAATAATTCTATTATTCTTTCTCTGGCAGCAGGTCTGTGCTTAATGCTTGATTATCAAACCCATTGTTCATCGTCCCTTGTGAGGTGCTCCGGTAAAGACCAGGAGGCCACGTGGCCCTGTATCACTTCTATGCAGATGGCACCCAAATCTCTCTCTTCTTCACCCCATCTTGTATCCCTGATTGTCTGTGGCTGTTTTTTGTTGTATGTCCTCTTACGTCCTCAAACTTAAAGTGTACCAGAGAAAAGAGATACTTACCTTTTTATACATACCTGGAGCTTCCTCCAGCCCCAGGGGCATAGATTGCTCCCACGCCGCTGTACTCCACTGCCGGCAGCTCCAGTACCAGGTCCCAGACTGTCCCAGACTGGCGCAGAGTGGCGCAGACTGAAGGAAGTTATGGGACCCGGTACTGGAGCTACAGGCAGCGGAGGACAGCGGCGTGGGAGAGATCCGTGCCCATGGGGCTGGAGGAAGCCCCAGGTATGTATAAAAATGCACCGAAGCTCCAAACCTACAGGTGTATCTTTTAAAAATACATCTCTCTGAGTTTGTGGGGCAGCTGAAGCAGGAACAGCCTTATATTTCCTTTTATCTAGTTTTACTCCCAAGTTTCTGGAATTTACGGTAGATGTTTTGCTGCTGTATTCTTAAATCTTATTTCTGAGTAATTTAAATCATTCCATCCTCCCAATTTATTTTCGTCTCTTTTGTTATGTTAACAATGCCTTCCTCCACATGCACAATCGCCTTTTATTGGTTAATATTTCTGAAATGCCCCTTTTAACATGATTGACAATTGCTCCTGAATGTTCTCTGGTGGATTCATTGTAGCAGCAAAGACTACAAACACTATTTAATGTGAAATATGAAAGGAGAAATTCTTCCTCCCTCTGCAACTCAGTGAAACTGGGACTCTTTCCTTCCCCTTCAAACTGATTCCATAGAGGGCAAAATGAACACCAAGCAGTACTCTGTTTATGGAGTAGTATGCCATAGACTGGAGTGGAAAGAATGGATGGAAAGAAGGGAAGAATGGATGGTCTGAGATAAAATGGCTTTGAAACCATATACAATTAACAAGCTGACACATCATTGCATTCCAGCGGCTCTGGAGATGTGGTTAGCTTACAGGGACAACAAGGGATGATTTGCTATTCAGCAGTGATGCATCGTGGGAGACATGAAATGCTCACTCCGACCTGAATTATCGCAAATACCTTCTGTTTTAATAAGGCAAACTTTTGTTTTGCTCAATATTTGACTGAGGGCTTTTTGGTCCTTTGTAGCCCCTTATACACTCCTAGGAGTTCTGGTTCACCATGAGCTTGCTGGACAATCTGTAACTCTGTTATCCACATTAGGGATGGTCGGAAATGGTGACTTCCAATTGTGGTGGATTTCTGCTTTCCGATTTCCGCAGAATACCATACAAATTGGAATTTCCATATACCAATTTCTAAAGACTGTAATTTGTTTTTGTTATTTTGTCAATAAAGTTAGTTAACTGTAAAAATAAAAAAATAAATAAAAACATTTTTGCAGAATCTATTCTATTTTGTGGAATCCGCATTTCTGCTCTGCAACCACCCTAACTTCTGCATTCTCTGAATGATCCAATGCTTCTGAGTGATTGGCCTAAAATGTACGAGTCTCGGTAATGCTGCATTTCCACTGTAATCAGATATCTCCATACCATTCAGATTTCCGCAGCAGAAAGTCGATCTTTAACTTGGAAATCAGAATTCAGCGGAAATCGGAAGCTCATCCCTAATCCAAATATCATAGAATGGGGTTGATTCACTAAACCGTGCTATGACAAATAGCACACCTTATCAGAGATAGCACGCCTTATCAGAGATAACATGCCTTATCAAAGTTAACGCGCCTTATCAGAGTAGTATAGCGAGCACTACAAACCCGCAGGGGCTCAGGGCAGGAAGAGTGCCATTGCCTATTAACAGGCATACAGTAAGTTTATAGAGCTTTCTATGCTACTCTGATAAGGCGTGTTCACTTTGATAAAGCGTGTTGTCTCTGATAAGGCGTGCTATTTGTCATAGCACGGTTTAGTGAATCAACCCCAATGTATCCAAGTGTACTTGCAATAATTATGCCAAATATATAGGCTACAATTTGTGCCCATGACTGCTGACCTTCCTAGGAGGAAGAAGTTCCTTTACGTTTTATTTTGTTAAAGAGGAGCTGTCAGCCATACTATCTAAAAAAAACCCCACATAAATAAGTAGATAAATACTTGCTCTACTTACATGACATATGTACAGTATTGCACTGTCCACATTTTTATTTTAGTGATTTTTCTATAGTAAATATAAGTAAGTAAGTCTCTATCTTGAAGCCAATACTGACATCATTTCCTCCTTTACTCTGTCTGTGTATGCTTTGCCCACCCTACTCCCAGTCTTCAGACACTCCCACCCAGCTCTGCATTAGAAAGTGCATTGTCGTTGTGTTAATCTGCGGCTTCTCAGCATGAGAAATATTGGTCAATCAGAGAGGAACAGAGGTGTGGGAGGAGAAATTGGGAGGAGAAATTGGGAGGGAAAGAGGCTTCAGCCAGTCAGGCTGCATCAGTTATGTTTGAGGGGAAAGTAAAGAAGAAAAAAGAAAACCCAGCATGCCTTGCAACTTCCTCTGTGCGGCAGATGTACCAAATAAGAGCCAAGCACACTTGAGAATGATCTTTTATGGAGAAGGAAAGTAAGAGTGATTTCTAACTTTTGGATGACATGGTTAGCATCCTTATTACTTGTTTACCAGATAAAAATAAATACCGGTAACTGATTTTTTATTTTATGCCTGACAGTTACGCTTTAATTACAGGTATTGTTTCTTTTGTAATGCCAAGTGATATTCAATGACCAATAAGCTCTTCCTGTTCAGTAAGCCAGCACCTATTCAGCAGGAGTTCTTGGGCAAGACTCCCTAACACTGCTACTGCCTACTGAGTGCGCTCTAGTGGCTGCCTCGCAAGCGCTTTGAGTCCGACAGGAGAAAAGCGCTATACAAATATAGGAATTATAAGTACAATTTTAATTTTGTAATCCATGATCGGAGATCACCCTGGAAGTGATGCAGCCTGGCCTCCCTTTAAGTGTGGCCCTTTTGCTTTGGAGGAAGTACAATATATTATAAAACGGTCTCAGTCTCAGATTTCTACACTTATTCTCACCCAATTTTATTTTTTTTACAAGGAGGTTGAAGCTGTGCTAGCTTCTGTTTCCAGGTAGGTTTTTTTTAACCTGATAAATGGATAATGAAAGACCCTGTAGTACTCAACTATCTACAGTTTGCTTCTGTGGTCAAATTATTGCCAGTTCAGTTAAAACTTCAGCTTGAAACGGGACAAGGTCTTCCAGCTCCCAAGGCTGAGACACCAAAGTGCACCCCTCCATTCCTCCCACTCCAGTTGTCACACACTGATTGCTATTAGACTAAGAGGCGCTCCAGGGCCCCCTAACCCCACAGAACCTTAATCTCTTGTTATCTGGCTTGCAGTCACTGCTGCCATGTATCCCCTTTTCTTATTTCACTCTGCTTCAAACACAATAGGGGAATGATAGCTGAATGAGTTGTGCACCTCCTCCTACACTGCGCCCTGAGGCTGAAGCCTCTCTTGCCATAGCCTCGGCCCTGAGCTAGATCACTCCACTCCAACAGAGCACAGACCTTGCCAGAAGAGCAGGCAATTCCCTCTCTGTGCATACAGTGGGGTGCGAAAGTTTGGGTAACCTTGTTAATTGTCCTGATTTTCCTGTATAAATCATTGGTTGTTATTATAAAAAATGTCAGTTAAATATATTATATAGGAGACACACAGTGATATTTGAGAAGTGAAATGAAGTTTATTGGATTTACAGAAAGTGTGCAATAACTGTTTAAACAAAATTAGGCAGGTGCATACATTTGGGCACTGTTGTCATTTTATTGATTTCAAAACCTTTAGAACTAATTATTGGAACTCAAATTGGCTTGGTAAACTCAGTGACCCTTGACCTACATACACACGTGAATCCAATTATGAGAAAGAGTATTTAAGGGGGTCAATTGCAAGTTTTCCTTCTCTTTTAATTTTCTCTGAAGAGTAGCAACATAAGGGTCTCAAAACAACTTTCAAATGACTTGAAGACAAAGATTGTTCACCATCATGGTTTAGGGGAAGGATACAGAAAGCTGTCTCAATGATTTCAGCTGTCTGTTTCCACAGTTAGGAACATATTGAAGAAATGGAAGACCACAGGCTCAGTTAAAGTTAAGACTCGAAGTGGCACACCAAGAAAAATCTCGGATAGACAGAAACGACGAATGGTGAGAACAATCAGTCAACCCATAGACCAGCACCAAAGACCTGCAACATCATTTTGCTGCAGATGGAGTCATTGTGCATCATTCAACCATTTGACGCACTTTACACAAGGAGATGCTGTATGCAAGAGTGATGCAGAGGAAGCATTTTCTCCACCCACAGCCGACAAGCCAGCTTCATTTTGGAATAAGGTGCTGTGGACTGATGAAACTAAATTTGAGTTATTTGGGCATAACAAGAGGCATTATGCATAGAGGAAAAATAACACAGTATTCCAAGAGAAATACCTGCTACCTGCTGTGGTGCTATGTGGCCAGTGCAGGGGCTGGGAATCTTGTCAAAGTTGAGGGACACATGGATTCAACTCAGTATCAGCAGATTCTGGAGACCAATATCCAGGAATCAGTGACAAAGCTGAAGCTGCGCTGGGGCTGGATCTTTCAACAAGACAACAACCCTAAACACTGCTCAAAATCCACTAAGGCATTCATGCAGAGGAACAAGTACAACATTCTGGAATGGCCATCTCAGTCCCCAGAATCAGAATCAGAATCTTTTATTTCACCAAGCACGACTGGGCCGTGCCCGGAATTGGGTTTGGCAAGTACAGGGCTAGTGTGAGAACGAGCAGGACATAACGATACATATATGTAAGCAGACAGACAATATAAAGGATACAGTTACAGCATTTGGACACATTTGAACACGTATATATGAAGTGTGCAGCCGTGCGGTCAGGCTGGGTGCTACCAGACACCACTTGTCGAGGTTGGATGAGGAGGGTTCTAAGAGTTCTAAGAGTTCAGAAAGTTTACGACTGAGGGGAAGAAACTGTTCCTGTGCCTTGTGGTCCTGGTGTAGATGGATCGGAATCTCCGGCCTAAGGGGAGCCTACTAAAGAAGCGGAAACCTGGGTGGGACGGGTCATTAGCGATTTTTTGAGCTCTGGAGCGCAGTCTAGAGTTGAAAATTTGGTCAAGAGAGGGGAGTGGTTTCCCGATGATTCTCTCTGCTGATCTGATGACCCTCTGCAGTTTGTGTCTGTCGCTGGCGGAGGAGCCAGCATACCAGACCAGGATGGAGGAGCAGAGGACAGATTCAATTGTGGCAGTGCAGAAGCTCATCAGAAGCTCGCAGGCCATACCGAACTTCTTTAGTTGGCGTAGGAAAAATAGCCTATGCTGGGCTTTTTTCTGGGTTGAGGTAGTGTTGGATTTCCACGTCAGGTCCTTAGAGATTGTCGTGCCAAGGAGGCGTGCACAGGGGACGTTCTCAACTACCATGCCATCAAGGCTGATCAGGGGTGGGGTGGTGGCGTGTTTTCTAAAATCGACAATCATCTCAACCGTTTTTGTAGTGTTGAGGACCAGCCTGTTCTCCCTACACCAGTGGCAAATTCTGTCAATCTGGTGGCGATACTCCTGCTCATCATTCCCAGAGATGAGGCCAACAATGGTGGTGTTGTCAGCGAACTTGAGGACTTTGACGGAGTCCGCGGTGGACCTGCAATTGATAGTGTATAAGGAAAATAGGAACGGTGACAGTACGCAGCCTTGAGGGGCCCCTGTATTGGTGGTCCTTGGTTGGGAGATGATAGTGTCCAGCTTGACGGCCTGGGATCTATTACTTAGGAAGTCCGTGATCCAGAGGCGGAGGGTGGGGTGGACCCCAAGGGCAGCAAGATTTTCTTGAAGACACTCATATAGCCGTCGGTCATTGCTTCATTGTGATACACAAGTCCCTTCACTGTGGCAAGGTAACGATCACGAAGGCAAATTGACACATGTACGTGCCTTTTGTTTTGTTGTTGCAGCTGCACTACAGCCAGAAAAATTAGGCAGGCATGTACATGTACCAGAAAAATTATTATACCGGCCGCTGCTAGCAGCAGCCTTAAAACTTCAGGAATCCGCCTGGAGTCCTGGACCCTGTTGGTGGTGGCGGAGAAGGCAGTCAAACGGCCTGCAGGCAGGGATGCTGTGTGGGGAGCGACTTAGTCTTGGGGCAGGCAGTCACATGGCGTGCATGCAGAGATGCTGTGTGTGGGGACTGACTTAGTCTTCGGGCAGGCCTGACCATGCTTTGCAGACCCCATGGTCAGATGGACCCTTGACCCACTGCCAGAGATGACACCACTTGTCTTTCAACATCACGGTACAGTTTGGGTATCACCTTTTTTGAGAAATAATTGCGGCCTGGTATCTTCCACTGCGGTGTGTGGCTTTGCTTTTGTGTGCTGCTTTTCCTCAGGTGGTCATCCCATTGCAGTTTGTGCTTTGCCATGTAGAAATGAAAGTGTGGACACCGCTACCACCCACAAAACCTCTGCAACAGTGCACGACCAAGCCAGCAAAGCACAGGAAAATGTAGAAGAGTAAGGTCTGCACTTGTCCAGGTTTTCAAATCTTTATTCTAGGACATATCCATACAATAGAACACAGGAATTGCTGACATATTTTGAGCTACAAGCTCTTAATCATAGCTTTGTCATCATGTGCCTTCGTAAGGAGGTTTTCCCTACGTGGGTCTTGGTCTTTCCACTGCTCAATTTTTGGTGGCAGAGAGTACAGATGGCATTGCTCTCATCTAAGGAAGACACACAAAAAAATGTCCACACCGCTGAGCCCTGGGGTGATAGCACTTTGGTGGTGGAAGCCGACTGAGTGTTAAGTGGGGTGCCAGAATCAGAGCAGGAGGAGGAAGATATGTCACGCTTCCGTGCGGAAGCTGAGGTGTTCTGTGTTAAATAGTCAACTATGTCCTGACAATCTTGGGGGTTGATGGCACGCGCCTTCTGAACACTGTACTTTGGTCCAGGGCCGCACAAAATCACAACAGCACGACCTCGAACAGACCTGCCAGGTGGCCTGCCTCTGCCTGTTTTGCCCATATTGGGGGGGGATGAAGTGAAAGGTATGTGTACTGACTTGACTAACACAATGTGCAGTCACACAGGTGCAGTGAACAGGTATGCAGTGACTAGTATCAATACAATGTGCAGCTGTCACACACACAGGTACCATGAACAGGTGCAGTGACTGGTGGTATATAACACTGCGTGCGCTTACGTAGGTAGGTAGGTGCACTGAACAGGTAGGTATGCAGTGATTGGTATTAATACAATGTGAAGCTGTCACACACACAGGTACCGTGAACAGGTGCAGTGAAACTGTGTGTGCTCACGTAGGTAGGTAGGTACACTGATTAGGTGGGTATGCAGTGATTGGTATTACAAATGTGCAGCTGTCACACACACAGGTACCATGAACAGGTGCAGTGACACTGCGTGCGCTCACGTAGGTGGGTAGGTGCACTGAACAGGTGGGTATGCAGTGATTGGTATTACAAATGAGCAGCTGTCACACACACAGGCACTGTGAACAGGTGCAGTGACACTGCGTGCGCTCACATAGGTAGGTGCACTGAACAGGTGGGTATGCAGTGATTGGTATTACAAATGTGCAGCTGTCACACACACAGGTACAGTGAACAGGTGCAGTGACACTGCGTGCGCTCACGTGAGTAGGTAGGTGCACTGAACAGGTGGGTATGCACTGATTGGTATTACACATGTGCAGCTGTCACACACACACAGGTACCGTGAACAGGTGCAGTGACACTGCGTGCACTCACGTAGGTAGGTAGGTGCACTGAACAGGTGGGTAAGCAGTGATTGGTATTACAAATGTGCAGCTGTCACACACACAGGTACCGTGAACAGGTGCAGCGACTGACTGGTATATAACAGTGTGTGCGCTCACATCGGTAGGTGCACTGAACAGGTGGGTATGCAATGATTGGTATTACAAATGTGCAGCTGTCACACACACAGGTAGTCAATGAATGTGCTGGGCCTGGCAGTGGCACAGTAGGAATTACCAAGGGGCCAAGGTCCAGCAGCTGCGATTGACTGACAGGGCTGTATATGCAACACAAGTGTCTGTGGGACACACACACACACAAAAATAGATCACAAGAACAACATTAGCTCTCAAAAGAGCTGTTGAGGATGAGGAGTGCTTTTTAGCAATAAGTATAAGCAAGAAGGAGCAACCTAACAGGCCTAACACAGGGGGCTAACTAAGTTTTCCCTATGTCAAGAGGGTTCTCTCCCTTCTCTAGTTACTGCAGCCACAGGAGTGAGTGAAAAGGCTGACGCTGCCTGCGTTTTATAAGGGGGTGGGGGCTCCAGGAGGGAGTGTAGCCTGATTGGCTACCCTGTGTCTGCTGACTGTGCTGTATAGGGTCAAAGTTGACCCTAATGATGTAGTAAGGGGGCGGGTCGAACTCGCATATAGTTCGCGGTTCACCGCGAACGCTAACCACCGAAGTTCGCGCAAATAAGTTTGCGGGTTGAACCGTTCGGGCCATCTCTATCCCTAAAACATAAACAATCTTATGTTTACCTTGCCCCTCATAAAAGGGATGCAATTTACAGCAACATAGTTTCCAGATCATTGCCTCTAGGTTTTCCTAGTGATGATCATCCAATGTGGTTGATGGTGGGACAACAAGCAGGACATGTCAGTTTCTGGAATGGGCAAGCAATACATTGAATTTTATGGAGGAACGGTCAGACCTCAGCACTGCTGCAAAAGGATTAATCCTGTTTATTTAGATCACAGGATGACATCACATCACAAAGTAAGAGGGCATTCATTACAAAAGAGGCCTAAGGAGATGATCCAGGTAACTCGACAACCGCTCCATCACAAAACCCAACCTGGACACAATCGGGTGACCGGGAGGTTCCGTCTGGGACTTATGCTGGTACTATGCTGCACATCCCATGTAAGGGTAATTCGGGGCTCCAGCAATCACCAGACCCCAAATTACATCTCCCTTAGAGATGGCCTGAACCTTCGATTTTCGGTTCACGAACTGAGTTTGCGAACTTCTGCGGAAGGTTCGGTTCGCACAAACTTTTGCGAACCGCAATAGGCTTCAATGGGGAGGCAAGCTTTGAAAACTAGAAACACTTATGCTGGCCACAAAAGTGATGAAAAAGATGTTTCAAGGGGTCTATCACCTGGAGGGGGGCATGGTGGAGTGAGATAAACGCCACAAAGTCCTGGGGAAAAATCTGGGTTGGACGCAAAGCAGCATTTTAAGGGCAGAAATCACATTGGGCTTGATTCAGAAAGCAGTGCTAACTGTTAGCACGCCTGTGAAAACCCCCTTAGCACGTCTAAACAAGCTTTTCGCGCATAAAACTTTACGCGCGTAAAACTTTACGCGCACAAAACTTTATGCGCATACTGCACAGAGCACAGGGCGCACCGCGCGAAGTGCCCATTAAAGCCTATGGGACTTAGCGCGCGTAAAACTTTACGCGCGCAAAGTTAGCGCACGATCTGATTGAGAAATCCGGTGTTAACCTACTTAGCACCCTGGTTAGCGCGTCTAAAGACTTTAGACGTGCTAAGTGGGTTAGCACCGCTTTGTGAATCAAGCCCATTGAATGCTAAATTGCAAGCCTAAAGTGCTTTAAAACATCTTGCATGTGTATACATCAATCAGGGAGTGTAATTAGAGTACTGCTTCACACTGACACACCAAACTCACTGTGTAACGCACTGCAAACAGCTGTTTGCGTAGTGACAGCCGTTCTGGACTGGTGCGCACCATGGCGAGAGTGCAGGCCGTGGCGGTTTTCAAGTCCATATGGTCGCCGGGCCGTGGTAGCTCAATGATAGAACAACAGTGACTGTCCAGCTGATCAAATTTGGTCTGTCCACAATGAAGCAACGACCTTATTATCTTTGGTGTGCCACCCCCCGAAACACTTATATAGCCGTCGGTCACTGCTTTATTGTGATACTCAAGCCCCTTCAACGAGGCAAGGTAATGATCACGAAGGAGAATGGGCACATGTACATGCCTTTTGTTTTGTTGTTGCAGCTGCACTGCAGCCAGAAAAATTAGGCAGGCATGTACACGCACCAGAAAAATTAGGCAGGCATGTACACGCACCAGAAAAATTAGTATAGTGACCTGGACCCTGTTGGTGGTGGCGGAGAAGGCAGTCAAGCGGCCTGTGGGCAGAGATGCTGTGTGTGGGGACAGACTTAGTCTTCGGGCGGGCAAGTAGCCCTCCGGGATCCATGTCTCATTCATTTTGATAAAGGTGAGGTACTGAACACTTTTGTGACTTAGGCGACTTCTCTTCTCAGTGACAATGCCTCCAGCTGCGCTGAAGGTCCTTTCTGACAGGATGCTTGAGGCAGGGCAAGTGAAAATTCCACGACGCCGGACGGATTGCGGAAAAATGGTCGCATCCGTTACGGCATGCGGACTTTCCAACGCGGAATGCGGAAATGTGTCCGCATCTGCTCCGGGCGCACCGCGCCAAACTCACCGGCGTGCTGCAAATCAGGGCTCTGCCATCTTGCCTCTAGGGGGTGCGCGCGCGCGCCTGGCACGCCTTTATACCCCTAGAAAGCGTGTCAGCTGACCTAGAGGTCAGCTGACGTCTTTTGCCTGCCCTGATTGGTTGCTGCGTGGGGTGGAGACTTCTCTCCCAGGCAGTATATAAGGAAGTGCTTTGCAGCCACACTTCGTCTGTGTTTGCGATACCCTGTGTCAGCACTCAGACCTAGTCAGTTCCCGTGCGGCAATCTGGCAGGACCCCGGCTCTTGTTACACTTAGGGCTCTTTTCCACTATGAAATGCGATCGCGATTGCGATCGCAATCGCGTTTTAATTTCCACCATGCGATTGCGATTGAGCTACTATACTCATTATAGTACAGCTCAATCACATACAAAACGCGGCAGAACGACGATTGCGATTTGACCAAAATCGCATCGCAATCGGATCGCACTAAGGGCTCTTTTCCACTATGAAATGCGATCGCAATCGCGTTTCAATTTCCACCATGCGATTGCGATTGAGCTACTATACTCATTATAGTACAGCTCAATCGCATACAAAACGCGGCAGGGCGACGATTGCGCTTTTACCAAAATCGCATCGCAATCGGATCGCACTAATGGAAATTGCTGCTGCAGTTTCCATTCGTTTAATGTACCTTGCGATTTGCGATTAGAAGCAAATCGCAAATCGCAGGGTAGTGGAAAAAGGCCCTAATGGAAATTGCTGCTGCAGTTTCCATTAGTTTAATGTACCTTGTGATTAGCGATCAGAATCAAATCGCAGGCTAGTGGAAAAAGGCCCTTAGCCAGTCTTGTATTTGATATTGCGTTATATACTGGTTTATCGCCAGTATATTCGCATATTGAACTGTATTGATTTCCTGTGTATGACTCTGTGCCTGTCTTGACCATCCTTCTGTTTTCTGATTCTGTACTTTGCCAGCCCGTACCGTTATCGACTATTGCCTTGGTTTCTGACTATTCTCTTGTCTCACGTTTCTGTACTGTTGCCGCCTGATCTGTTGCCGAACCTCTATTTGTCTGACCTTTCTCCCTTCAGTGGAACGTCTCCCACTGGAGGGTACTATCTGAGGCTTGCCTCTCTGAGACGCCCCCCCCCTAGCAGACCGTTACTGCCAGAGGCCGAGATTCCTTCACTGCTTCCTTGGAGGATCTCACACACGGGGTTCCCATTCAGAGGTAACCACACCTCTGAGGAATTATCGGGTGGTGGACATTTCCACAATCTAGTGTATTTATTCTGCATTTGTATTTTGTTGTACTGTTCCTGTGTACACTCCCTTTTTGATCTGCCTGCATTATTGGCAATTCCGCAGATTGCTATATAATCGGGTCAATCCTTGTATTATTGGTGATTCTGCGGATCACCAATAATCAAGGCTCTGGGTGTGACACTGATCTTCTCCGATCGTTACATAAACACAGACCATAAAGAAGTAAAATG
This sequence comes from Hyperolius riggenbachi, assembly GCF_040937935.1. Classification (NCBI taxonomy): domain Eukaryota; kingdom Metazoa; phylum Chordata; class Amphibia; order Anura; family Hyperoliidae; genus Hyperolius; species Hyperolius riggenbachi. Next base: position 226,969,229 of record NC_090651.1, on the reverse strand, counting down.
GAGGGGGTGGTCAATCAGCTTCAGACCGTAAGGGCAGAGTTAGAACAGCTGAAGATTACTGTGACTACACAGCAGGCTCAGATTACTCAGCTGACTGAGACTGTCCAGAGGCTGCAACCACCACTTAACGCCCTACCTCCCCCGGCTCCTAGTGAGCCTAAAATGAACATTCCTGAGACGTTTTCAACCTCTAGGTCAGATTTTCAGAACTTCTGCCACAGAGTTCAGTCCTATTTTGACATGAAACCTGTGTCCTCAGGAACCGAGGCCCAGAAGGTTACTCTTGTCAAAACTCTGTTGCACGCAGATTCCCAAACTTGGGCTTACGGTTTACCGGACGATCATCCTGCCCTTTCGTCTATCCAAGAGTTTTTTAAGGCCATGGCGGTCATCTACGATGATCCGGATAGTGCCGCCACAGCCAAACGTAAACTTAAAAACCTTAGACAGGGACGCAGTACAGCAGAAGATTATGCATCAGAGTTTTGAAAATGGGCTGTATCATCTATAGGGATGGTCGGAATGCCAATTTCCGATTCCGCGGTAAATCCGCATTCCGTCATGTACCGATTACCGATTCCGCATTCCGCTACCAATTTCCGCATTACAAGGCGGAATTTCCGCCGGAAATCGCGGAAATTCCGCCCGATTTTAACATCGATTTTCTCGAAAACTATAAGGTCTTTTTGAAAACTTTTTTTTGCATCTTGTTCAGGAGATTCTGTTTAATAAACCCTGAAAATTTGGTGTTTCTAGGACTTACTGGGGATTTGCTATTAACTGCTAAAGTCGGCGGATTTTTACTGTAATGTAAAATGCAGAAAATAGCCAGATGCAGGTTTTCTGCATTTTACATAACAGTAAAAATCCGCCGACTTTAGCGGTTAATAGCAAAGCCCCCTTAAGTCCTAGAAACACCAAATTTTCAGGGTTTATAAAACCGAATCTTGTGAACAAGATGCAAAAAAAAGTTTTCAAAAAGACTTTATAGTTTTTGAGAAAATCGATGTTAAAGTCGGGTGGAATTTCCGCGATATCCGGCGGAAATTTCCGTGATTTCCGGCGGAAATCCGCCTACGGCACTTGCATTACTGATTTCCGCATTCCGATGCGGAAATGCAATTTCCGATCGGAATTTCGGAAATTGCATTTCCGTGGAATCCGAATGAGCATCCCTAATCATCTAGATGGGAGCGATATGCACTTCTTGATCAATACTTAGATGGGTTGTCAGAAGCAGTAACCGACGTGATGGTTAGCCATCCAGAGCCTAAAATCTTGATGAATCTATAACGCTATCTATCAGAATAGATAGACGCCTTAGGTACAATAAGAAGGGTAGGTACCCTCTGTATCCCACGGCTTCAAGTACTAGTAGCTCGGCAGCAGTTGAGACTGAGGAGCCTATGCAGCTAGGCCACGAGCGCCTCACAGAGGCTGAGAGAATCAGAAGACGCAGAGAGGGTCTCTGCATGCACTGCGGAGAAAGGGGTCACATTGCACAAAACTGTGGCAGGAAGTCGGGAAACTCTTCAGCTTAGGTGTGGTTGGGGGTACCACCCTAAGTGGACTAGTTTTACCTCCCACACAAGAGAAAATTTTATTGCCCTGCTCCATAAATTGGGAAGGGCGAAACTTTCCTACCACAGCATTTGTGGATTCTGGGTCAACTGCCAACTTTTTAGATCTGAATTTTGCTTTAAGTTTAAAGATTCCTGTACTTCCTGTAGAAAGACATTTATACGTTACAGCAATTGATGATACTCCTCTGCAAGGAAAGTCCCCACTGTGCCAGACACCTCCTCTCTCGCTTCAAGTAGGAGCTCTGCACAAGGAGGTCATCCAGTTCTTTGTGTTAAAAATGTCTACCTCTACGGTGATATTAGGTTTACCCTGGTTACGTTTACACTCTCCTCAGTTTGATTGGAGGGATGGGCAGTTGACTACTTGGTCTCCTTACTGTTCACAACATTGTCTACCGAGTATAACTTTATGTTCTACTAAGGTTCATGTGGAAGGAGTTCCTCCTCAATATCAAGAATATTCGGATGTGTTTTGTCCTCAGGCAGCTGATCAGTTACCCCCTCATAGACCCTTTGACTGTCCAATAGATTTGAAACCAGGAACCATGCCTCCTAGGGGCCACTTATATAATCTTTCTCCCCCGGAAAAATTGGCCATGGATGATTACATTCAGGAAAATTTACAGAAGGGTTTCATCCGCCCTTCGAGATCTCCTGCGGGAGCCGGATTATTTTTTGTTCAGAAAAAAGATGGAGGTTTGCGTCCCTGTATTGACTACAGGGGTCTAAATAAGATCCTGATTAAGAATCGTTATCCACTACCGTTGATCGATGATCTGTTCACACAAGTTTCCGAGGCTTCTGTATTCACAAAGTTAGATCTGAGGGGGGCCTACAATTTAATCCGTATTAGGGAGGAAGACGAGTGGAAGATGGCGTTCAACACTCCCAAGGGGCATTACGAGTATTTGGTGATGCCTTTTGGGTTGTGTAACGCTCCTGCAGTTTTTCAGGAGTTTGTTAACGAGATGTTCAGAGAGGTACTGGGTCACTTCGTAATCGTCTACTTAGATGATATCTTGATATTTTTCTAAAAATATCACTGAACATCACCAACATGTGAAGTATGTGTTACAAAAACTCAGGGACAATCAATTGTTTGCAAAATTGGAGAAATGTGTTTTCGAGGTAAAAGAGATTGCCTTTCATGGATACATTATCTCCACGTCAGGGTTGTCCATGGATCCCAAGAAGGTCTCTGCTGTGAGGGATTGGCCACAACCATCTGGGCTTAAAGCACTGCAGAGGTTCTTGGGATTCGCAAACTATTATAGGAAGTTTATCAGGGGTTTCTCTTCTGTGGGGACTCTGCTTACTAATTCGACAAAAAAAGGGGCTGATGCCACTCATTGGTCAGAAGAAGCATGTACGGCATTTTCCTCCCTGAAAGAGGCATTCTGTTCTGCTCCTATATTACGTCATGTCGATGTTGCTTATCCATTTATAGTAGAGGTGGATGCCTCGGAGGTTGGAGTGGGAGCAGTATTGTCTCAACGTTCAGGACTTCAAGGCAAGCTTCATCCATGTGCTTTTTTTTCCAGAAAGTTCTCCCCTGCCCAGAGAAATTATGACGTTGGAAACGGGAATTATTGGCCATCAAGCTTGCTTTTGAGGAGTGGCGCCACTGGTTGGAGGGGGCAGAGCATGTAATAACTGTATACATGATTCATAAAAATTTACAGTGCATTGAAAAAGCCAAAAGACTCACCCCCAGACAGGCTAGATGGGCTCTCTTTTTCTCCCGTTTTAATTTCATAATTACATTTACACTAGGGAGTAAGAACGTCAAAGCAGACGCCCTTTCTCGTTTTTTTGAACCTGAAACTGCTCCATCCCCTTCCCCAGAAGGAATTCTGTCAAAAGAGATCATCCTGGCAGCCACTGAAATAGTTGAAGATCTTGCTAGCCTCCAAAGTCCTTTCCAATTAGAAGTCCCAGAAGGGAAACCAGAAGGGGTTCTATACGTCCCTTGTGTCTTGCGCCCCAAAGTGCTGCAGTTGTTTCATGGACACAAGAATGCTGGACATCCTGGCATCACCAGAACCCAAGAGTTGTTGGGTAGGTCTGTCTGGTGGCCATCATTACAATCAGATTGCAGAGAATTTGTTAAAACCTGTACCGTCTGTGCCAGGAGCAAACCTTCCCGACTAGCTCCAGTCGGAACTTTACAGTCTCTGCCCTAACCTCAGGAGCCATGGACGTACATTTCCATGGACTTTGTGGGAGAACTTCCACTTTCCAATGGAAAGACTGTCATTTGGGTAGTCACAGACAGATTCAGTAAGATGGCTCACTTTGTGTCTTTGAGTGGTTTCCCTTCTGCTCAAAAATTAGCAGATCTTTTTACTCAAAATATCTTTAAATTACACGGCTCGGACAGAGGGGTTCAGTTTGTCTCGAGATTCTGGTGGGCCTTCTGTAAGGGGATGGGTATGTCCTTGTCTTTTTCGTCGGGTTACCATACGCAGACCAACGGTCAGACAGAGAGGATTAATCAGTCCTTGGAACGGTTCCTGAGATGTTAGGTGGCGGACACCCAACACCAGTGGGCGAAGTTTCTATCATTTGATGAGTTCGCACATAACAATCTCAGGAATGAGTCCTCTGGTTAAGCGCCTTTTCAAATAGTCAATGGGAAGTCTCCCAAATTTTCTCCTTTACCAGTGACGGCCTCTCCGTTCCCTGTTCTGGAGGAGTGGCAGGAATCCTTCAAGAGGATTTGGGCTAATGTCGGAGAAAATTTAAAAAAGGCTTTTTGCATACAGAAGAGGCAGTCAGATAAGAGACGATCTGCGGAGTGGGAGTTTAAACCAGGAGACAAAGTTTGGGTGTCAACTCGGCATATAGCTCTGAGACAGCCGTCCGCGAAACTGGGGCCCAGGATTATTGGACCATATCCAATTTCTGAAAGGGTTAATCGCGTGTCTTACAGAGTCAGTTTATCGCATTCCCTAAAGGTGGGGAAAACCTTTCATGTGTCGCTTTTGAAGCCGGCTGTCCAGGTGGATTCCCTCCCTCCACACCCTGTCATGGTTGATGGTGAGCCCGAATGGGAAGTTGAGGAGATTTTGGACTCCAGGCGAGTTCAGGGCTCAGTACAGTATTTGGTGCATTGGAGAGGGTACGGTCTAGAGGAAAGAGCCTGGGTCAAAGCAGGTGATTTACATGCAGATAATCTTAGGAGACGGTTCCATGAGCTTCATCCTGACAGGCCAGGTGGGACGTGTTCGGAGTCCACGCCTAGAGGGAGGGGTACTGTAACGAAAATTCCACGACGCCGGACGGATTGCGGAAATATGGTCGCATCCGTTCCGGCATGCAGACTTTCCAATGCGGAATGCGGAAATTTGTCCGCATCCGCTCCGAGCGCACCGCGCCAAACTCACCAGCGTGCTGCACATCTGGGCTCTGCCATCTCTGCCTCTAGGGGGTGCGCGCACGCCTTTATACCCCTAGAAAGCGTGTCAACTGACCTAGAGGTCAGCTGATGTTTTTTGCCTGCCCTGATTGGTTGCTGCGTGGGGTGGAGACTTCTCTCCCAGGCAGTATATAAGGAAGTGCTTTGCAGCCACACTTCGTCTGTGTTTGCGATACCCTGTGTCAGCACTCAGACCTAGTCAGTTCCCGTGTGACAATCTGGCAGGACCCCGGCTCTTGTTACACTTAGCCAGTCTTGTATTTGATATTGCATTATATACTGGTTTATCGCCAGTATATACGCATATTGAACTGTATTGATTTCCTGTGTATGACTCTGTGCCTGTCTTGACCATCCTTCTGTTTTCTGATTCTGTACTTTGCCAGCCCGTACCGTTATCGACTATTGCCTTGGTTTCTGACTATTCTCTTGTCTCACGTTTCTGTACTGTTGCCGCCTGATCTGTTGCCGAACCTCAATTTGTCTGACCTTTCTCCCTTCAGTGGAACGTCTCCCACTGGAGGGTACTATCTGAGGCTTGCCTCTCTGAGACGCCCCCCCCCTAGCAGACCGTTACTGCCAGAGGCCGAGATTCCTTCACTGCTTCCTTGGAGGATCTCACACATGGGGTTCCCATTCAGAGGTAACCACACCTCTGAGGAATTACCGGGTGGTGGACATTTCCACAATCTAGTGTATTTATTCTGCATTTGTATTTTGTTGTACTGTTCCTGTGTACACTCCCTTTTTGATCTGCCCGCATTATTGGCAATTCCGCAGATTGCTATATAATCGGGTCAATCCTTGTATTATTGGTGATGCTGCGGATCACCAATAATCAAGGCTCTGGGTGTGACACTGATCTTCTCCGATCGTTACAGCAAGACAGAAGTTGGATGGCAATTTAGGACAGCTCTGGCCACAGGTCAAGCCTGCGCACCCAGTTGTCCAAGGATTCATCGCTGCTCACAGTGCCTACATCCACAAGTGAAAGGTATGCACTGACTTGACTAATACAATGTGCAGTCACACAGGTGCAGTTAACAGGTATGCACGGAGTGGTATATCACACTACGTGCACTCACGTAGGTAGGTGTATATCACACTGCGTGCACTCACGTAGGTAGGTGTATATCACACTGCTGTGATGAGGTGGGTGCACTCAACACAACAGGTAGGTATATGCAGTGATGAGGTGGGTTCACTGAACCCAACAGGTAGGTATATGCAGTAAGCTCCTGAGTTATATGCAGCTCTTGATTTATATGCAGGAGCTGCTGCAGATCTCTCTGTGGTATGTTTTCTTTCTTGTTTTTGGGGTCTAAAAACATTCAGTGACTACTACTTGTGTGTGTGACAGGTGCACATTGTAATCAATGTGCACCTGTCACACACACAGGTAGTAGTCACTGAATGTTTTTAGACCCTAAAAACAATAAATAAAACATACCACAGAGAGATCTGCAGCAGCTCCTGCATATAACTCACTCAGGCACGGAATTACCACTCTGAGCTGTGGATTTCCATCCCGAGCCTGATTTGGGATTACCACTAAGGAGGTTAAGCAGCGGATGCCAGCTCATCCTGCGCCCAGCTCACCCGCGGCCGAACCATACGTACACCTAAGGGCTCCCTGATAGGACAGGATGGGGTTGTTTGACTAGGGCTTATAGACTGTCTGATCATTCAATTGTCTATAATCTTCTTGGAATTGTTGTTCCATTGCCATTAACACTGATGCTCCTCCCTTGTCTGTTTTCTCTAAAACCAAGTTTGTCCTTCCCTTCAGCCATTCCAAGGCCCTTTTCACCGTCCTTGTGATATTTGTTTTATCGTTCATATAGATCAGGGCTTTAACATCCCTATCCACCAATTCACTGAAGATATTTACCATGGAATGGAACCCTTAGTTGTAGAAAAAGGTTTTATAGAACCACAGACACTAAAGGGGATTGGATTGATTTGTCCTTGGGAGGGACATCAGGTTCCTCCTCCTCTCCTAGGGGGAAACATCCCTCCTCCAAAAGTTCTTCTAACATTCTTATTGTGTCCAGATTACGTTTTTCCCACTCTGCACTAGACTAAAGCCAAGGGGGCCTATCATTTCTCTCCTCCCATTTCTGTTAAGGGAATTCCAATCTTTCTTTAAGAAAAAACTCTTAATCTTTAAACCTCTAACCTCCTGAAAGAGGTTCACCCTGAACTTCGCTGAATTAAACTCTTGAACCAATGAGTAATTAAGTTCCTTCTTAAAGGGAATGTCCAGGCATTTAAAAAAATGACATTTACTTACCCGGGGCTTCCGCCAGCCCCTTGCATCCAACATGTCCTTTGCAGCAGCTCTGCTCCTAGTCACCAGCCTGTGGTCCTCACAGTTGCAGGGGCTGAACTCGTGAGGTCGTCCTCTACTGCACCTGTGTGAGCGCTGTTGTCAATCACTCGCACGTGGTGTTCTGTCTAGCTCGTGCAGGCACAGTAGAGGACAACCTCGCGAGGTCAGCCTTTGCACCAGCGGCTGTGAATGGAGCTGCTGTCAGGGACATGTCAGCTGCAAGGGACTGGAGGAAGCCCCAGGGAAGTAAATGTAATTTTTTTTAGATTCCTGGATATTCCCTTTAAGGAGAGTCTCACAGCCTTTGGGAAGGGTTTCCTTGGCTAAATTAATGTTCTCTATTTGTTGTTTCTCTTGTAAAACTTTCTTTTCTTGGGTGTCTGTAGTTGGTGGTCCCTCTTCTGGTCCTTGTCCTCCAATGTCACTTATTTTTCCTTTCTTTCTTTTGGTTGCACTTCTCCCCCGCGAGTCCTCCTTCTAAAGGAGGAGGTTTTGTACCCTTGATACATCCTTGAGGTTGGGATTGACTTCACACAGGCTTAATACATTTGGCTTTTATGTTCTGGTTTGAGCCCTACTTCCTCCTTTCTTTTTTTCTTACTTTCATTAAACCATTTTAAAATTATAACAACGTACATATTACAAAGGGAATAGTACATAAACATAAAAAGACAACATACAATGCAGTAGGTCATTCCTTATGGCAACACTGGAGTCTTCCTCCTTTCTGGCCACTATCTTTGCCACTGGACTCTGTCAGCTGTCCAGTAGCCTTTTTTGGGCGTTTGTCCTTTTGGATTTCTGAAGGCTCTTGGTTTCAAGGGTGGGTTCCAATTAAACAGTTTTCCCTGTGAAAAGTCCTGTGTCCTTCATGAACTTTAGCAATTTCTTTTACTATATGTGCTCTTGTACTGTAAACAATTTGTTCTCAATTTGGTTATCCGGTTGAACTGATCCTGGGCTGAACCACCAATACTTTCAATTTTGCCTTAACTAGTGGTATTTTCTTCACATGTTTAGCGTGTTCTTCTTCTGTCCTTTCAAGCACTAAATCCTGTGGTACATTCGCATGGGCTAGAACCTAGGTTCTCAACATGTGGTATGCGTACCCCAGGGGGTACTTCTGATGGTTCCAGGGGGTACTCAGGCTTGATATACTTAACCAAGTATAACAAATTTAGAGTTTTAGAAAATTATAAATCTTATTTAAACTAAGCCAAATTAGTATTTTAGCTAATTAAAAGCCATAGTAAATGTTTGTAAATTGTTTAGAACCAATTATCATGTACTACGATTCAATATATATTTGTCAAGGGGTACTTGTGATAATGTTTACTATGCTAGGGGGTACTTGGTGAGTTCAGGGTTTCAAAAGGGGTACATACCAATAAAATGTTGAGAAACACTGGGCTAGAATATGCGCATTCCTCCATTTCTCTACAAACTTAGTGTCATGTTGGTACTTTCTAAAACCGCTTGCAACAATTTGCTTCTTCTTATAATTATTGAGGGTGGTGAAAATTCAGAACTCCTTGATTTCTTTTTTGCTGAGCCTCCCCAGTTTGGTCTCCAACATCTTTGCCCCCACAGTCAGGTTGGAACTGTTTGAGGCTGCCAGACTATCACGAAAATTATCTAATGGTGCCCATACATGGTACAATTTTTTTCATTTTTTTTTTCAATTAGATAATTTCATCTGATTATTTCGTTACATCAAATATAAAGATTTTTCGAAAATATCTGTTTGGGTGTTTATTGAAAAAACGGGATAATCATTCATTCTTCTAGATCGAAAAAAAGATTATTTTTGATTTGATTGTTTTGGTCAAATAAACGGGAAAATAGAACATTTTTTATTGTACCATGTATGGGCAGTTGGGCACCATAAGTCGGATCTCCCAGCTACAATGGCTTCCTCCAAGGGGTCCTCTCTGCTCTCTGAGGAGTCATCATCAATTTCAATGCCTTAACTCATGGCTTTTCAGCCCTGTCCTCAAATACCACCAACAGTGCATGTTTTGCAGAAAACCACAAACATTCACAGATACGGTAATTAGTGTCTCAGCAGAGCTGATTAACTATCTCTGTGGATTTCCACAAAACATGCACTGTTGGGGGTACTTGAGAACAGAGTTAAAAAGCCCTGCCTTAACTGATATCCTTATCACACTGCATGTCCTTTTGCTCTTGCTCTCACAGGTAGAAACTTATGCAATATCTCTTTAAGGAAATCCAGCTATGGTTTGAATTATAAAAAGGGATAATTATTTCTTAACAGACACCCTCTTCATAATATATTTTGGAGCTGCATCACTGGCCTTGAACAAGTGTTATTATGTTGTAGAAGTTTGTTTTTGCAATGGTTGCTTTGGGGAAAGTGCATGTATTTGCAACTAGGTTGCAACTTGCATTCTACGCCTGATTAAACCTTATAGCCAGAAAAGGGCTTTCCATTTGACACACAATGAATCTTGTTGATTTCCCCTGTGGATTACAAACACAGCATATAATAGTCACTTGCAACTCACATTTTCTTTGTTTTTGCTTTACTTTTGTTTGTGTTTAGTAGTTCGACTCTCTACAGGGGGGCTTTGCATCAACATGGTGAGCCAGAGGTATGAATAGGAGACCACACCCGCCTCCTGAACACTGGCGGTTTGCGTACCACCTTGAACCAGCTAGAGGAGGGGTGGGCACGGTGATGCATGCTGTGGGCGGATTGATGGATAGATTTCCTGTCCACACTGTATGCAGGTATGTATGCCAAGTCTGACTGTTCCTCCAACCAATATATTGGATACTGTTTACTACCGCAGAAAAGGCTGGCAAGAGAGAGCGCAAACATACTCTGTCACCAACCAATGCAGCAGTCCCCACTATATGGATCTGGATTTCCTTCAAGAGATGTTGCATAGGACCGCAGTGCCTGCCACTGACTGCTTTCTGTTTAAGCAAACACTGGATTTTATATGATAATACTCATAGGCTTCTTTAATACGCTATCCCTAAGATTTCATAAAATAAGTAGTGGTATAGTATGGACAGTTAGTAAGAAAAAAAAATACATTTTTGCTGGATAAAAAGGAAGTGACTTATTAAAAATAAAGAAACAAGCAGGGTCCTGCCACCCCTATAATCTTTGCTGCTTCAGGTCAAAGCCTTGCTTGTTGCCTTTCCTGTGTGCAGTCCATGTGATGTTGCATCAAATAAGCAGACAAATGTCAGGGTCAAGGCTCACAACCCAGGTCAAATCCACAGACACAAACTTCAAGGATCAAGAGCGATAATAACATTCCAGGCCACAGGACTTCAGGTCATCTGCTGGCAGAAACATGTGAGCTATGACAAGCTTGTCCAGGCTTTAGAGATACTTGGAAATAAGACGTCTACGCTTCAGTTGTGCTGCTCTCTGCAGACCTTCATATATGAAGACATAGGATATAGTGTGTAATGAGGTGTACGTTTCTAGCTCTTGTTGATTAGCAACGGCGAGGCTGTGACAATGTTATATTCATTGGTTACAGAGATCATGTTTGCTTCAAGTGACCTATACTTGAACACAGTTTGCCATGTGAAATGTGTATGTTGGTCTTACAGTTCATTACACAATTTTCCTTATTGTTCATAATCATAAATAAAAGTTTAGCGCGATAATCATCAAAGACAAACTGCCAAGCAAGTTCCCAGAGGAGGAAAGGCATTGTGTTCCATGGAAGGAATACCGGAGAGTGATTTAGCAAAGCAGAAACAAAAGTGTCAAGTGACAGGTAAAATCAGGTAGCTATAATGTGCTTCCTGTATTTAATTGTTTATTCATCTCCTAGGGCTTGATGAGTTAAACTTTTTAGTGCAGAGCATGATGGGATTTCCTATGTTGTTATTCACATTGCCTAGCAACTGGGAGAGGTGCTCAGGACACAGGACAGTTGGAACTGTGTCTCATGCTCCCTGTCACCTCCTTTCAACAAAAAAGATGGCTGCCATCATGAAATCAAACATTTTCCTGTTTTTTTAAAACAGTGTGGGTAAGAGATTATATTACCTATCTATTTTAATTAACATAACTAATGTAACTTAATGACAGTATGTTTGTTTAGGCTGGAGTTCCTCTTTAAGAAACAAAGTATGTAGTAAGACTTTTGTTACTAGAACACGCTGCCACCCTGTGGTTATAGCTGGCAATGCATAGATACACACATAATAGACTGTTGCTAAATACACAGTCCAACAAGTTTCAAAGTATTCTCTAGGTTTAAAGGGATACTGTAGGGGGTCGGGGGAAAATGAGTTGAACTTACCCAGGGCTTCTAATGGTCCCCCGCAGACATCCTGTGCCCGCAAAGCCACTCACCGATGCTCCGGCCCCACCTCCGGTTCACTTCTGGGATTTCAGACTTTAAAGTCTGAAAACCACTGTGCCTGTGTTGCCGTGTCCTCGCTCTCTTTGATGTCACCAGGAGTGTACTGTGCAGTCCCAGTATGGTCTGTGTCTGCGCAGTACGCTCCTGGTGGCATCAGCGGGAGCGAGTACACAGCAACGCAGGCGCAGTGGATTTCAGACTTTAAAGTCTGAAATTCCAGAAGTGAACCAGAGGCGGGGCTGGAGCATCGGTGAGTGGCTGCGGGGGCACAGGATGTCTGCGGGGGACCATTAGAAGCCCCGGGTAAGTTCAACTCATTTTCCCACGACCCCCCTACAGTATCTATATATATAATAGAGTAAGTGCCTCAACCTTCAAACAAGAAGAAGAAGTAGTGCCCTGCCCCCAGGGCCGGTCCAAGCAAGAAGAAGGGGCTGATCCAAGCAAGAAGAAGTAATGTCATATCAAACCAAGGGCAAAGAGGGATAATTTGCATATTCAGTAGTAGTGCATTGTGGGTAACCACAAATGTTCACTTATAGCGGAATTATTGCAGATTTGCTTCTGTTTTAAGAAGGAAAATTACACCAAGCTTTGCTTTTTTTTAGTATGAAGGCTTTTTGGTCCCCTTTATCCTCCTATACATTCTTAGTAGTTTGGGTCACCCTGAGCTGCTTGGTCACTCTGTTGTACTGGTCCAAGCCCTATCTCATACAGCCATATCAATATCTGTTATGGCTATCATTCATGAAAGTGCTGTCGGTATGGAGAATCAGTGTGGGAAAACACCACTGATGGTATTTTTGACTTCTGGCTGCTGATTCATAAAAAAGTATCCAGGTGTGGTAGCAGTGCGGAGATTCCCCGAACTAGGCAGGCGGTAGGCTTGCGGAGACACGGAAGCTGCCGAGTTGATACATTTCTCCGTGTTCCGCTCTACTGCAGCTGCCTGGGAGGTGTCTGTGTCTCCATTCACTTAACATTGTTATCGCCACATCAGAGGGAGCGGTACTTCCCGACCTCACACCGCTTGCGGTGATCTTAATGAATTAACATTTTGCTACATTTTTTACAACAATCACCGCACAAGGCGGTGATTTATCGCTCTGCTCGGTAATGTAAGCTTTTGATGCGGAAGGAGCCTTTATGAATGCAGATTTTGCTACGTGTGCGGGAAAGTCAGCTGTTTTAAGCATTTCCGCATGCGGAAATGCTTTATGAATGATAGCCTATGTAGTGATGAGAACCAAAGGTCTGAAATAGGCTGTCACATGTGGGTTTGATATGACTGTGTAAAACTTAAAGCTATAGGCTTGCTTGGCTTACTAAGGGTGAAAGGAATAATTTGCATATTTAGAGGCGGTGCATTGTGGGTAATCACAAATGTTCACTTATAGTTGAGTAATTGCATATTTCTTTCTGTTTTAGGAAGGCAAATTACACCAAGCTTTGCTTTTTTTAGTAGGAGGTCTTTTTGGTCCCTTTTATCCCCCTATACATTACTAGTAGTTTGGGTCACCCTGAGCTGCTTGGTTAATCTGTTGTACTGGTCCAAGCCCTATCTCATACATCTGTATCAATCCCTGCCATGTACTGATGAGAAACAAAAGTCTGAAACAGATTGTCACATGTGGGTTTGATATGACTGTGTAAAATTTAAAGCTACATGCTTGCTATACACCAGCAGCTCTGGATGCTTGCTTGGCTTACCAAGGGGGAAAAATAATTATTTGCATATTTAGTAGCAGTGCATTGTGGGTAACCACAAATGTTCACTTGTAGCTGAATTATTGCATATTTCCTTCTGTTTTAGGAAGGAAAATTATACCAAGCTTTGCTTTTTTTAGTAGGAGGTCTTTTTGGTCCCTTTCATCCCCCTATACATTACGAGTGGTTTGGGTCACCCTGAGCTGCTTGGTCACTCTGTTGTACTGGTCCAAGCCCTATCTCATACAGCCGTATCAATCCCTGCCATGTACTGATGAGGACCAAAAGTCTGAAACTGGCTGTCTACATGTGGGTTTGATATGACTGTGTAAAATTTAAAGCTATATGCTTGCTATACATCAGCGGCTCTGGATGCTTGCTTGGCTTACCAAGGGGGGAAAGGGGTAATTTTCATATTTAGTAGCAGTGCATTGTGGATAACCACAAATGTTCACTTATAGCTGAATTATTGCAGATTTCCTTCTGTTTTAAAAAGGCAAATTACACCAATACAGTGTGTGGCATTGCAGGAAGTGACGACAGTGGAACGCACGATGGAACACGGAAGAGGTGAGTCATCCCCGCCCGCTGCCTCTTACTAATAGTGGTGGCTGCTACTGTGCTTAAGCAGGAGGGGGGTGCACATGGGGGACCAAGGTGAGGGGGGGGGGGTTCCTGCTGAGCTTAAGCTGGAGGTAGAGCACACATGGGGGACCCAGTTGAGGGAGGGTCCAACCCCCCTCCCCACCGCTGTGCCCAATACCTCCTTCCTGCCCTCTACCCTCGTATGCGGCGTATGCTACGCCGCGGGTCGGCTAGTCCCCTTTAAAGAACTACTGACCTAAGTGGGATATGGAGGCTGTCATATTAATTTTTCTTTAAAAAAATGCAAATTGCCTGGCTGTCCTATTGACCCTCTGTCTCTCATATTTTTAGCCATAGTCCCTAAAGAAGCATACAGATCAGATGTTTGACTTAAATTTGACTGTATTTGCTGCATTCCTGTTTCAGGTTTGTGATTCAGACACTAATGATGCATGAAAGATCAGCAGGGTGCATCATTTAAAAGGAAATAAATATGGCAGCCTCCATACACCTCTCAGGTCAGTTGACCTTTAGAGGGGAACTGTAGTGAAAATAATAATGAATAAAATTGCTTATTTATTTTTTACAATATTTATGTATAAATGATTTATTCATTGTTTGCCCCTTGTTAAATCTTTCCTCACCCCAATTTACATTATACATATACAATTTATCACAGCTGGTGGCATTGGCAAAACAGCCTAGGCTAAACATCACTGGGAGGGCAGGGTTACATACCAATTCACAGTAAACTATAGCTATAAGAAGTATTTATCATGCTGAAACCAGGAAAATTACCATTAAAGTGGGTATCCTCCTAAACGATTTACTGCATTCTAAAATATGTCATTACAGTGCCTCTTTAAAGTGGGATAAAACTCTGACATAAAATTCAAGAAAAATGTGTTTTCCTACTTTTTATTACCCATTTGTACATAAGTAATATTGTCTGTTTACAAATTACAAATTCACAAAGTACAGTATCTGTTCTGAAAGCTGCCATTGCATTTTCTTGCATAGCTGCTTTCTCTATATATTAAAATCTATCCAGTGATCACTTCTCAGCTCTCTGTTTCTACAGCAGAGGGAGCTCATTTTCAGGTCACATACCATTGGAGCTGTCAGCTAAACATCAATGTGCTGGTGGTGGTGAGTTGGAGGTGGGGGTGCCAGGTGTCAGTCGGGGCTTGCGACGGCCGTTTCGCGTCTACTAGACGCTTGGTCACGCTGCGCTCCTATTGGATAGAATAGGAGCGCAGCGTGACCAAGCGTCTAGTAGACGCGAAACGGCCGTCGCAAGCCCCGACTGACACCTGGCACCCCCACCTCCAACTCACCACCACCAGCACATTGATGTTTAGCTGACAGCTCCAATGGTATGTGACCTGCTATAACCAATAAACACCGCCACGCATTTAAAGACGGATGGTGCCCGGATGTTTCCTTCTTTCTCTCCCTGATTCATGTTTGACAGTCTTTGTTCCTGCCACGATCCGAGGAGCACACGTCTGTGCAGGTGGACGCGAGGTCACTGGAGGAAGGGTGAGAGACATATTGTTTGCTTGTTGCCACATACACGTTTCTTTGCAATTCTGTAAGAA
This sequence comes from Hyperolius riggenbachi, assembly GCF_040937935.1. Taxonomy (NCBI): domain Eukaryota; kingdom Metazoa; phylum Chordata; class Amphibia; order Anura; family Hyperoliidae; genus Hyperolius; species Hyperolius riggenbachi. The sequence goes on along the minus strand of NC_090651.1, from coordinate 226,953,642 downwards.
GGGAGTGCCACTCAATACATCTAAGTCTCACAAGGTATTGGGAGCTCATTTTCAGCACAGCTAGGGATGTAGCAGACAAAGGAATGTTATCACCTCTTCGGAGGCTGCCCACTGAAGCAAGGAGCTTTCCACTGAAGAACAAAGTGCTGTGTTTAACTGTTTGAATGCTGTTCTGCTACAAATGTTTTGTGGTAGTAGATTTTATGCTGTAAATAATCTTTTAGAGTAAAGAGAAAATGCTGAGTTTCACACCAATTTAAGGTTACTGTATCATTCACTGATGCTAAAAAGGCATGAGCAAAGTTTGGAGTTTATTAGCATCTAACCATGTGCATAAATTAAAAGTGTATCTGAAGATTGTGAATAAAGTAGCTCAAATTGAAGTTAGTAAACGTTTCATGATTTCCCTGTCTCACATGAGTGGCTTAATTAAAAGGCCTGCTCACAGCAGGCATTCGGTGACAATCCACACCACTGTGCTTTTGTTATGTGAAATAGCCATTACCCACAGCTTAGAGGTAATACAAAAATAGTAATAAAAAAAAACAGCATGGCCCCTTCCCCAGAAAATCCTGTGCCCACCAGAAATGGGGCAATGACCTCTAAAAAAAAGGGTTGACTAAGCACCCTCCCACCCAGAATGTCCTGTTTCTGCTACTAATGGACACAAAGTCTCTGCATACAAATCCCTGTGTCTGGTGGAGTGCCCAATTATTGGATCAAGAATTTACGCTGCTATTCCTTTGGCCAAAATGCAAAGTAATTAGATAGGCACCCCCCCACTCCAGCGAATCCATATGGCATATGCTATAAGTAAAAAGCGCACAATACACTGAGAGGACAGCGTGTAGTGTGAGCTCATTAACCTATACCACTTAGATTTCACCTCACCGCTGCCCCGCGTTCTCGCCACTCTCGTTGCTCCCATCGATCTCGTCGCTGATCTCTATGACGGCAGAGCTCTGTGAGCCGGTCAGGAGCCGATTTCATTGGCTCCCGACCCTGTCATCAATGTGAGCAAATCCCATTGGCTTACATTGATCACACAGTCAGGAGCCAATGAAAGCAGCTCGTGACCGGCTCACAGAGCTCTGTCGTCATAGAGAAGGCAGAGTGGGTGGCCTGAGGCGACGGGTGTGCGGCGTGTACGGCAATAGCGGCAATTCATTGTAAGAAGACATTTTTTGTGCCAAAGACAGCTGGTACTGATGGGATTAAACACGGTTATGTCAATAAATCAGCCCCTATGTGAGAGATGGAACACGCGGTGTACAGCAGCATGAAGAGGCAGCGACAAGGGTGAGCTAACTGCCACGGTGTGCATGTGCAAGCATTCAGGTTCTGAATAGCAAAATGTGGAACAAGGTTCCAAATTCGTATATATGCTGAACTTGCCAACACTATTTGGACTCTCTTCTTAGGCTGTGGAATGCTTGTGTTTAGATGTATCCCTGGAGCTGGGCTTCTCCAGAATTCTCTGGATGTAATAAAACTCTGACGGTCCACAAAGACTACATACAAAACTTCCAGAGACAAGTCTGCAGACCCTAGCGATGTCCTTGGAAACCAAGCAGTCTGCAGCCAAAGTTGTCACGACACATTTTCCCTGTTGCAGCTTCCATGGTGACAGGCCAGCATCAGCAACAACATATCAATAATGGGTCCCTTCACATTAAAAGCTCTGCGGTGGTGATGCAGATTCACTCATCTCTTAGCCCCTCTTACATTTCATTGTAAAGTGTGAAATGGTTAAGGCAGCTCCGCTATCAATCAGTACATCGCTACATGCTACAGCTCTGCACAAATCTAATTAATCAGGGAGCGTGTGCACACAACTGTCACACTAGGACACCTTTTGTGAATGACACATTCATATGGGGCTGTCAGACTCGTTGCGTTCGCCTTTACCTCCTCCCCAAATGACAAGGAGACTTCACACCTCCCACCCGCCCCCTCCACAGGAAATTAAAATAAGCACTTTCACATGGCAGCAAAACAAATTGCTAAAGTAAATTAGTATCTGTCAAATAAGAGCAAGAAAAAATGATCAAAGTTTATTTTAATTTATTAGTCTGCAGGAGTCATCTGTAAAAAAAATACACTTTGTCGATGTAATATAGAAAGGGGAGGACCGGCAGTGGGATGCAATGCTTATAAACTTGTCAATCCACGTTACTGAGTTGTTTTTAATAGCGCATTTGGCCAACCATAAGAATGCCATAGATTTCAAACAGAAATTACAGTGAAAATGTTCCTGGCTCCAATAGATTAGCCACTTTATAAGAGCTTTTGGGAACAAACTCTTGTTTAATGCCTGAAAGGTTTAGGTTAGGCTTACTATCACTTTGTTCTGTGTCTTATCAGTTACTGTATTAAAGGTGCCCATATATATATCAATTTTCTCATTTGATCCCTTTAAAATGTGTGATCAATCAAAGTTTGATCTATTTTGACCAAAATCGATCAAAAGTTTCGATGAGACAGGACGGAAAATCTAGGTTGATCGGGAGCGGGGCAAGAGTGGCGGGAGATTGACGGACCATAGCGTTTCATTGCATCTAACAGTGCATCACTGTGGTTCAATCGTTGTTCAAAAGATTACCTGCTGGAATCTATTGAAGATCAATGTGCTGTTCTTGGTGGGAATAGAGTCCTTCTAAAGCGATTCCTTTTAGAAAAAGGAACCGATCATTTTGGAAGATGGCCGGCTTTATGCTAATATGAGCTCTCCTGGCAGCAAAGACTTTTATTTGATCACTTACAGCAGGAGATAAGACTGAAGCAAACACAGCAAAAACCTTCTGTGTGCAGGCTTCACCAAGTCTAAGCAGGAGAGGGCTAATCTATCTCAGAAAACAGCTATTTGAATGAGCTGGATATAAACCCATGCAATCTGAGCTTCAGCAGCGCTGCACTGAGATCTAAAGCGATGTATGGGCAGAGCGACCAAGAGACAGATCTCTCTGAATCTGTTGGCTGCCCATACACAGCAGGCCCATTCCCCATCGATTTCAGCATGGAATCTTTCAGGAAACGACCTCGAGATGCCATCATGCTGCATCCGTCACTGCCCCCTTTGCCTGTGCATTAAAATACTTTACCTGTCCACTGTCGCCAGTAGTGGCAAAGGTGCCCACACATCCGCTTCCGCATTGGTGGCCCACATGGCTGCCAGCATATAGCACTTGGGACACTTGTGTGACGTTACACATGTGCCCCACATGCTATATGCTGGTAGCCACTTGAGGCGCCTATGCAAAAGCGAAAGATGTATAGGCACCTTTGTCACTAGCGGCAAAAGCGGACAGGTAAAGTATCTTAATGCACTTGACATTAGTTGATCATCCCGATATCGCACACTATTACTACCGCACACCTGATTGACCGTGTGAGCCAGAGATTTCCCACCATGTCCAATTGATGCATTTGACCAATTTCGGGCCAGAATGGGTCAAATCAGTAGCCGGGCATGCTTGTTGCAGTACCAATTTTCAAAGGATCTGATAATAATTATTGAATCGAATGGTTGATCAGCCGCAAGATCAGTAGACTTATGGCCACCTTAAGGGTGACCTATGATTTGTAACAGATAACATTACTCTTGGACATTATGGACAAAAGTAGTTGTTTTATTGTATGCCATTCCAGTCTGTAATTCTGCTTCAAGGATTCAAATGGGGAGGGGGGAAGGAGTAAGGTAACAATATTCTTAATTAACTATTAATACTTACCTGTCCCTTTAAAAGCCAGTTCCCACGCAATATCCTCGGAAATTGGCTAATCAGTTACAATGTAACAAAGTTGTTACAATGTAACAACTTTGTTACTTTGTAACTCCACCGCACCCGACGTCACTCGCCGCTCACCCGCCGGCTGCCGCATACACTTACGCTAAAGTCCCCGCCGGCTCCCGCCGTCCACTCCGCCCACACCTGTCACCCATATACATGCTGGCACCCATGGGTGCCAGCATGTATATAGGTGACATGTGGGAGAGGCGGGGAGGGCAGTGAGAGCCGGCAGGACTTAGCGTCCTGCACGGACCACAGAGCTCTGAGCTATATAGCTCAGAGCTCTTCTAAGCATCTTTGTATTTGGGCTCCAAGGAGCCCCATTGGTCCTTAGCAGACCAATGGGGTTCCTTCTGATTTGAAGGAACCCCATTGGTCTGCTAAGGACCAATGGGGCTCCTTGGAGCCCAAATACAAAGATGCTTAGAAGAGCTCTGAGCTATATAGCTCAGAGCTCTGTGGTCCGTGCAGGACGCTAAGTCCCGCCGGCTCTCGCTGCCCTCCCCGCCTCTCCCACATGTCACCTATAAACATGCTGGCACCCATGGGTGCCAGCATGTATATGGGTGACAGGTGTGGGTGGAGTGGACGGCGGAAGCCGGCGGGGACTTAGCGTAAGTGTATGCGGCGGCCGGCGGGTGAGCAGCGAGAGACGTCGGGTGCGGTGGAGTTACAAAGTAACAAAGTTGTTACATTGTAACAACTTTGTTACATTGTAACTGATTAGCCAATTTCCGAGGATATTGCGTGGGAACTGGCTTTTAAAGGGACAGTTAAGTATTAATGGTTAATTAAGAATATTAAAGGACTTTTTTCGTGGTTATGTTTTTTGTTCAATTAAAATACTTTTTCTAAGTGTTTGTGTGTTTATTTACTTTTAACTCTTAAAGGAAATGGGTAAGGGGTACAAGTACCCCTATACTCATTTCTCCTGGGAGGGGGGGGTGGGCATCTGGGGGACCCCTTTTTAAAGGGGACTCCCAGATGCCTCCATGAACCCCCCCAGGAAATCGCGGCCTCCACCTCCACCGCCCATCGGAGGTGGAGAAGAGCCCCTTGTCCTTGGATTGGACAAGGGCTCAGAGGGGGAGGGGAAAGCTTGGCTGCCCCTCCCCTTCCGAGACCCCCCAATCCATGGACCATGCGGGCTGGTATAGTCAGGGTGCGGAGCCCCACGCGGCCGGTGCTCCGCATTCTGGCTATCCCAGTCTGCATGGGGGACAAGGGGTTAAAGAGGTCTGGGAGGGGGGACCCCACGTCGTTTTTTTTTATATTTCCCACACTCAGAACGAAGTAAGTAAAACTCTTCCCACTTGGGGGAATCTATGAAAATAATACACTATTGTTACCTGTGCGAAAAAACCTGACATTTTCCGCATTTAAAAGACATTTTTGCCCTTGAAACTTAAAAATCGATTTTCTCAAAAACTATAAGGTCTTTTTGAAAAAAAATGTTTTCCTCTTATTCCCACTGATCCCTTTAATATACCCTGGGAATTTGGTGTTCCTAAATTTTAAGCAGGCTTTGCTATTAACCGTTAAAGTCGGCGGGTTTTTAAATGTATATATTTTTCCTTTGAAACTTTAACATCGATTTTCTCAAAAACTATAAGGTCTTTTTGAAAAAAAAATTTCCCTCTTATTCCTTCTGATCTCCTTAATATATTCTCCAAATTTGAGGCTCTAAGCAATTAAGGGGGCTTTGCTATTAACCCTTAAAGTCGGCGGCTACCTAACATTGATCCATGCGTCAACTTTTCCGCTTGGGAGCATGGCCTTATGCATTAATTGTTAGTAGGAAATTACGCGTAAGGCAATAACGTAACAACCTGCAATACGGTATTCTTACGCGTAATTGCGTAAGGGCTATGCGTAATTACAGACATGAACGGTAAATAAATGTCTACGCCGTAAGCGTAATTCCGTAATGCGTAATAGCGTAAAATTACGCGTAATGATCCGTAAGCGTAGTTTTTTCCATTACGCCCAGCACTGAAAAAAACACAAGGACACTGCATTCTTGATCTGGTGTAGTATATCACTTGTAGGAGAATAAGGTAGATGTACTAGTATAATGAGCAAAAAGAGAAGTACAGTAGGTCAGCACTACAAGAAAAGCATTGATGCTAAATGGCATACATATAAATGCCCAGGAGGCAAATACGTGCTCTGGCTGCAAGAAGTATAAGGCTATGGCGTTGGAAGAAGAATCAGCACTGCTTTGCAATATTTATTTGTGCATATGCATAAAGTTAAAAATAAGAAAAAACACAACTGCAGGCGCCAAAAAAGGTATGAAACGTAAAATAAGTTTAAAAAGATGGTATATGTGGGCATGACTTGCATAAAATCACTGATCAGTTTTTCGGAATTTTAATCGAATATTGCACAGATTTTTGCCCCCCTTCCCCGCTTTACACCTGTAGTTATGCCCTTGCATAACAAGCTTTGCTAGAGGCTGCTCTACCTTTGGATGCTCTCTATGGTAGTATCTGACGTGGCTAGTGTTTTTCTGTACAGCAGAAAAAGTAAAAGGAAGAAAATTTAAATAGTAACACATAATAGTAGTAGTCTTTTAAGCGGTAGCACAAGGATTAGCACTGAATCAATCTGCTAGTTCACAGTCGTGGCTTTCTTTTTCTTTTTGTACTTGACGTTACAATTTCTTCTTTCATGTATACTTCCACCTAACAGACTTCCAATTTGCAGTTTCAGAACTTGCTCCATCCTACAGGATTTAACTAATGGAGTTAACTATGGCTTCTTCCATATTTCATACACATTTTACAACTCCAATTCTATATGTACACAATATCCAGCCAGTCTCTCTTATGCTCTTAGTGGTTTTATTCCTCAGCTGTCAAGAACGCACTTCCCACTGCCGCATGAGCCAATCATGTGACCAATACAATCAATGCTGCACTTAGCAAAAATGAGTTACATAACAAATAGATATACCAGATGTTACAAAATAGTGCAGATGCTGCACCTTCATTTTAACTATAAAAACCTTCATTTTAACTATAAAAACAATGTCCAAATAAAGATTAATAATGTATAGCACAAATAGTCCATGCTTTTGGACCTTAGGTCCTGCAAAAATATGTCTGTTGCCAGGGCTGGATTCACCATAAGGCACTGTAGGCGACAGATGGTTGAATGGCGGCTCACTCCCCTCCCTTAGCGCCTCCCTCCTTCCTACTTCCCTATGTAGAGTCCCGAGCAGAGAGTAAATGTGAGGTTACTCACCCGGCTCTCAGCATTCCACTGACGAGAGCTCCACTCAGTTGGGGGTACCTCTAGTTACTTAAAGTGGTCTAAAACTCTGACATAACATTCAATAAAAATGTGTTTTCTACTTTTTTATTATGCATACAGTTATCATATTTGCTTTTGTGCACAAGTAATATTGTCTGTCTACAAATTACAAGTTTCCAAAGTGTAGTTTTTCTTCCCCTGAAAGCTTCCATTGCATTTTATTCCAACTGCTTTTTATTACAATCTAATCTTCTAATGAGTTGTTCTGAACTGTGCGTGTGCCTGAAGCAGACAGCTTCTCGGAAAGTGTTTTTTACTTGTTACAGAGAACTGTATCAACATTGTAATGTAAACAAAGATACTGTTATCTCCAGTTTGGATGCAGATTTGAAGCTGAATAGCAGGACAAAGTGCTTTGTTTAACCATTTCAGTGATGTTCTGCTAAAAAAAAATTCTGAGATACAGTAGTAGCTTTAAAGCTGTGAGGAATCTTTTAGAGCAAAGTAGAAATGCTGACTTTCAGACCACTTTAATACTGAGGTTTCTTTACCTACCTAATACTTGGGGACACCTACTTAATACTGAGGGTACCTCTGAATACATAATGCTAAGGGACACCTGTAGCTATGACGGGCAAGAGAAGTAAGGGAGAAGTCACAGCTGGGACAGCCAGCACACTTGCGGTTTCAGTTCGGAGGGGGTATGTAAGTTCATGGAGGACAAGGTCTAGGTTGTTAGGACATTTGTGCCTACAGGCTCCATTGATGTAAATCTGGGCCTGTCTGTTGCACAATATACTGCTGCTGCTTCTGCTGCTTCAAGGTGATTGCCCATCCTAACACTCAACAGTGTGGAACTCACCAAATTGAAGGGCCCTAGTGATTTGTTTCTTAGCTCCAGCCAGCAGCCTCCAGCACAATCACTTAAGACAAATAGAAGCCTCCATAGTGTAAAAACTTCACAACTTTTTATTTCCATAAAAGGTTCCAAAACAGGGTTCCAATAAAACCAGCGCATTTACATGCGGGATACCAATACACACTTGTGCTACACACAGGCTCTCACCGTAGGCTTACAGTTCCCGTGGCTGAGAAGTATCTCTCTCTCTACTCTGCCACCAAACTTTGCCCACTCTGCTTGAGGTGACCGCTACATGTGCTAGATCACATCACCATGTCCAGATCGCAATCTAGCATGTGTAGTGGACATACAGTAGGATATCATCTGTGTAAGCAGCATAAAAGTATGTTGAGCAGACACATTTTTGCAGAACCTATCTGAAGCCCAAAAGCATTCAAAAAGCAAATCACTGTCAGCATGTTTTTTTTTGTTTTTGTTTTTTTTTAGGTTGTGTTTGCGTTTGCAATTTTAGGCTGCATTTCCATTTTTTAGGTTGTGTTTGAGTTTTCATTAGATAGTGGTAGGCTGAATTTGGGACAGAAACTCACTTATCAGAAATTTTCAACAGTGGGGGAGGATTAGGCCCGGTTCACATTAGCGTTCCCTGCCCGGATCCGCCTGATCGGATCCGGACCGTATACTGTACAAACGAAACGTATGTTCCGCATAGCAATGCAAAGGCTATGCGGACGTTCACACGCGTCCGTTCCGTACAGTATGGAGCCGGACCGGATCCGGACTCCGGACACTTTTCCAACATGCGCTATTTTTTGGTCCGCACCCGGACCGGAGCCTGACTGCACCATCCGGATAAAGAAAACCAATGTGAAACGGAAGCACAGAACACACTGGAGACAACACTGGACGTTCTACCCCACTTCCTATGAGGATTTATATCTGGAGTGGAGCAGCAGTGACATAAGTGCTGGAGCTGTTTTGGCAGTATGTCGGAGGTGGAGGTGAGGCCTACAGCGGAGGACCTGATTCTACAGGTGCACCAGGTGCACCTTCTGCAGACCAACAAATTTTAAGGTATTTTGTTTTTTTTTCCCCCCCACGGATCCGGATGGCAGCCTGAAGCAGTCCTGATGCAAACGGACCGGATCCGGATCGGAACCGTACGGTTCCAATCCGGATCAGGTCCTGATACGATCCGGATCCAGTCCGTTTGCATGCCAAAACGCAAGTGTGAACGGGGCCTTAGCTAGGTAGTACTATTGTACTTTGTATATATAATTTTGCTGGTGCAATATGGTCAATGGATTTTTTCCTTTTTTAGCTCGGATACGCTGTAATAAAAAAAATGGGATTGAGCTTTAAATATAACCAAAGACCCTTCAAACTCTCAGTCACACTACACTAGCTACCATTTATATTAGGAAGCACATTCTTGTTCAGAGACAGATGTACAATGTTATAGTGATCTTTGAAAGGCACAGATACAGAGAACTTTATAAATTCCAATTCTTTATCTTTAAAATCTGAATGTAAAAGGGAAGTCTGGTTTTATAGAGAATATGAATCATACTTCTGTTACTTTATGTCGTTGTAGTGAAGACAAAATATACCATTTTGAAATTTTAAGGTCTCCTCTTATGTTCCTTATCTCCAATCTGTTCCTTGAATAGAAGAGACAGCTTTGGCTGATTTACTCCTGAGAATAACTTTCAAATGTTCACAGTTAAGGCATCTAAAGATCCAGACTGCCAAATAATAGTCAGTTTTACAATAAAAAAAAAACTGGTCCTGATATAACAATCCATTTTCTAATGGTTGTGCTGTGTATATTTATTGATGTGGCTGTCAATTCACAATGAAAGCAAGGAACTTCATATTATAACTACTAATTCTGTACTAGTTTAGAATAAAAACTAATATTAAAAACTTAAACTTCAACCATTTCATGCAACCTGGAGATCTTCTTAAAACACTTGTTACAGCACTACATTATACAGTATGTACGTCCTTTTAGCCATGGAAATATTTAGGGGACTAACTGAAATATACCACCCTACCTGATCCCACTCCCCCTTCACTAGAGGGTAGTGGCAGGAAGTGATGCTGGATAAGTATCTCTCACCTCTCCCAGTTTTGTCCCTCTCCTGTGGTTCCTACTGCAGGTGGACTCCTGTACTTGCATGTACCAGATCCCAGCTGACATGCCTGCATCAGCAAGATAGGACCATATCCAATGCGAAACAAGAGGCTAGCAACAATGGAGGAGGGGTCACTAGACTAGCAGGGAATGCCATAAGGGAGATGTGAAGAATGACTAGGCTACCAGGGAAAGCATTTGAGGTGGATGGGGGCTACTAGATACCAGGAAAAGCTATAAGGGGAAGAGGGACCACTACACTACCAGGGATAGCTTTAAAGAGACACTTAAGCGAAAAAAAATATGATATAACGAATTGGTTGTGTACTATGAATAATTACTAGAAGATTAGCAGCAAAGAAAATATTCTCATATTTTTATTTTCAGGTATATAGTGTTTTTTCTAACATTGCATCATTCTATAATATGTGCAGATTACACAACACTCAGCATTCAAAATGATTCTTTCAGAGCAGTCTGTGAACTAATGACCTCTCCTCTGGCAGAGAAAAAGTAAATAGTTCAATAACAGTTGAGATAATAAAAGTCAGATAACAGCCCTCTCCAGGACTTTGAAAGTAGTAGAGCTTAAAGGCTTGTTTGCATAGAGATAACAACTGGAGTTTCTTAACTCTTCCTGTACTGGAAACAATTAGACTGATGTATCTGATCTTAATGTTTTATTTCTTAGCTTTACTACACATACAAATCATAATATCATAATTTTTTTCGCTTCAGTGTCTCTTTAAGAGTGGGTTGGAAAGACTACTAGACTGCCAGGAACAGCTATAACATAGAGGGGGGCCGCTACACTACCACATTAAGCTATAAGGGGAGAGGAAGACCACTAATCTATCAGAGAAAACAATAAAGGGGGGGGGACTCAAATTACATGGAAAGCTATGAGGGGGTATGGGGGACAACTAGTTTACCAAAGAAAGCCATAAAGGTAGAGGAAGGACCAGTAGACTACCAAGGAAAAAAATATGAAGAAGGAGGGAACTAGACCCCAGGGAAAACTATAAATAAAAGGGGAACTATTGTATTACTAGGGAAAGCAATATGAAAGAGGGTAGTTACTACAATAAAACTATTCCTGATGCAGGGGTCACACTTGCCTAAAATCATGAGTTTCGGTGATGCAAAAATGCATGCGAAAATGCACATAAATATGAAAGGGCCCTCAGTGTAGTGTGGCCACACTGTCCAAACATGAAGCAATGGATTTCTTCAATGCAATGCATAGTTTATGAGGAAATACTGTAGGCTGTAGGGTGAAGTCCAGAAACACAATGCAGCTAAGTAAATCCGGAGATCAGAGGAAAATAGATTATTTACAGTAGTACTGAGCATGCCGACTAATCATGTCTAAAATATTCCATGACTGCTACCAAGCTGGCCAATCTGAGCAGCTCAATGAGACTAATGTCTCACTACATGCACATTTATGTAAGTAAAGGCAATCTCAGATCAATGAAAAATTGCATTAAAGCCATGAATGAAGAAATCATAACACAGCAACATGTAAAGTGTTCTTCCATGTTTGTGGGATCTCACAAAACATGGCCAATAAGGAGAACACCATGGAGCAATCCTCAGATTAACCAGTGTGGGGAGAAAGAAAGTATTAGCTGTGCTCTTCATGCCTAAATACAGAAAAAGGTCATGCAGGATTGGGTTGGCACACCATACCAAAGTGTCGGGTGCTGAACCTGGGTGCCGGGCTATGTCACCCTGACATCAACAGCATACAAACAAACTTCGGTTCGAACACCTTGAGTTGAGTGCAATTCTTCTGCGTTTGTTGCATGATTAAGTACAAGTGTTGACAATTGTTTCGGGGCCACGGAGGGTCCCGGTCAGAAATAAACGCAGAAGAATTGCACTCAACTCAAGGTGTGCGAGCCAAACTTTGTATGCTGTAAATGCAGAGAAAGGGGTGACTGGGGGATCTCTGCTCTAGACAAGTGACAGAGGACTGCCAGGGGGAGAACAACATACTAGTGACAGAGGCAGCACTGGTGGTGGGATGAATGGTGGAAGTGGCATATGAACAGAGTGATGGTGAGAGCAAAAGCCCTCTTGGTTTTTAGTCAAGGTAAATTGTTCTCTCAGGTAAAATATGGTAGCTCAATTTATATTCTTATCAGTATATATTTGAATATATAAACTATATTCCCAAAAGTATTGGCTCGCCGCTCCAACTCCTTGAATTTAGGTGTTCCAATCACTTCTATGGCCATAGGTGTATAAAATTAAGCCCTTAGGCATGCAGACTACTTTCACAAACATTTGTGAAAGAAGGGAAGATTATTAAAGGACTTCAGATGCAAGAATGATCAAACAGATTTTACTCACCTGGGGCTTCTTCCAGCTCATAGAAGCAGTCTCAGTCGCTTGCTGCAGCCCCAATCTTACACATTGTCCCGCTGGCCGCCCGTTAAGATCACAACCCCGCCGGCGGGTTAGCTCTTCTGCGCCTGCGCGAGCATGCTATCACGTACTACGCCTGTGCAGTAGTTGTGCGCAGGCGCAGTAAGCGCCAGATGACATGGACGCACGGGCAGGAATGCTTTATCTTTACGGGCGGCGAGCGGGACAGAGTGGAGGCAGTTCTTTAAATAAATTATCCTTGTTTACTTGGAACTGAACACCTACCAAGGGCATCATGAGAGACTGACCACCCAGCCCAAGTGTTTCAAACCCTGATAAACCTGTATGAATATGATATACAATGAACAGAGGCGCCAAAAGTATAAGATTATATTAAATGAGCTTAAAAACCAACCTAAATGGCAAAATTAAAGGAGGAAGTGGTGGTCTTACCTCCCTCAAGCAGACACGACAACGACTGCGATTCAGACAGTCAAACACATTTATTAGGAACTCCAAAAAGAAATGCAACGCGTTTCGCAGGTTCAACCCCGCTTCATCAGGCAATATAGGGAGGAGTATCAAACAATCTGCACAAGGATTCAAATTAAGCGCCTCTGCTGTATGAATATGAGTTCCTGTGCCAGATGATGTTGGTGGGACAGCAACAGTATAGGTTATTGGGGCAGCCCCTCCCTCAATATAAAGTAAACGTGGTTATGATAGGCTCCTACTGCACTATGGGTAATAAACCTGGCTGGTAAAAATGCATCATTTTCCTGACAAGGAAGAAGTATCACCACTCGCCCTTGACAGCATGAGCCCAACTTTGGTAACAGTAAGCTCCAAAACAGTTTTTTTTTTCCTTTTCATTTTAGATTAATCAAAGTCTTGAGTGTTTTGTTACTGAAAGTAAAAGCAACGATGATCTGTATAATAGAACTGTTGTAACTCCTGACAGCGTAAACAGCATTAAAACAGAATTGTGAAAGTAAAAGTGTCTCCCTGTCAAAAACTGAGTAGTGTTTAGCTGGATTCTCTGACATGTGAAATGCACTTGGTAATGTTCACAGGCAGGCAGAGCGTTCGCTGAAATGTAAACGCGTTTAATGCCTTGTGCACTTTCCTATACAGCTGTGCCTGTCCCTGATTTATGGAACATACAGCCAGCTTCAATGGAAAGATGTTAATTATTTATGTAATAGACAATGCCCAAATGATGCAGATAATGTTACTAGTCTTCAAAATATCCACCATCTGCAAAAGTGCGCAAAGGCGTTTAAGTGAAGCCAGTCCACAGAGGTTATTGAAGCTTGTGGTTTCCTGAACACATGCATAACAAAGGGAAGAAATGAACATATTGTTGTATAACATAATGCGCTTGTTGCTAGGGTAACGCGCCTTCCAGTATTTGAGTAATGCGTTTTAAACTAGCAACATGTACACACTATGTAACTGGCATACTGTAAGTAACAGTAAAATTGCATAGTGTTACCTGCGCACAGCAGTTTTACGGCTATTTATTGAATGCCCTGAGCGAGGAGAGGAATACATTACATGATTACAGAAACTTCCCCACAAGAAAAGGTTATAGTTGGTGTTAGCCACAAAAAAAAAAGAGTGGGGTTAGAGTATGTGGGTGTATTCTGTGGTATCTGAGAGGGAAGGAGGTGGGGGGTAACAGATTTTATTTTCCTGCAATGGCAGATGGTGACTGCAGCCATGAGATTAAAGGACTACTGCAGTGAGAAGAATATGGATCAGGGCCGGGCCGAGGCATAGGCTGGAGAGGCTCCAGCCTCAGGGCGCAGTGTAGGAGGGGGCGCAGAATTCATTCAGCTGTCATTCCTAATTGTGTTTGAAGCAGAAAGAAATAAGAAAAAGGGATACATGACAGTGACTGCAAGCCAGATAACTAGATATTAAGGTGTTGGGGGGGTTGTGGGCCCTGTGGCGCCTCTTAGTCTAATAGCAATCAGTGTGTGATGGCTGGGGTGGGAGGGATGGAGGGGCGCACTTTTGTGTCTCAGCCTTGGGTGCTGGAGGACCTTGTCCCGGCTCTGTGGAGGCTGCCATATTTATTTCCTTTTAAACAATACCAGTTGCCTGGCAGCCCTGCTAATCCATCTGGCTGCAGTGGTGTCTGAATTACACCAGAAACAACATGTAGCTAATCTTGTCAGATCTGACAATAATGTCAGAAACTCCTGATCTGCTGCATGCTTGTTCTGGGTCTGTGGCTACAAGTATTAGTGGCAGAGGATCAGCAGAATAACCAGGCAACTGGTATTGCTTACAAGCAGGGCCGGAGCTACCATAGGAAAAAATAGGCAGCTGCTCCAGGGCCCCAGAGCCTGTAGGGGCCCCCAAGATGTCCCTCCCCATCTTAACTGTTTCTCCCCAGGGACTCTGGAAAGGGCTGTTAAGTTGGGAGGTGATTGGGGGAGGGTCAGCAGCCAGCTCAGGGGCCCAGGGGGGAAGTTTGGCTGCAACAAAGGGCTTCTAATGACGCTTTTTGGTCGGGGGGTGTCTGTTGGGGGGCCCCCAGGCTAATTTTGCCCTAGGGCCCCATTGTTACTTGAACCGGCCCTGCTTACAAGGAAGTAAATATGGCAGCCTCCATATCCCTCTCACTTGAGTTGTCCTTTAAGCGACGCTTCTTGCTTTGGAGGAAAAAAAAATCTTTCAAAAAGACCTTATAGTTTTTGAGAAAATCGATTTTGAATATTCTTCTTCTGACCGTGGGAAAATTAAACGCCCGCCGACTTTAGCGGTTAATAGCAAAGCCCCTTTAAATGTCAGAAACACCAAATGTGTAGGGAATGTTAAGAAAAATAGTGGGAACACGAAGGAAAAAAAAATGTTCAAAAAGACCTTATAGTTTTTGAGAAAATCGATCTTAAATCTTCAAAGGAAATGTAACTATTTAAATCGCGTACTGACATTCCCGTGGAAACTTTTCCCGCCGACTTTAGCAGTTAATAGCAAAGTCCCCTTAAATCCTAGCAACACCAAATTTGCAGGATATGTTAAAAAGATACTGGGAAACAATATTTAAAAAAAAAATTGAAACATTTTATTTATTTATTTTTTAAATTAAAATTTTTGGGTTATGTTCAGAGTGTGGGAAAAGTTTTGAAAAAAATGACGTGGGGTCCCCCCTCCCGAGCCTCTGTAACCCCTTGTCTCCCATGCAGGCTGGGATAGCCAGAATGCGGAGCCCCGGCCGACTGGGGCTTCGCACCCTGAGCTATACCAGCCCGCATGGTCCATGGTATGGGGGGGCTTCGGGGGGGAGGGGCGGCCAAGCCTTCCCCTCCCCCCCGGAGCCCTTGTCCAATCCATGGACAAGGGGCTCTTCCCCACCTCCGGTGCCCCAGGAGGAGGTGGGGGCGACGACTCCCTGGGGGGGGGTTCATGGTGGCATCTGGGAGTCCCCTTTAAGAAGGGGGACCCAGATGCCTGCCCCCCTCCCAGGAGAAATGAGTATAGGGGTGCAGGAGTACCCCTTACCCATTTCCATAAAGGGTTAAATGAAATAAAAACACAACAACGAGAAAAGTCCTTTAATGTTCTAAATTCACCAGAAATACTTACCTGTACCTTTAAGAAAAAAATCCCACGTCAATTAGGTCCCACGACAGTATCCTCCATCTTGCGACCTTCAGTTACATGTTGATTGAAGATCTCCGCCGCCCCGACGCCACACACGCCGCCTCCGCCGCCTCCGCCGCACTCACTGCTCTTAGCTATACTTAGTATAGCTAAGAGCAAAAAGCATCTTTAAATTTTAGCTCCAATGGTCCCCATTGGTTCCTTAACAGACCAATGGGGATCAGGAGGATCCCCATTGGTCGATAAGAAACCAATGGGGAGCCTTGGAGCCAAAATTTAAAGATGCTTTTTGTTCTCAGCTATACTAAGTATAGCTGAGAGTTGCGTCTATGCGTCTATATAGACGCATTAGCGCTAGCTGCCGCTGCCCTCCCCGCCTCTCCCCACCTGTCACCCTCACCCATGCTGGCACCCATGGGTGCATTGGGTGTCAGCATGGGTGAGGGTGACAGGTGGGTGGAGGCAGGGAGGGCAGCGGCAGCTAGCGCTAATGCGTCTATATAGACGCATAGACGCAACTCTCAGCTATACTTAGTATAGCTGAGAGCAGTGCGGCGGAGGCGGCGTGTGTGGCGTCGGGGCGGCGGAGATCTTCAATCAACATGTATCAGAAGATCGCAAGATAGAGGATACTGTCGTGGGACCTGATTGGCGTGGGATTTTTTTCTTAAAGGTACAGGTAAGTATTTGTGGTTAATTTAGAACATTAAAGGACTTTTTTCGTTGTTGCGTTTTTATTTCATTTAACCCTTTGTGGAAATGGGTAAGGGGTACTCCTGCACCCCTATACTCATTTCTCCTGGGAGGGGGGTGGGCATCTGGGGGTCCCCTTCTTAAAGGGGACTTCCAGATGCCACCATGAACCCCCCCCCCCCCAGGGAGTCGTCGCCCCCGCCTCCACCTGGGGCAAGGGAGGCGGGGAAGAGCCCCTTGTCCATGGATTGGACAAGGGGCTCCGGGGGGTAGGGGGAGGCTTGGCCGCCCCTCCCCCCCGGAGCCCCCCCATACCATGGACCATGCGGGCTGGTATAGCTCAGGGTGCGAAGCCCCAGTCGGCCGGGGCTCCGCATTCTGGCTATCCCAGCCTGCATGGGAGACAAGGGGTTACAGAGGCTCGGGAGGGGGGACCCCACGTCATTTTTTTTTTTTAATTTGCTATCAAAATTTTTTTTTAATCTTCTGAGTGTGGGAAATAAATTTAAAAAAAAAACGACGTGGGGTCCCCCCCTCCCGAGCCTCTGTAACCCCTTGTCTCCCATGCAGGCTGGGATAGCCAGAATGCGGAGCCCCGGCCGACTGGGGCTTCGCACCCTGAGCTATACCAGCCCGCATGGTCCATGGTATGGGGGGGCTCTGGGGGGGAGGGGCAGCCAAGCCTCCCCCTCCCCCCCGGAGCCCTTGTCCAATCCATGGACAAGGGGCTCTTCCCCACCTCCGGTGCCCCAGGAGGAGGTGGGGGCGATGACTCCCTGGGGGGGGGGGGGGGTTCATGGTGGCATCTGGGAGTCCCCTTTAAGAAGGGGACCCACAGATGCCCACCCCCCTCCCAGGAGAAATGAGTATAGGGCTACTTTGTACCCCTTCCCCATTTCAACAAAGGGTTAAATGAAATAAAAACACAACCACGAGAAAAGTATTTTAATAATCTTAATTAACCACAAATACTTACCTGTACCTTTAAAAAAATGTTCCCACGCCAATATATCCTCGGAAATGATCCAACGAATAACAATATCCTCTTATCTTGCGATCTTCAAATAGCTTGATTGCAGATCTCCCACGCCAATTAAAATACTATACCCTACAATGCATCCTGCGTAGGGACGCATAGCACGGCTCCCGCTGTCCTCCCCGCCTCCTCACCTGTCACCCTCACCTAGCCTGGCACCTGGTGCACCCATGGGTGCCACCCTAGGTGAGGGTGACAGGTGCAGGCAGGTGGGGAGAGACAGCGGAGCTGGCAGCTATACGTCCGCACAGGACGCATCCTAAGGTATAGTAACCGGCTCATAAATGAGCCGGTTCTTTTTGTATTGAATCAAATGAATCGATTCATTTGATTCAATACAAAAAGAACCGGCTCATTTATGAGCCGGTTACTATACCTTAGGATGCGTCCTGTGCGGACGTATAGCTGCCAGCTCCGCTGTCTCTCCCCACCTGCCTGCACCTGTCACCCTCACCTAGGGTGGCACCCATGGGTGCACCAGGTGCCAGGCTAGGTGAGGGTGACAGGTGAGGAGGCGGGGAGGACAGCGGGAGCCGTGCTATGCGTCCCTACGCAGGACGCATTGTAGGGTATAGTATTTTAATTGGCGTGGGAGATCTGCAATCAAGCTATTTGAAGATCGCAAGATAAGAGGATATTGTTATTCGTTGGATCATTTCCGAGGATATATTGGCGTGGGAACATTTTTTTAAAGGTACAGGTAAGTATTTGTGGTTAATTAAGATTATTAAAATACTTTTCTCGTGGTTGTGTTTTTATTTCATTTAACCCTTTGTTGAAATGGGGAAGGGGTACAAAGTAGCCCTATACTCATTTCTCCTGGGAGGGGGGTGGGCATCTGTGGGTCCCCTTCTTAAAGGGGACTCCCAGATGCCACCATGAACCCCCCCCCCCAGGGAGTCGTCGCCCCCACCTCCTCCTGGGGCACCGGAGGTGGGGAAGAGCCCCTTGTCCATGGATTGGACAAGGGCTCCGGGGGGGAGGGGGAGGCTTGGCCGCCCCTCCCCCCCAGAGCCCCCCCATACCATGGACCATGCGGGCTGGTATAGCTCAGGGTGCGAAGCCCCAGTCGGCCGGGGCTCCGCATTCTGGCTATCCCAGCCTGCATGGGAGACAAGGGGTTACAGAGGCTCGGGAGGGGGGGACCCCACGTCGTTTTTTTTTTAAATTTATTTCCCACACTCAGAAGATTAAAAAAAAAATTTGATAGCAAATTAAAAAAAAAAAATGACGTGGGGTCCCCCCTCCCGAGCCTCTGTAACCCCTTGTCTCCCATGCAGGCTGGGATAGCCAGAATGCGGAGCCCCGGCCGACTGGGGCTTCGCACCCTGAGCTATACCAGCCCGCATGGTCCATGGTATGGGGGGGCTCCGGGGGGGGAGGGGCGGCCAAGCCTCCCCCTACCCCCCGGAGCCCCTTGTCCAATCCATGGACAAGGGGCTCTTCCCCGCCTCCCTTGCCCCAGGTGGAGGCGGGGGCGACGACTCCCTGGGGGGGGGGGTTCATGGTGGCATCTGGGAGTCCCCTTTAAGAAGGGGACCCCCAGATGCCCACCCCCCTCCCAGGAGAAATGAGTATAGGGGTGCAGGAGTACCCCTTACCCATTTCCACAAAGGGTTAAATGAAATAAAAACGCAACAACGAAAAAAGTCCTTTAATGTTCTAAATTAACCACAAATACTTACCTGTACCTTTAAGAAAAAAATCCCACGCCAATCAGGTCCCACGACAGTATCCTCTATCTTGCGATCTTCTGATACATGTTGATTGAAGATCTCCGCCGCCCCGACGCCACACACGCCGCCTCCGCTGCACTGCTCTCAGCTATACTAAGTATAGCTGAGAGTTGCGTCTATGCGTCTATATAGACGCATTAGCGCTAGCTGCCGCTGCCCTCCCTGCCTCCACCCACCTGTCACCCTCACCCATGCTGACACCCAATGCACCCATGGGTGCCAGCATGGGTGAGGGTGACAGGTGGGGAGAGGCGGGGAGGGCAGCGGCAGCTAGCGCTAATGCGTCTATATAGACGCATAGACGCAACTCTCAGCTATACTTAGTATAGTTGAGAACAAAAAGCATCTTTAAATTTTGGCTCCAAGGCTCCCCATTGGTTCCTTATCGACCAATGGGGATCCTCCTGATCCCCATTGGTCTGTTAAGGAACCAATGGGGACCATTGGAGCTAAAATTTAAAGATGCTTTTTGCTCTTAGCTATACTAAGTATAGCTAAGAGCAGTGAGTGCGGCGGAGGCGGCGTGTGTCGCGTCGGGGCGGCGGAGATCTTCAATCAACATGTAACTGAAGGTCGCAAGATGGAGGATACTGTCGTGGGACCTAATTGACGTGGGATTTTTTTCTTAAAGGTACAGGTAAGTATTTCTGGTGAATTTAGAACATTAAAGGACTTTTCTCGTTGTTGTGTTTTTATTTCATTTACCCCTTTATGGAAATGGGTAAGGGGTACTCCTGCACCCCTATACTCATTTCTCCTGGGAGGGGGGCAGGCATCTGGGTTCCCCTTCTTAAAGGGGACTCCCAGATGCCACCATGAACCCCCCCCAGGGAGTCGTCGCCCCCACCTCCTCCTGGGGCACCGGAGGTGGGGAAGAGCCCCTTGTCCATGGATTGGACAAGGGCTCCGGGGGGGAGGGGAAGGCTTGGCCGCCCCTCCCCCCCGAAGCCCCCCCATACCATGGACCATGCGGGCTGGTATAGCTCAGGGTGCGAAGCCCCAGTCGGCCGGGGCTCTGCATTCTGGCTATCCCAGCCTGCATGGGAGACAAGGGGTTACAGAGGCTCGGGAGGGGGGACCCCACGTCATTTTTTTCAAAACTTTTCCCACACTCTGAACATAACCCAAAAATTTTAATTTAAAAAATAAATAAATAAAATGTTTCAATTTTTTTTTTTAAATATTGTTTCCCAGTATCTTTTTAACATATCCTGCAAATTTGGTGTTGCTAGGATTTAAGGGGACTTTGCTATTAACTGCTAAAGTCGGCGGGAAAAGTTTCCACGGGAATGTCAGTACGCGATTTAAATAGTTACATTTCCTTTGAAGATTTAAGATCGATTTTCTCAAAAACTATAAGGTCTTTTTGAACAATTTTTTTTTCTTCGTGTTCCCACTATTTTTCTTAACATTCCCTACACATTTGGTGTTTCTGACATTTAAAGGGGCTTTGCTATTAACCGCTAAAGTCGGCGGGCGTTTAATTTTCCCACGGTCAGAAGAAGAATATTCAAAATCGATTTTCTCAAAAACTATAAGGTCTTTTTGAAAGATTTTTTTTTCCTCTTGTTCACAATATTCTTCTTAACATTCCCTGCAAATTTGGTGTTTTTAGCTTTTAAGGGGGCTTTGCTATTAAACATTAAAGCCGGCGGGCAGATATTTTCCAAACGGCAGCAAAGCAGGGGTTAAAACGATAAATATCGTTTGGGAGCAATACAAATATAAATATAAACGATAAATATCGTTTTTAAAGCCGGCGCCATTTTTTAGCTGTCAAAAACGAAAAATAACTAGTGATAATGGTTCTCTATGGGGCGCCGTTTTTTAACTACGATAAATGGCGCCATTTTTAACGGACCCCAGCTTTTAGACATCAACCCCCGCTGTTTCTGTGATTAAGTGGCATAGAAAAGGAGAGGAAGGATAAAACTAAGGATCGCCAACCTCAGACCCCCTGTCAGAGACCGGTAACCCGATACTTCCAGAAGCTTGTCCCCGACAAGGAGATCTCCAAGATGGTGGAGCCGTCATCTCCTACCTCCCAAGCCTCTCCCGATGGCAGCGTCAGCTCCACACCAGTAAATGGACTGGAAGATATATGGAGGTACCTGAGAAGCCTTCCTACGAAACAAGACCTCGATGAGCAGACGGAGCAGATCGTTTCATCTACGAGGGCAGAAATTGTGGCGATCCGCTCAGACATCACAGGCCTCTCAGACCGCGTGACATCTGCAGAAGCAGATATAGCACAACTCGCTGAAATTGCGGCCCTCAAAGATGATGGTGAGAAGCATCAATCGTCCTCACAGATGATCCAGGCACAAATGGAGGATATGCAGAATAGAGGCTGCCGGAATAACATCCGGATCTGCGGCCTACCCGAATCCATCCAGGCAGACGCCATCTTGCCCACCCTACGCACTATCTTTAACAGCTTACTTAATCGTCCTGCAGACCAAAAACTCAAATTCGATCGAGCGCACAGAGCCCTCTGGGCTATGCCTTCTCCTCAGGACCAACCGCGTGATGTTATATGCCGCTTACACAACTACACCGACAAGGAGGACATCATTCGTGCTGCCAGGGATAAGGGCTCGCTGACCTGGGAAGGCCCCACAGTCACTCTCTATCAAGACCTGGCTCCATCCACGCTTATTCAACGCCGGGCCCTTCGACCCCTTCTTCAAGTCATGCAGAACTCCGGTGTGAAATATCGCTGGGGCTTCCCGTTCCAGCTGGTGGGCCAGAAAGGTTCTATCGCCAGCATACTACGCCAGCCTGGGGATCGTACCTCCTTTACACAGGAGCTCTCGCTACCCATGGTCGAGTTACCGGACTGGGACCCTGATGCAGCGTATTCAGGCCGCCCGCAGAAGCAGAAGTGGCCTAAGCCGGGTAGCCTCGTGAGTACTGTTTAATATATGTTGATCTAATCCCCCCATGTTGCCTTCAGATGTGCCCTATCTGACGCTTACTTGCTTTGGAGGTGTCCTTTGCTTAACTGTACAGCACCCAGACAACGGTGTCACATAGAGGAACTGTTTGCATGCAAGTTTATGGGCTACCCCATTTGGACAGTAACTGTCCACTGCTCACGGCCTCTGACCGTACCCCATGTTCTCCTCGGATATTTTTCCCTACTCCCCGGCTCCCCTGCCTACATCCGATGAAAGTCTGCCGCATCTCCCTCCCATGAAGCGCTTATGTCTCCGGATCACACTACTGTATATGGGGTTTTTTCTTTGCTGAACCCTAAATGAGGGATTGCTAGATCATTGTAGTGCTTGCCTTAAGACTTCTGCATGTTTTTATTTAATGTCCTATATTATCATTTTATCCCCTATGGGGAACAATTCTATGGTTTGGGAGGTGCGGGTGAAGGACTTAGGGGGTGGGGGAGGCGGGGGATAGCATCTAAAAGGTATTGTGCCCCTCTTTCGTACCATACACGCGGCCACGGGGCTGGCTGTTTGTGGGCATATAAAAAAGGGCGTTCTGGTTATAATGGGATTGGCCGAACAGACAAACTTTCCTTTTCCTTTCATTTTGGTTTCCTTGCGGGGTGGAGGCCTGAACCAATAATAGTAATCTGCTTGTATCCCTCCATCTGCATTTGGCTTGGGCCTCCTCCTCTGACAACGAAATCTGAATAGATGTACAATGGCCTCCAAGATTTTAGACTTTTTGATAACAAGGGATACATAGGGGTAGTGAATCGGGATTACTTAATGTTATAATTCTAACTTGTAGCCGCTGAAAAGTTGTATGGTTGCTTGCACGTCACGATGCTTAAAGGGGAACCGAAGAGAGAGGTATATGGAGGCTGTCATGTGTATTTCCTTTTAAGCAATACCAGTTGCCTGGCAGCCCTGCTGATCCTCTGCCTCTTATACTATTAGCCATAGCCCCTGAACAAGCATGCAGCAGATCAGGTGTTTCAGTGGTTCAGACTTTAAAGTCAGATCTGACAAGACTAGTTGCATGCTTGTTTCTGGTTTTATTCAGATACTACTGCAGAGGAATAGACCAGCAGGGCTGCCAGGCAACTGGTATTGTTTAAAAGGAAATAAACATGACAGCCTCCATATACCTCTCTCTTCAGTTCTCCTTTAACATAAGTTGATGTCTTCACTGAGGTTATGATATAGATAACATGCGGTCACCCGGGTGAATGGGAGCTTTTTGCTGTTCGGTTGCGGGCTTCCTTACCCCTGGGCGATTTGCCAAGTAGAGACGAGGGTTTACTCGTAAACCCCTCGGTCAAGAGTTTCATCTCACTCATAGACTGGAGCGTGCTCCGTCAGTCTAGGTAATATGATTACTGTTCATGTATTCCTGTCTGGTTATGCGTGGTATCTTACACGCTCTCTATATGTCTCTTTTCTCTCTCTCTCAACCTACACTATATTCCAATCTCCCATTACTTCTCTGAGGATCGTGTGTCTGCTCCCTGGGTGCCCACTCCTTCTCACAATCATTCCAGCAATCACTTAAATTGTTCTCCCTCAACGCCAAGGGGTTAAATGTTTAAAAAGATCTCCCTTGTTGCACTTATGTCATAAAGAGCGTGCCAATATAGTGTGCCTACAGGAGACGCACTTTAAGGGTCCATCAGTGCCAAAACGTTTTAATAGATACTACAATACCTCCTACTTTAGCTATCCTCAGGATTCCAAAACTAAAGGGACAGCAATTCTCTTTTCTAGGGATACCCCCTTTCCACTGATAGATCAATATCAGGATCCACATGGTCGGTTTAACATTGTTAAAGGCACAATCTACACTGAGAAAGTCACTATTGGCTCGTTTTATGCACCTAATGTGCAAAAAGTGCAGTTCTTACAATACTTTTTAGCTAAAGTAAGCTCATTTGAAGAGGGCAGCATTATGCTAGGTGGCAACCTTAACCTCACTCTGGACCCTGAAATTGACTCCTCTTCCAAAAAGTCCCCGATTTCTCACAAACTGCTACGTAAGTGCAAATCCCTACTTCGCTCTATGCAATTGGTGGATGTATGGAGGCTGCTTAACCCTTCCGTAATTGATTACACCTTTTACTCCTTTCCTCACAATTCCTACACAAGAATCGACTATGTATTTGTGTCACACAATTTGCTCTCGGTCTCCAATGCATCCACCATTGGCAATATACACCTTTCGGATCATGCTCCTGTCACAGTTAACTTTAACCTGGGGAAGAATAGACGAGGGCCTGCTTCCTGGCGCCTAAACAAATCTCTCATTGGGGATAAAAAAATCTTTTCTAAAATTACATCTGAGATGGAAGAATTTTTTCAGATAAATACAACCCAAGACACCTCTCCCATGGTTGTGTGGGAAACTCACAAATGCTTTGTCAGGGGACTGCTTATCAGAGAGGGGGCTAGGCGTAAAAGAGAACGGGACAGGGAAATTGGGGAGGTCTTGGCTAACATTGGGGAACTGGAGCGGAGTCATAAAGGTACAGGCTCCCCCTCAACCTTGGCTTCTTTAACCAAGGAGAGGGAACGACTCAAATCCTTATTATTCTTCAAAGCTAAATACGCCGCCCTGCGCTGTCGCCACACTTTCTATGAATTTGGCAACATATGTAACTCCATTCTAGCTAAAGCCCTGAAGGTCCAACAGACTGCTAACTACATCCCACAAATTAAAGATAAGCACTCAAATATACACCATAAATATGAGGATATTGACAAGGTTTTCAGGGACTTCTATGCAGAACTATACAACTTACATCCCAATTCATCTCCATTATCTAGGGAGGACAGGAGGACTAAGATCTCTGAATATCTGATCCGCTCTAAGATGCCTAAACTCACCCCAGAAGACATTAAATTACTAGAGGAGCCCCTCTCGGAAGATGAGCTTCATATAGCTCTTTCTCAGACTCCATCCGGCAAGGCCCCCAGGCCGGACGGGTTCACACCGGAGTATTACAAAAGGTTCACCTCTATCGTCTCGTCTCATATGCTTAAGGCCTTCAATTTCACTACTGAGGAATCTCCGGGAAGGAGCCTTTTCTCTCCCCATATGCTTGAATCCCACATCTCAGTATTGCTGAAAGAAGGGAATAACCCCGCCCTCTGCAAGAGCTTCAGACCAATATCTCTACTTAATGTTGACGTGAAGCTCTATTCAAAAATGCTGGCAAACAGACTGGCCCCTCTTCTGCCAAAGCTGATTCACCTGGATCAGGTGGGATTTGTACCTGGTCAAGAGGCCAGAGACAATACCATAAAAACCCTGAATATCCTACACTGGGTGAGGTCCCAGTCTACACCAACTTTACTACTCTCTGCTGATGCCGAAAAGGCTTTTGATAGGGTGGACTGGGACCTCATTGAAGGCACTCTTAAGGTAGCCATACACTGGTCGATTTGCCATCAGATTCGACCAACAGATAGATCCCTCTCTGATCGAATCTGATCAGAGAGGGATCGTATGGCTACCTTTACTGCAAACAGATTGTGAACCGATTTCAGCCTGAAACCATTCACAATCTGTTGTGGTGGTGGTGCTGCCGCCGCTCCCCCCGCCCACATACATTACCTGCTCCGCTGGCGCGACTCCAGTCCCCAGGTCTCCGCTGTCTTCTCCGCTCTGGTCTCCAGATCCAGCATGCTTTACTTCTTCCTGCCCGGCAGGAAGTTTAAACAGTAGAGCGCCCTCTACTGTTTAAACTTCCTGCCGGGCAGGAGGAACTGAAGCATGCCGAAGACCAGCGCGGACACGGAGCTGCGGTGACCGGGGGTAGTCACGCCGGCGGAGCAGGTAATGTATTGCCGCTCTATTGCTTCGGTCGTCGGGCACTCGAACGCCGCTAGCGACGTGCTCCCTACCCGCGGGCGATCGACGGTAATTTTCCGCATGGAGCGATCGACGGGATCGGACGAAATGGATCGAAATTCGGCGTGTAGCGCGAACGATTGGCAGCAGATTCAATCCCAGTTATCGAATCTGCTGTCGAAACGCCGGCAAATCGGGCCAGTGAATGGCCAGCTTTAGGTATATTGGTATAGAGGGTGAGATGATGCAGCATATCCTGGCGTTATACTCCTGTCCCTCAGCAAGGGTTAAGGCAGATGGGGTCTTATCAGATTCCTTTTCTATTCATAATGGGACGCGCCAGGGTTGCCCCCATCTCCCCTAATTTTTGCGCTTTCCCTGGAACCCTTTCTATGCATGGTTAGAGCGAATCCTGATATCCAAGGGGTATCCCTCCCTAAGTCATCTACTAAAGTTGCCACATATGTGGATGATCGTCTGTTCTACCTAACCAACCCACATATATCACTACCCAATCTCCTTGCCGAGTTTAAAACATATGGAGAAATCTGTAACATGTCAATCAACTATGACAAGAGTGAGGCCCTAGGAATCCTCCTCCCTGGGCCTATTAGATCTTCCCTGCAGAGCAATTTCCCCTATAAATGGCCCAGCAGGTCCCTGAAATATCTTGGCATTCAAATAAACCCCGAACCCCCGAGATGTGTTCTCTTGTAATATTCCCTCAGTATTAGACCATATTAAGCAAGATCTACAAAACTGGGACAAACCTCAGTTCTCATGGTTCGGCAGGAGTTGTATTATTAAGATGACAATCATGCCACAACTTCTCTATCTTTTCCAGACAATACCCATTTTTGGGATGTGAGGCAGCCTTTTATGCTGGCACCAGCCAATGGATGCAGGTATGCACATTCCCACACAGCTGAATGGTAATCATTCAATCCTGAGCTGGCTTGATTGCCATTTGCTAGCTGGCTGTGAATGCAAAGGACTCCCATAAGAAATACATGCAGTATTATGTAACAACATGCATGCAGGAAATCCAGGCCTATCTGGCCGCAGCTCAGCTGCAACAAGCAATTGGTGGAATGAGACAGCATCCTGAGCTGCCCAGAACTGCAGAGCGATTGCAAATGACAATGATACTTATTGCGAATGCACAACCGAATGCAAGCAGATAAGCCAGGACTGTTAGTTTGCAGCTCCACTGCAATGGACAGAACACGCTACAGGAGGGATCCTTAGAGCCCATTTACAATCAGTTGCTCTCAGTTAAAGCGGAAAGAAAACTGATTTTCAAAGTAAAGCCCATGTTTTTCTATGGCACCTTTCACACTTAATGCGTTTTAACTGAAATCTTCTTCCCAATGCACTGCTATGGAAAAAACGCGTACCAACGCGCACTAACGCATACTAATGCACACTGAGGGCTCATTCACATCTAGCCAAGGCAGATGGCCGTGCAATCTGAACGCAGTGCATCCGATCGCACGCCATCTGCGTCACTGCCCGCTGCGCTGCTGATCCCATCCATTGACAGTGATGGGATCAGCTCTGCGGTGTGGGCAAAATGCAGGCAGCAGTACGTAAGCGCTTCCCAGCGCATCGTACTGCTGCGCAGCGCAGTAGATGTGAACGGTAGAAGGGCAGTCTATGCCCTTCTGCCGTTCCTGCGTTTCAGCACATCATACGTGCTTCCATATCTGCACGGAAGCGCGTATGATGTGAACGAGGCCTAATGCATACCAACTGATTAACCTGCTGAGCGGTCTGGACGAGCTCAGCTCGTCCAACACCGCCAGAGGCTGCCGCTCAGGCCCTGCTGGGCCGATTTCCACCAAATAAAAAGCAGCACACGCAGCCGGCACTTTGCCAGCCGCGTGTGCTGCCTGATCGCCGCTGCAGCGCGGTGATCCGCCGCGTGCAGCGGCGAAAGAGGGTCCCCCCAGCCGCCCGAGCCCAGCGTAGCCGGAACAAAAAGTTCCGGCCAGCGCTAAGGGCTGGATCGGAGGCGGCTGACGTCAGGCCGTGCAATCTGAACGCAGTGCATCCGATCGCACGCCATCTGCGTCACTGCCCGCTGCGCTGCTGATCCCATCCATTGACAGTGATGGGATCAGCTCTGCGGTGTGGGCAAAATGCAGGCAGCAGTACGTAAGCGCTTCCCAGCGCATCGTACTGCTGCGCAGCGCAGTAGATGTGAACGGTAGAAGGGCAGTCTATGCCCTTCTGCCGTTCCTGCGTTTCAGCACATCATACGTGCTTCCATATCTGCACGGAAGCGCGTATGATGTGAACGAGGCCTAATGCATACCAACTGATTAACCTGCTGAGCGGTCTGGACGAGCTCAGCTCGTCCAACACCGCCAGAGGCTGCCGCTCAGGCCCTGCTGGGCCGATTTCCACCAAATAAAAAGCAGCACACGCAGCCGGCACTTTGCCAGCCGCGTGTGCTGCCTGATCGCCGCTGCAGCGCGGCGATCCGCCGCGTGCAGCGGCGAAAGAGGGTCCCCCCAGCCGCCCGAGCCCAGCGTAGCCGGAACAAAAAGTTCCGGCCAGCGCTAAGGGCTGGATCGGAGGCGGCTGACGTCAGGACGTCGGCTGACGTCCATGACGTCACTCCGCTCGTCGCCATGGCGACGAGGGAAGCGAAACACGGAGGGCCGCTCATTGCGGCCTTCCGTGTTATTTCTTGCCGCCGGAGGCGATCGGAAGATCGCCTCCGGAGCGCCCTCTAGTGGGCTTTCATGCAGCCAACTTTCAGTTGGCTGCATGAAATAGTTTTTTTTTTATTTAAAAAAAACCCTCCCGCAGCCACCCTGGCGATTTAATCAGAACGCCAGGGTGGTTAAGTGTAAACGGGGCCTTAGTGTAAACGTCAAGTGTAAACGTCAATAGATCTTAAGTGTAAACGTCAATAGATCTTAAGTGTAAACGTCAATAGATCTTAAGTGTAATAGTCAATAGATCTTAAGTGTAATCGTCAATAGAGCTTACAAAAAGACAAATAGTGTATCCTTTGACACTATAAAATTTTCTTTAAGAAAGCAGCTGCTTTGAAATAAAAATATCCCACAAAATTTCAGCATAAGCTCTGCACAAACCTTGTATATATTTTAATAGCACTTCAACTCTGGCTAGAGGTGTCCTTTAATTCCACTGAATGTATCATCATATAAAACTTTTGCCTTCAAGAATTACAAGAGACAGAAAAAGACATCAATGACAGGCCTGGCCCACAATCCTCTCCTCATATCCTTGTGGAGCTGATTAATGTTGCTGACAGATAGACAGAATTAATGGACCATTATGGAGAAATTGCTGAGCCCCGACATTGTGGAGCAAGGTACATCTTTACACAATATGTAAATGATAGCACAATCTGCAATGCTGCACAAAATTTCCAATGCTTATGCAGCCAAAGTTTCTCCCACAAGATAATGGAACTAATTTAAAGAAAACGGGTCAGTACTGGGTTTTACCAAGAACTGAAGTGTTCACTCTTATGATTTTTCTTAACCATGTACAGGTGATGATTGTCTGATCCAATCATTTGTTTGTGGTTAGGTTATACCATTATCAATATATATTTGCCACCATATAAGACGCTCTGGAATATAAGATGCACCTAGGTTCAGAGGGCAAAAACTAGGGGAAAAAATTAGCTTGTACATGTTCTCCCCCATTGGTGATCTCCTGTAACCCCTTCTGTCCCCAGTGTGTCCTCTTCTGACTTTCGCCCTTCTGTCTTTTATTCTGTTCCCAGTGTGTCCCTGGCTCCCCCAGTGTGTCCACTCCCCCTCCAAGTGTGTCCGCTCCCCCCCTTCCCGTGTCTCCTGCAACATATCCTGTGATATGTCCCTGTCCTGCGATACGTTTCTTGCGATATGTCCCTTGATGCAGCTCTGTTGTCACGGAGCCACCTCCGTTGCAGATGCTGATCTCGCCAGGTCAGAATCTTCTGTGCCTGTGCAAGTGCACGGCCGCACCACTCGGCGTCGCAATCCAGTGGCTGGGAGTGTTCTGCGCAGGCACAGTAGTCCTGCGCCTGCTCAGAACGCTCCAGGCCACATGAGCACGAATGTGAGTGCGCTCACGGAGGCGCAGAATATGCTGACCTGGCAAGGTCAGCATCTGCAACGGAGGGGACCCCGGGACCGCGGAACTGCGACAAGGGACATATTGGCTGTCAGGGGCTGGAGGAAGCCCTGGGTAAATAGATCTTGATTTTTTTTCCTCAGACCTTCCTTTTAAAGAGACACTGAAGCGAAAAAAAAATTATGATATAATAATTTGTATGTGTAGTACAACTAAGAAATAAAGCATTAGGAGCAGATACATCAGTCTAATATTTGTTTCCAGTACAGGAAGAACTAAAAAACAGTGGTGCTCACCGCCAGGTCGTGATCACGCTTACGCGTGGATTCATGACCATTTTGACGCATTCCGCCTCGGACACGCTAAGCCGTAAATAGATTTTCAACCACGAAAATCTACTTCGGCTTCGCGTGAATGCGGACAGAAATCCGCATTCACGCTCGTGAAACCCGGTGCTGAAGTCGTGGTTTGCGGAAATGCGTCAAACTATGCGGAAGTGACACATTGCAGGCCAATCAGAGTGCCCCAGCCAGGCCCTAGCAACCAATCACAGGAGGGGAGCTATGCCCTCCCCTCCTGAATATAAAGCGGCGGCCATGATGGAAAAGCTCTGTCCTTGCTAGACTGTGGTGCTGAGAGGATTATCTCCAGGCCATTGTTGTTTGAACAAGTGCATTTATTGTGTTAAAAACAAAGCGGTTTTTTTGCTAACACTGCTCTTATACTGTACACAGTTAGCTAGTCAGTGAGTGATTGCTGTAGTTAGTTGTAGTCAGTGTAGTGTAGTGGGAGTGTGGGAGTCTAGTGATTATTTAACTGTGTGTAGTGCAGGCAGGTTCAGTGCTGCAGTGTAGTCAGTGTAGTGGGAGTGGGGATTATCTGTGTGTAGTGCAGGCAGGCAGGTTAGTGCAGCTGCAGTGTTCACTTGTATATTCCAGTGACAGTTATACACTTGTACTATTTGCAGGCAGCCAGTCACACCGCCGGCGCCGCCACTCTCTGCCAGCGCTGTTCATTCATTCTGTCAGTGACCTTGTGCCGTGCCCAGTGCCCACTGCTCGCTCGCTGGCATATGAGCATCTCAATACACAGTGTGACATTCTTGTGTGCCCACTGCATCCTTCAGTGACCTAGTTGTATATCCAGTGCCCACTGCTGTGCCCACTGCATCCTTCAGTGACCTTGTACTGTGCCCACTGCATCCTTCAGTGACCTAGTTTTATATCCAGTGCCCACTACTGTGCCCACTGCATCCTTCAGTGACCTTGTACTGTGCCCACTGCATCCTTCAGTGACCTAGTTGTATATCCAGTGCCCACTGCTGTGCCCACTGCATCCTTCAGTGACCTTGTACTGTGCCCACTGCATCCTTCAGTGACCTTGTACTGTGCCCACTGCATCCTTCAGTGACCTAGTTGTATATTTAGTGCCCACTGCTGTGCCCACTGCATCCTTCAGTGACCTTGTACTGTGCCCACTGCATCCTTCAGTGACCTAGTTGTATATCCAGTGCCCACTGCTGTGCCCACTGCATCCTTCAGTGACCTTGTACTGTGCCCACTGCATCCTTCAGTGACCTTGTACTGTGCCCACTGCATCCTTCAGTGACCTAGTTGTATATCCAGTGGCCACTGCTGTGCCCACTGCATCCTTCAGTGACCTTGTACTGTGCCCACTGCATCCTTCAGTGACCTAGTTGTATATCCAGTGCCCACTGCTGTGCCCACTGCATCCTTCAGTGACCTTGTACTGTGCCCACTGCATCCTTCAGTGACCTAGTTGTATATCCAGTGCCCACTGCTGTGCCCACTGCATCCTTCAGTGACCTTGTACTGTGCCCACTGCATCCTTCAGTGACCTAGTTGTATATCCAGTGCCCACTGCTGTGCCCACTACATCCTTCAGTGACCTTGTACTGTGCCCACTGCATCCTTCAGTGACCTTGTACTGTGCCCACTGCATCCTTCAGTGACCTAGTTGTATATCCAGTGCCCACTGCTGTGCCCACTGCATCCTTCAGTGACCTAGTTGTATATCCAGTGCCCACTGCTGTGCCCACTGCATCCTTCAGTGACCTTGTACTGTGCCCACTGCATCCTTCAGTGACCTAGTTGTATATCCAGTGCCCACTGCTGTGCCCACTGCATCCTTCAGTGACCTTGTACTGTGCCCACTGCATCCTTCAGTGACCTAGTTGTATATCCAGTGCCCACTGCTGTGCCCACTGCATCCTTCAGTGACCTTGTACTGTGCCCACTGCATCCTTCAGTGACCTTGTACTGTGCCCACTGCATCCTTCAGTGACCTAGTTGTATATCCAGTGCCCACTGCTGTGCCCACTGCATCCTTCAGCGACCTTGTACTGTGCCCACTGCATCCTTCAGTGCCGTTGTACTGTGCCTGGTGCATCCTTCAGTGACCTTGTACTGTGCCCACTGCATCCAGTGATTCATTACTAGCAACATGTCTGGCAGGGTTTCGCGGGGTGAGAGGAAAGGGAGTTCAATTGCCTCAGCCACTTCTGGGACTGCTCCACGTCCAGGGAGAGGACGCCCAGCTGTACGTGGTCGTGATGCAGCAGAAAGGGGGGCAGCAAAGCCTGGGCCGAGTCAGCGGACGCCATTGTCCAAATATTTTAAAGTTTCTGGTCCCCGTGTGGTGGTTGAGCAAATGGAACCTGACGTACTCATGGACATCATGACTTCCTCCCAGACCTCTACTGTGAGCACCACTCCAAGCAGCAGCAGCAGCAGCAGCCAACGTCCCACGCTTGTTGTGACATCCACCCCAGCACCCACTGGTCAGCAGCCCTCCCAGGATGACAGCGTTCTGTCCCTCAGTCCGGCTTCTGGGAACCTGCTGATGCAAGAAGCTCAGGACTTACTGGGGACTGATGTGGAGAGATTGAGATCGGGCCACAATCACAAGCGTTGTTGAGTTCTGGTGATGAAGAAGAGGGGTCTGTGTCTGGGGATGTAGGGACAGAAGAGGAGGCGGGGGAGTCAGAGGAAGAGCTGGATTATGATGATGCTGCTGATGATGACGACGTTGTGGACTCTAACTATGTGCAGCCTGATGAGTCCGTGGAAGAATGGTCAGAGGCAGAGCAGGATGACGAGTCACCTCGGCCTAGGCAAGGATATCGCCATATGTCAGGCAGGGGCAGGGGCATCTGCAGCAGTGGGCGTGGAGGAAGTAGACAGGACACTGCTTCGGCCGGCACCACCACCATGCAACCCCCGGCAACTACTACCACACATTGTTCCGCTGCACCCTCTGCTAGTGGGGGCCGCAGTAAATTAAAGTCACCAGTGTGGGATTGCTTTGAGGAATGTACTGATGACAAAAGGTATGCGGTGTGCAGGTTATGCAGCAAAAGATTGAGCCGTGGGAAAAGTCTGAGCAAGATGGGTACCTCATCCCTCCAGGGCCACCTGAGAAGCCGCCACTGCCGCGAGTATGCGGACTTTAAGAGGAAGCAGGCACTGCTGGCAGGGGTTCCTGAGAGCAGAAGGCCCACCAGCGCAGCAGCATCATCCCTCCCTCAGGGTCGTGAATCCCCCACAGCAGCAGCAGTAGTAGCATGCAAGCGCTCTTCCACCTCGGCTACTCAGGACACAGACATTGAGGCTGGCAGCCAGTGTTCGTCTCTCTCCTTTGTCTCCCGTGCATCCCAGCGTCGTCAGACGCTGCTGAGCGACACCTTTCAGGGTCTGACCAAGCCTCTGCCTCCAAGCCACAGGCGGATCCGCAAACTAAATGGCTTGCTGCCCCGGGCCATGGCATCACAGCTGCTTCCCTACTCCCTGGTGCAGGAGGGGAGCGCCATGCGGACGCTGCTCCAATTTGGCATCCCCGAGTGGCAAGTCCCCAGTCGCCACTATTTCAGCAGGAGCGCGATCCCAGCACTCCACAAGTTTGCGGTGGAAAACGTGGCCCGTTCCCTGGACTACTCTGTGGGCAAGCGGGTCCACGTGACCATGGACTCGTGGAGTAGCAGATTTGGGACAGGTCGCTACCTGTCCTTTACGGCCCACTGGGTGACACTGATGGAAGGGAGGGAGGACAAGAGCGCATCAGCCCAGCTAGTGGTCAGGGGAGGACTGGCCCAGGGGGACGGGGGGCAATTGCCCCCCGGGCCGCCCAAATCTTAAGTAATTAGGGCCAGCCGCTGCTATACGCAGCGGCCACAGACATACCACAGTTGACCGGTTCGCAGTGGGGATCGCAACCTCGCGCGATATTTCCCGTATCCAATCAGAGAAGGGGCTGAGGCGGCCGGCCATGGTGTGCCCTTGTGCGTGGCTGCGCCTGCGGTGGATGTGAGCGGCACAAGGACACAAATAGCTTAGGTCCTCTCCGGCCCGGTTGGTTGACCCTGCTTGACTCCGCCCCCCGCCTGGAGCCATTGCCGCACGCAACGTGCTGCTGTGCCTGCGGTGTCATCGGAGTGAGCTGTCTCACACTTCAGCTTTCTGTGCTGGGGGGGCTGGGGGCCTGGAGCTGTGGCTACGAGTGGCTGGCTGGAGGAGTCGGACACAGTCCTCCCCTGTGCTGCTGTGCCTGAGGTGTCATCGGAGTGAGCTGTCTCACTCTTCAGCTTTCTGTGCTGGGGGGGCTGGGGGCCTGGAGCTGCAGCTACGAGTGGCTGGCTGGCTGTCCTGGCTGGAGGAGTCGGACACTCTGGGGGCTGGGAGTCGGAGATGCCACCTATAGCTGCTTGCTGCTGTGGAGGAGGAGGAGGTGTAGGACTGAGGAGACAGGAGGATAGAGGAGGTTGGGTCCAGGTTGCCAGAGGAGAAGGTGGTTTTTATAAGTTTTGTTTCTGTACTTCTTCTCCCTTCTTGTCACTGAGTTACTCACACTTTGCTGCCTGCCTGCTACTACTGTCAAATTCAATTCTCTGCCCAGGCCAGTGCCCTCTGAGTTTTTTTTTTGTGTGATAATCATCCCCATTCTGACCCTGGCCTGAGGGGGAACGTTTTTTCTTCTTGTGGTGTGATTGGCGGCAGGGGAGGGGGGAGGTAGGCAGTTAGGCACTGTCAAACAGGTAGTTGGAGGGGGGGGGGGGGGGGGTTAGGTGTCAGACAAGTAGTTTGTATGGTGGGTGGGCAGGAGTGGGGTTAGGCATCACCAGGTAGGTAGGTTTGTGTGTGTGTGTGTGTGTGTGTGGGGGGGGGGGGGGGGGTTGTTAGGAGTTATCAGGCATTTTTAATGAAATAAGTGCTACTTACCCGGGGCTTCCGCCAGCCCCACGCTCCCAGTATGTCCCTCGCTGCAGCTATGCAGTCAGCCATTCGCTGCTGCTGCCTCCCAGTCCCCGGCGATGGCACCAGTCCGACCTGGATGTCGGCCTGTACTGCGCCTGTGCGAGCAGCACTGTCAATCACCGCCACGTGAACCGGAGTGTACTGCGCAGGTGCAGTAGTTCTGCGTCTGCACAGTACGCTCTGGTCCATGTGGCGGTGATTGACAGCGCCGCTCACACAGGTGCAGTCGGCCTGACATCATCGCCGGGAGCTGAGAGGCAGCGGCAGCGAACAGCTGACTGCAGAGCTGCGGCAAGGGACATGCTGGGAGCTTGGGGCTGGATGAGCCCTGGGTAAGTAGCACTTATTTTCATAAAAAAAGCCTGATAACTCCTTTAAGGTTAGGCATCAGACACAGACAGGTAGATAGTGCGGAGAAATGGGGTTAGGCATCAGGTACATAGTGTGTGTGTGTGTGGCTGGGGCTGTTAGTCATCACAATTTGAAGATTTGCACACAAGAAAGATATGGCTTTGGGCTGGGGGTGCCGTGAAACGGGCCTCTAGTTTGTGTTGTCCCCCCAGGCCAAAAGGTCCCAGTCCTCCCCTGCTAGTGGTGCCACCACACGGGATCAGGGGGGATGCAGAAGGGTCCTGTCACGACACTCCCTCTGCACCCGGAAAGCAAGCCCGCCTCGGCAGCAGCAGCGCCAAGCCTCGGCACTGCCAAGCCCTTTTAAAATTGGTCACCCTGGGGAAGGAGAGGCTTACGGCCACCAACGTCCTGGCCGCCCTTAGGAAGCAGGAGCGGAGGTGGCTGACCCCCAGAGACCTGGAAGTGGGGTATGTGGCAGCCGATAATGGGGCCAACCTGGTGGCAGCAGTGCAGCAGGGAAACCTCCAGCACATCCCCTGCTTGGCCCACGTGCTCAATCTTGTGGTGCAGCGCTTCTTGCGCACCTACCAGGGGATGAGCGAGCTGCTGCAGGATGCCCGTGCGGTGGTACGCTTTTTCCGCCTGTCAGCCACTGCCTCTGCACTCTTGTCCACCTTACAGCAGCAGTATGGAAGGCCACAACACCGGATGATCATCGACATGCCAGTTCGCTGGAATTCGACTCTGGACATGTTGGAGCGGCTGTGTCAGCACAGGCTGGCTCTTAGGGCCTACATGCTAGACCCAAGTGTCCCCAGCAACCAGAAAGTCCCCATGATTACTGCCACTCAGTGGACACTGATGCAGCAAGTATGCCTGGTGCTGAGTCTCTTCCTGGAGGCAACCAAGATGGTCAGTGAGGAGCGGGCCTCTGTGTGCCAGTGGGTGCCCTTGGTTTGTCTACTGGAGCAGGCAATGGACAATTTAACTGAGCGTGGGGATGAAGCCCTGAGGCAGTTGGAAGAACAGGAGCAGATGGCAGCACAGTCCAGCTCAGAGGAAGGCTCACAGCAGGTAGTGGAAGAGTTGGAGGTCCCTAACCTGAATGAGGAGGAGGAGCAGAGTGCAGCAGGCATTGTACGTGAATGGCGGTTTGAGGAGGACAACGACATGGCACAGGAAGAGGACAGGCATGCGTTATGGGACAATGGCGAGGACGAGGAAGATCTTGCTGGCAGGGCCCACTTGTTTCCCATGGCTGTGCACATGTTGCGCTGCCTTCGCAGGGACCCCCGGGTGATCCAGATGCGTTCAAGGGAGGACATCTGGATTACCTTGATGCTTGATCCCCGTCTGAAGGGGAAGCTGGGAGACTTAATGACGCCATCCACCACCGAGCAACGCACAAGGGAGTTGAAGGAGGCCCTTGTGCGCAGACTACTGGAAGCATTCCCCCAGCCTTCCACCCCCACTGTAACTGCTCTGCCAAGCCAGCAAGAGGTGCCTGCCATTGCCACTAGCAGCACAACAACAACCACCAGCAGCAACTGGCGCCCCGGAGACCTGAAGAGCCTAAGCAAGAGCCTGTATGCAGTGCAGCAGCCCAGAACAGAGGTGCCCGCCACAGCATCCACCACCAACCAGCACAAGCAACGACTGACCACCATGGTGTCTGACTATATGGGGTCATCCAGCGGGCTCAATGACACCGACAGCCCCGTGGACCCCTTGGAGTACTGGGTCAAGAGACTGGACATCTGGAGCGAGCTTTCCCAGTACGCCCTGGAACTCCTATCCTGCCCTCCTTCCAGTGTCCTCTCAGAGAGATGCTTTAGTGCGGCTGGTGGCGTGGTCACAGAGAAGCGCTCTCGGCTCTCCCATGCCTCTGTGGACAAACTCACCTTCCTGAAAATCAACCAGGCTTGGGTGGAAGGTGAGTTCCTGGCCCCTATTGTCGGACACAGGGGGACATGAAGTGGCTGCTGTATGTGCTGTTGTTAACTATGCCTGCCTTTATAAAGACAGTTACTACCTGCCTAGTGCCTACCTTGGTTAAAGTGGACCCAAATTAAAAATACAAGATTTCAGAAATAAAATCTATTTTCTAAATTATAATAATAAATAGCAGCCTTTTTTCATCTGCATGATGACAAATATAAAATATTTTACATTTATTGGAGGAACCCCTTCCTTCCTTTCAAATTGCCGGGATTTTTCCGGCAAACTGGTGGATTAGATGGTGTCCGGCAAAGGAGGAATTGCTAATGGCTGCCCCCAGTATAACCCTAGTTATGAAAAGAGAAGGGTGAAAAGCATGCACTGAAATGATCATAGGCTTGAAGGAGTGTTTATTTATCTTTGTATGTGTCAGAGTGGTGCAACTAAATATTTTTAATTCAAAAAATGTTTGGTTTGGGTCCGCTTTAATTTTTTGGTGTTATGGTACTACTACCAGTAAGTTGCCATGGTCCTCCTTCTGAGCTGCTGAACTGAACGCCCGCTTTGTCCTCCTGACTCAGTCGCTACTACACTCTGCGTTCACACTGCCCGGGTCACTGGGTGCATTTAATTTTTTGGCCAGCACTATGACGCTGTGCTGCTACTACTACCACCAGTATGTTGGCATGGTCCTTCTGTGCTGCTGCTGCTGAACTGACCGCCCGCATTGTCCTCCTCCTCCCGACTCAGTCGCTTCCACCAATGTACTCTGTCTGCGTTATCACTGCCCGGGTCACCGGGTGCATTTAATTTTTTGGCCAGCACTATGACGCTGTGCTGCTACTACTACCACCAGTATGTTGGCATGGTCCTTCTGTGCTGCTGCTGCTGAACTGACCGCCCGCATTGTCCTCCTCCTCCTGACTCGCTACCACGGTACCACCAATGCACTCTGTCTGCGTTATCACTGCCCGGGTCACCGGGTGCATTTATTTTTTTGACCAGCACTATGACGCTGTGCTGCTACTACTACCACCAGTATGTTGCCATGGTCCTTCTGTGCTGCTGCTGCTGCTGAACTGAACGCCCGCTTTGTCCTCCTCCTCCTCCTGACTCAGTCGTTACCACGGTACCACCAATGCACTCTGTCTGCGTTATCACTGCCCGGGTCACCGGGTGCATTTAATTTTTTGGCCAGCACTATGACGCTGTGCTGCTACTACTACCACCAGTATGTTGCCATGGTCCTTCTGTGCTGCTGCTGCTGCTGCTGAACTGAACGCCCGCTTTGTCCTCCTCCTCCTCCTGACTCAGTCGCTACCACGGTACCACCAATGCACTCTGTCTGCGTTATCACTGCCCGGGTCACTGGGTTCATTTAATTTTTTGGCCAGCACTATGACACTGTGCTACTACTACTACCACCAGTATGTTGCCATGGTCCTTCTGTGCTGCTGAATTGACCGCCCGCATTGTCCTCCTCCTCCTGACTCACTCGCTTCCACCAATGTACTCTGTCTGCGTTCACACTGCCCGGGTCACTGGGTGCATTTAATTTTTTGGCCAGCACTATGACGCTGTGCTGCTACTACTACTACTACCAGTATGTTGCCGTGGTCCTTCTGTGCTGCTGAACTGACCGCCCGCATAGTCCTTCTCCTGACTCAGTCGCTACCACCACTGCACTCTGCGTTCACACTGCCCGTGTCCACTGACAACTCTGCAGCAATGTCATTGCTAATTGCTGCAAAAAAAACAAAAAAAAATTACAAAAACCTCTCTGGGGCCTTTTTGGCGTCAGCCACTCATCCTCCTCCAGCGATACCTTCGCCGCCAAGTGCCATTGGAACTCGCCTTCACCTCTTTGACTGCTTAACGCGTATATCCCTTTTTAAAACCACTTATTACCAATTAATAGCCCCATTTAAAGTGTTGATTTCACTTTAAAATCCATTTTCTCTAGAAAAAAAAAATTGGGGGGAATTTTTTATGTTGAAGTTATGTTGCCCCTTATCACCTCGATAATCCATGCAATTTGGGGGGTTGTAGCATGTATGAGGGCTTTGTTATTAACGTTAAAAGAAAATCCACCTCCGGGCGGGAATCCACGCGTGATTACGCCATTCACGGCAGAAAATCCGCGTGGTTGCGTGGACGCGGACGAAAATCCGCATGCGGCGGGGCCGAATGCGGATTTTTTTTTTTGCAACCACGTGGATTGCCGAATTCGTGGATGAGGCACATCCGAGCATCCCTGCTAAAAAACTCCATTTGTTATCTATGCAAATTGCCATAGAGCTCCATGACTTTCAAAGTCGCAGAGAC
This sequence comes from Hyperolius riggenbachi, assembly GCF_040937935.1. Taxonomy (NCBI): domain Eukaryota; kingdom Metazoa; phylum Chordata; class Amphibia; order Anura; family Hyperoliidae; genus Hyperolius; species Hyperolius riggenbachi. The sequence goes on along the minus strand of NC_090651.1, from coordinate 226,913,364 downwards.
TCTGTGTTCTAAAGGCTACTAGTATTAGCCATACTATGCCAGGGAAAAAACACACATATATAAGTAGATAAATACTTGATCTACTTACATAACATATGTATTATACTGTCCACGTTTTGATTCCAGTGAATGTTATAAAGTAAATGAAGAGAATTCTGTTCTTGTGGGGACCATGTCTTTTGCCCACAGTTTAGACTAACTAGTAATATCATTTCTGCCCTTTACTCCAATCACTGAGTCACCTCAACCTTGCTTGTAAACACAAGTAAGCAGGGGATCAGGTTTCAGATAAGCAGCTGGCAGGGAAATAAAGGGAAGAAGAGGAATATATTATAGATAAAAAGAACCCCCAGCATGCAACTGTTTGGCACTGACTACTAAAGGGCCAGTGCTCCTCAAGTATGTGATAACTCCAAATCATAACAGCAGAAAAGGTTTTGAAAGTTTTGAATGCAGGATTAGCATCTTTATCACTTAATACACTCAGACCAGTTGCTGTTGAAATTTGATTTTTATAGTGACACTCCTGCTTTAACTGTATTGTTTTTTCTTTTGCAGAGAACAGTTCAGGACAGGTCAAAAGTTCACTGCCTGTTCTATAAAACATTTAGAATGCTAAGTAGTGTGTAAACTGCAGATATTAGAGAATGATGCAATGTTATAAAAAAAAGCTGTATAATTGAAAATAAAAATATGAGAATATTTTTTTTTGCTACTGATGTTCTAGTAATTATCTGTACTACACAACCAATTCATTATATCATAAAAAAAAATTCGCTACAGTGTCTCTTTAAGCTAGGACAAACGATAAAAAGTAACAAACTAAAGGGAGGCATTGTCAAATAAAACTGAGGACCTTTTACAAGAGGCCAGAACATCATTGTAATTGATTTCTTGAATGCATCAGGAGGGAGGTATAGGGTGAAGGCAGCTTGAAATGAGTCAGTAAGTGAGGTGTTTGCATAAGTACCCTTTATACTCCAGTATACAAGGTGGAGTTTAGAGTGTTGCAGCAGAGCTTTCAATGCTAAACTTTTGTAAGGCCTGAGCGACATAATGGAGCAAGGGCCTCTTGGGACTTTGTGGCCACACAAAATACAGGTTGTGATATTGCTTGTATATTTGCATAGGTTCTTATGCACTTGGTTTCTGTGGTACTGCTCTTTCCCTCCTTTCTTTCAGGGGCCGGCTGGTGATATCTGAAGCTGTCAGGTATCTGGGCAAAAGAGCACCTGGAGATAATCGTGATTGGCAGCTGTCAGAAGGAGTGGGGTTATCGGCAGCCAATGAACTTTGAGCTCCTGTCACAGATCAGTGTGGGATGTCATTCTCTCCTCAGTTTCTGTCAGGACAAGCTGCGATCCAGTCGTGCTGGCAATTAGCTCCTGCTTAGCTTTTATTTGAGCTTTTCTGCTTGATTTTCGGTATTTATTTCTTTATTTCTTTCTTTATTATTATTTATTTATCATTTCATATTTATAATCCACCCTCACTTCGTGAATTTTATCCATTTTGGAACTTTTTCTGATTTTGGATGGATCAGACCCGTTGAGGCTGGCTGCCGTGGCCAGATCTGAGGGAGGAGAGGAACTTTTAAAGAGAATTTTGGATGCCATCTCACCTGCTGTCTTGCCTTCTGCGGGCTTTTCTGCTGCTTCTTCCCTTCCTACTCCCATGGACACTGAGGTTTCTCCCCAGCAGCCCTTACTGGCTCCAGCCCCCACCAACCCTGTACCTGCTACAGTGACTGTGGAGCGGCCGCCCAAGCCGTCAAAGGGTCGCTCCAGGACGGATCTGCATCAAGAGGATCTTCTTTCTGCCGGTGCGAGCGCTGGTGTCCCGGAGGCGCCGCCGGCGAAGAGGCCAAAGAAACCCAGGAGGCCCTATTCTCCAGAGGTCCGGGGGGAGCGAATTCCCGGAACACCGCGCCCACAGGAAGTGTCCGCAGCAGTAAGGGCGGAAGTGGGCGCGGTCACGTGACCGGCGGGCGCCATCTTTCCGCGGATCTGAGGTCTGTTTGCGCTCCAGCGCTTTCCTCCGCCCCCTCTGCTCAGCAATCCGCATCAGTTCCGTCTGATGCCCCCGCACAGTGCGCACCTCAGCCCGCTGCCCTCCCCAACATCTGGCATCGTCATCTTCGGCCACAATTGCAGGCATGCTGGCGGCTCCTGCATCTTGGACACCTCCAATTCCCCCTCCTCTGGTGGATGGTCCCAGCTCCTCTTTCAGCACTTCTTCACCCCACAGCACACCTGCCATCATGCCTACTTCAGACCAACTTTCACTGCAGCGCTCTTCTGGAGTCCTCCCTGTGAGCGCTTGGGGGGCTGCCTGTCAATCAGGGGCCCCCCTTTCCACAGCCAGTCGGGATCCAGGATTTCCACCAGCATCCGAAGCCAGATTCGCTGGCACAGCGATCCAGGACGGACGTCTTCCTGCTTACAGGAGGGGCTGTCGCTGGCGACAGGGATTCCAGTTCCTCTGACGATGAGACATCTCTTCATAGACACGGTGAGAACAGGGGTGAAAGCAGGGAGGGTTTATTTGATAGACTAAATGTGGTAGTTGATTGCTTAAAGCAAGTGATTGAGAGATTGCCTGTTTCTAATGCTGTTCCTACTAGTTCTGCTTCACCTGCTGCTGTCTGGGTACCCCCAGGCACTCAAAGGGTTCACCCTGCTCCCTTGCCTGCAAATTTTCCTTCATCACTGGAGATTAGTAACAACCCTCCTCCTGTTTCAGAGCTTTTGTACAAGGAGTCTTTACCCTGTGTTTCTTCTCCACTGGGTTATCATTTACCTCTTGCGGTGAAGGAAAATATATGGCGGGGAGAGCATGTGGATCTGCTTTCTTTACTTCCTTTTAGTAAGGATTATCTGTCAAAAGATAAGAAAGAAGAAGAAGACAGGCGTAGACCTGTAACGAGGTCTTTCAATAATTGGTATCAAGCATTTTTAATTCTCGCTAGTGTTATAGTTGAAAAGCAGCCGGAGCTTGCGGCAGGTTTATTCCAGCACATGGATACTGTTTTCGAGGCCCAGCGGCAGTACGGAGGGATGGCGTGGTTTACTTATGATGACGCTTATCGTCAGAAGATGTCCATCTATCCCTCGCTGCGTTGGGGCTCGAAGGATGTCAGCCTCTGGATCAGCATATTGTTACCACAGCGTGCGCAATCTCCTAAGTCTAACACACAAAGTGGGAATGCTAGCAATGTAACATTTAAGAAAGGCTTTTGTCATGCCTTTAACGAGTCACAGTGCAAGTTTGCGGCGAACTGCCGATACAAGCACGAGTGTGTCAATTGCGGCGGCCTTCACCCGGCGGCGCGTTGTTATAAGAAAGTAGCAGCTGCCGTGCAGGGCTCCTCCAAGGAGTCCTTTCTGCGGAGCGCGGACGCCAGTGAAGCTCATCGAGCTAATTCCGTGGCTCGAGCGCTTCCCAAATCGGAGGATCTGGCTGTTCATGGGTTGAGAACCTCAAATCGGTTAAAAATTTGTCAGCTGTGGTCCAATCTAAAATTGACAAGGAGATTGCAGCAGGTAGGGTAGCTGGTCCGTTTTCCTCGCCACCGTTTACGGATTTTAGATTGTCACCCTTGGGAATTTTACCAAAAAAAAAAAAAGAGCCAGGCGAATGGCGTCTAATCCATCATTTATCTTTTCCCAAGGGTGACTCTCTAAATGATTCCATTGAAACGCATTTACGATCGGTCTCTTATTTATCCTTCGATCAGGCTGTATCGGTGTTCCGTGGCTTCGGTAAAGGTGCATTGCTAGCCAAAACAGATATTAAGTCAGCGTTTCGTCTGCTGCCGATTTGGCCAGGAGGTTTCAATTCCCTCGGTTTTCGATTTAACGGTCTTTTTTATTTCGATATGTGCCTCCCCATGGGCTGTACCCTGTCCTGTTTTTATTTTGAAATTTTTGCAACATTCCTCGAGTGGGTAGTTCAGCAAGTATGTCATTCCGGCGTTGCATTATTTGGATGACTTTTTATTCGTCGGGTCTACCGATTCCGATGAGGCGTTTAACTTATTTTTAACTTTTCACGACATAGCGGAGAAATTTGGCGTTCCGGTTGCGGAAGAGAAATCGGTTTTACCGACCACGGAATTGATTTTTCTAGGAATTACAATCGACACAGTTTTAATGGAATATCGTTTACCCCCTGAAAAAATTTTGGTTTTAAAGTCATTGCTGAACTACCTTTTAGGCAAGTCAAAAGCGACAGTCAAGGAGCTGCAAGAACTCCTTGGCCGTCTAGCTTTCGCAAGCCACATTATGCCCATGGGGAGAGTATTCTCGCGGCGCACGGCACGATTGTTGTCGGGTTTGAAGAATCCTTCTTGGCACGTTCGCTTGACCAGAGACGTGAAGGAAGATCTGCTGGTGTGGCATAGCTTCCTGATCAACTATAACGGAAGGTCAATGTGGCAGGAGGAGTTTATAAAAGACGATCAGATGGATTTATTTACCGATGCAGTTGGATCGATCGGGTATGGTGCTTATTGGAAGGGTCACTGGAGTGCTGAGCAGTGGCCAGTGTTATGGATTGAGCAAGGATTTGTTAAGAACATCGTTCTTTTGGAGCTTTTTCCTGTATTGGTGGCATTGTCGATATGGGGTAGATCATTCGCAAACAAGCGGATTCTGCTCCAATCGGACAATAAGGGAGTGGTCTATGCAGTTAACTGCCTTACATCTAAATCCCTTCCTGTTTTGCATATTCTGAGACAATTAGTCCTGCTCTGTCTTAATTTTAATGTGTGGTTGAAAGCTGTACATTTACCTGGTAAGTCCAATCTGATAGCCGATGCTTTATCCCGGCAGCAGCTCTCCACATTCAGGGTGTTGGCGCCATCGGCGGACGAAGAAGGAATGCCTTGCCTGGCGCACTTATGGACCTTGATTCGACTTAATAACAGCTTCTGTTCGTAAATCACTGTCTGCAAAAACATGGGCTGATTATTCAGCTGCATGGCAGGATTGGTGCAGTTACGCTGGGCTGTTTCAAAAGTCGCCTTTCGCTGATGAAGTAGAATGGGTGTTGTCTTATGTTTGTTCCAAAGTGTCTTTAGGAGCCTCAATCCCATCGTTACAGCGTAAGCTTTGTGGTATCTCCTTTTTTAGGAAGCTTCATCGTTCGCCTCCGTGCACGGACTACTGTCTAGTGAAGCAGATGATGAAGGGCTTCCGTTCGGGTCTTTCAGTGCCGGATGGTAGGCGTCCGATTTCCTTCGAGCTTTTAGGCGACTTGTTACTTATCCTTCCTTTGATTTGCTCTTCTGAATACGAAGTCCGTCTGTTTCGAGCGGCTTTTTCTTTAGCCTTTTTCGGAGCCCTGCGCATCTCAGAATTGGTTGCAAAAGCCAAATCTGAGCATTCCGGTCTTCGCCCCCAGGATGTATCGTTGTCGAGTACGGCGCTTCAAATTTTCATCAAAAAGTCTAAAACGGATAGGGCCGGCCGAGGGGTTTTGCTTACACTTTTTAAATTAGATGGTTCCTCGTCGTGCCCAGTGCGCTTGGTCAGCGAATTTTCCAGTATCCGTTCGTCGTCTCCTTCCTTTCTTTCCCATGCCGATGGGTCGGCGCTTTCTATTTTTCAGTTTAGAGCCATACTCGGTAAATGTATGAATACGCTGGGATTGCAGGTTTTTAAATTCTCAAGTCACTCGTTCCGAATTGGGGCAGCCACAGAAGCTGCGAGATTAGGATTGTCGGAATCTACAATTAAAAAGATAGGCAGATGGGAGTCCCATAGGTATAGGTTATATGTTCGCCCTTCTTTGGTTGTATAAAATAACTTGTTTTCTTTCCTAGGTCTGAAGCAGGTGGTGTGGATTATCGGCCACTCTTATCTTTTGAGCCGGTTCCTGACATCTTAATAATCCATTTAGGGGGAAATGACCTGGGAAAAGTCAAAACTTTAAACCTTTTGTCTAGGATGCGTTGGGATTTTTTGCAGATTCGCGAAATTTTTCCGTACACGTTTTTGGTTTTCTCCGAAATTGTCCCTCGTTTGTTATGGTACGTCTCACTCAGCAAGCGTTTTTTCGACAAAATTAGGAAGCGGGTAAATTGGGCCATGTGCAAATTTCTTTCTTCGGTCGGGGGTTTTTCCTACAGACACATTGACTTGGAAGGGGGGGTCCGGGGTTTGTATAGGAAGGACTTAGTTCACTTGTCCCCAATTGGTGTTGACATTTTTAATATGGAGCTTCAGAATATGGTTGAGAAGGCCGTGGGCTGGGGTGCCAGGCGATAGCCTGTCTGGTGGCGGTAAAAGTTGCCCACGGTGGTGGGCGGGCTAAGTACTTTAGAAGTTGTTCGACTATGATGTGTGTTTGGATATGCTTAACTTTGGATTATTTATGTTTTTTACAGTTTTAATAAAGTTAAGGTTGAATTAATATTTAAAGTATTTCATCGAATAAAAGTATCGAACAACTTTAATTTGAAAACCGCAATAAACAACGCCTTCGGCCAATTTTTATCCACTAAGTTGGTGTGTCTAGTTTTATATTTGATATTTTATTTTGGGTATGTGCCTCTTAAGTCCCATGTAAGGCCTGAGCGACATAATGGAGCAAGGGCCTCTTGGGACTTTGTGGCCACACAAAATACAGGTTGTGATATTGCTTGTATATTTGCATAGGTTCTTATGCACTTGGTTTCTGTGGTACTGCTCTTTCCCTCCTTTCTTTCAGGGGCCGGCTGGTGATATCTGAAGCTGTCAGGTATCTGGGCAAAAGAGCACCTGGAGATAATCCTGATTGGCAGCTGTCAGAAGGAGTGGGGTTATCGGCAGCCAATGAACTTTGAGCTCCTGTCACAGATCAGTGTGGGATGTCATTCTCTCCTCAGTTTCTGTCAGGACAAGCTGCGATCCCCCTCCCACCCTCCCTCTTCTTGGACTTTCGGGACTGTCGTAGGCTATTGCCTTTATTGGCGGTAAAAGTTGCCCACGGTGGTGGGCGGGCTAAGTACTTTAGAAGTTGTTCGACTATGATGTGTGTTTGGATATGCTTAACTTTGGATTATTTATGTTTTTTACAGTTTTAATAAAGTTAAGGTTGAATTAATATTTAAAGTATTTCATCGAATAAAAGTATCGAACAACTTTAATTTGAAAACCGCAATAAACAACGCCTTTGGCCAATTTTTATCCACTAAGTTGGTGTGTCTAGTTTTATATTTGATATTTTATTTTGGGTATGTGCCTCTTAAGTCCCAAGTAATCCTGGGAGGCCAACTAAACAAAGAAAAGAAATGATGGCTCAGGTACAATGTACGGCCATATGGAGTGAAAGAAATCTCACACACAGTACATGCTGTAATGTTCAGGAACAGAGGAACAGAGAAGTGCTGCAGAATGACAATGCAGCAATTATTTCAGCCTTTACAGGTTAGCATTATAAAGCGGAATAGCTTATTTTGTCTGTGCTTCGACATCATTGCAGAATGATAAACCTGTAAAATAAGACTTAAATGACTGAGCTTATAGCTCAGCAACAGCTGTAGACTTCACTTCCTGCTTTTACTGCATCATTTATCTCTGTGTGTGCTCACAATACTTCTTCAATGAATCTAGATCCAAGTAGCATCTCTTAATGTTAAAGCAAACCTGTTTGAGAATCCGGTGAAGTAACGCAAACCCTGGAAACTACTCCTACAATATAATGATTGTTCCGTGTCTTGTATCACTCTTATTTTTCTTTACTGAAGTTTCCTTCTTTTTAATAAGTTTATTAAGTACTCACCTATCCCGGCAGGCGGCGGCTGCACCATCCGTGCACTCTTAGCCGCTCTGTCTTCCTCCTCTCTTTGACCCGGCGCAGAGAAGAGGCAGACAGTGTGGCAAGAGTGCACGGATGGTGCAGCTGTCTACTGCCGGGACAAATGAGTTAATGAATTAATGCAGCTGCACATGCAGCTGGCCCCAGAGGGCAGTGTGTGGAGAGCAGCATTTGGCAGGGTCGGGTAGTAATTGTCCCCTTTGTATGGCAGCACTAGACCTAACAGCACTCTGCATGAGGGGTTTCACCACAATATTAGCCACACAGACCCTCGATGATCTATTTGATCTATTTGAGAAAAGGTAAATATTTCTCATGGGAAAGGGGGTATCGGGTACTGATTGGGTTGAAGCTCAATCCTGGGATAAAGTTTTTATTTAAGACCTGTTCAGATGGTTGGTTTTCTAGTGGTTCTTCATGTGACTCCCTAGCAGTTAACAGCTGAGCTACTGTTGATCCTTTAAACCTTACTCACTTCAGTCAAATGGACTAGCTGGATCAGCAGTACTGGATCATAATTTCCAACTGAAATTGAACAAAAAAATTGATCCAACAAGCTGGGAAGATCTTGCTCAAAAGGGTTCAGTCTGGTGCGAGGCAGTAGCAGCTTTTCATTTCCCGATGACTGACTGACTCCTGGCTGTTCTCCACCCCTTGTTAAATATTTACCTCCCGGGCCTGTGGTAAGTGTCGTAGGCCCACCTGTTTGCTGTGCCGTCTCTTACAGTGTCTCACGTCTTTCTCCATAGCTGCTGGGGGTGCCTGTAGCCCATGACCCCGCCACATGTACCTGACAGTAGTACAGTGCCTTGCAGAAGTATTCAGCCCCCTTTAAGTTTTCCACATTTTGTCACATTACGGCCACAAACATGAATCAATTTTATTGGAATTCCACATGAAAGACCAATACAAAGTGGTGTACACGTGAGAAGTGGAACGAAAATCATACAGGATTCCAAACATTTTTTACAAATCAAAAACTGCGAAGTGGGGTGTGCGTAATTATTCAGCCCCCTTTGATCTGAGTGCAGTCAGTTGCCCATAGACATTACCTGATGAGTGCTAATGGTTAAATAGAGTGCACCTGTGTGTAATCTAATGTCAGTACAAATACAGCTGCTCTGTGACGACCTCAGAGGTTGAGAAGTCTAAAGAACACACCAGACAGGTCAGGGATAAACCTATTGAGAAATTTAAAGCAGGCTTAGGCTTCAAAAAGATTTCCAAAGCCTTGAACATCCCACGGAGCACTGTTCAAGCGATCATTCAGAAATGGAAGGAGTATGGCACAACTGTAAACCTACCAAGACAAGGCCGTCCACCTAAACTCACAGGCCGAACAAGGAGAGCGCTGATCAGAAATGCAGTCAAGAGGCCCATGGTGACTCTGGACCAACTGCAGAGATCTACAGCTCAGGTGGGCGAATCTGTCCATAGGACAACTATTAGTCATGCACTGCACAAAGTTGGCCTTTATGGAAGAGTGACAAAAAGAAAGCCATTGTTAACACAAAAGCATAAGAAGTCCCGTTTGCAGTTTGCCACACGCCATGTGGGGGACATAGCAAACATGTGGAAGAAGGTGCTCTGGTCCGATTAGACCAAAACTGAACTTTTTGGCCAAAATGCAAAACGCTATGTGTGGCGGAAAACTAACACTGCACATCACTCTGAACACACCATCCCCACTGTCAAATATGGTGGTGGCAGTATCATTCTCTGGGAGTGCTTCTCTTCAGTAGGGACAGGGAAGCTGGTCAGAGTCGATGGGAAGATGGATGGAGCCAAATACAGGGCAATCTTGGAAGAAAACCTCTTCGAGTCTGCAAAAGACTTGAGAATGGGGCGGAGGTTCACCTTCCAGCAGGACAACGACCCTAAACATAAAACCAGGGCAGCAATGGAATGGTTTTAAACAAAACATATCCATGTGTTAGAATGTCCCCGTCAAAGTCCAGATCTATAGCCAATCGAAAATCTGTGGCAAGATCTGAAAACTGCTGTTCACAAACGCTGTCCATCTAATCTGACTGAGCTGGAGCTGTTTTGCAAAGAAGAATGGGCAAGGATTTCAGTCTCTAGATGTGCAAAGCTGGTAGAGACATACCTTAAAAGACTGGCAACTGTAATTGAAGCAAAAGGTGGTTCTACAAAGTATTGACTCAGGGGGCTGAATAATTACACACACCCCACTTTGCAGTTATTTACTTGTAAAAAATGTTTGGAATCATGTATAGTTTTCGTTCCACTTCTCACGTGTACACCACTTTGTGTTGGTCCTTCACGTGGAATTCCAATAAAATTGATTCATGTTTGTGGCAGTAATATGACAAAATGTGGAAAACTTCAAGGGGGCCGAATACTTTTGCAAGCCACTGTACATGCTGGGTAGGGGGTTCTGGTGCCCCCCAGCAGTTATGGAGAAAGACGTGGGACACAGGAGGAGGCACGAAAGCAGACAGGTGAGCCTGTGACACTCACCACTGGCTCGGGAGTAGTACATGGGGGAGACATGGGGGGTCCGGCAGGTGAAGGCGGCGAGAAAGATTCCCAATAGATTTCATGCTAAAATCTATTGGAAAACCATGTGCACCACACTGGCAGCGATAAACAGGAACTAATCTGATGATCAAATCTGCTGACTATCTGCCAGTGTGCGGACACCTTAAGGCATCTATTATGCATTTTCTAACAAACAAAAACACTTCACCACCTCCTGTATCCAAGCACTGGCGTTAAAAGCTGAAACCTCAGCAGTAGATTAGGAGAAGCAGTGAGCTCTGAGACTTCTCTAATGACATTTCATCCCCACATGAATATGGAAGGAGTTTAATCATACTCCCAAGAAATCCACTGTGCAAAATCTTCTAATTGTCTCTCTGTCTGCTGAATAGATTTAATGCATCATTCCATACTCACCAGTGAAAATCGCTTAGCCCCAATTAACAATGCTGATGAGGAAGCATTATTATAAGGTCCCTTACTATGAATGACTTTAGTCTCAATATTTGCATGAACAATTATAAAGAAAACAAAACAAATCATGGTATCTGAATCTTTTAGGGCAAGATTAAAGGATAAGTGGACTTATAGTTTCAGAGAGGCCACTGATTAATACTACATCACTGATTCTACCCTCTTGTCCTCTTTTTGAGGCAACAATAGCAATCCTTGGTGATGGTGGGTTGTCCTTCTGGTGTAGGTGACTAATTCCACACAGGTGTAGCTGTATGATCCCACTGAAGATAGAAAGACAAAAAGAAACAGCGCTTACTGTGTGTACTACAGGTGGCTAAATGGCTACATGGACAGGTCTCACATGGTTTTGGTGGGCTGTTCTGTTAGGAATTAGCCATGTAGCACGTGCATCCCTCTTGTGGCTGGGGTCCTGGCATTCGCTGATCCGTGGACCTAATGGTATAGGGCAGCGAACAGGATCTTGCTTGTTGCATAGTGCATTTCTAGGTGGTGTGCATGCATGCAAGTCATTGTTGGTGCAGCTTGTATAGAAGCTAAAGTCTGTGGGCTAATATTCAAGTTACAATTTTTAATTGTGTAAAGAAATGATAACATGTTCCATGAGGTTTCGCCCTCACTTCATCAATTAATATGCACACAGTATAAAAAAGACAGAAACCGCAGCAAGCCATGCAGGGGCGTAACTACATCAAGCCAGGCCTCCCTGCAGAAATGTCTGTCAGGCACACGACTCCTCCCCCACATACACACAGAGTGCTGGGGGGCCACTCTTGTATAAATGCAGAGCAGCAGCGGAGCCATACATTATCAGCTTCTGCACAGCTGCTCTTCTACGCATGGTGCAGTACAGCGCTTGCACAATGTAGAGGTGTGTGGATAAGTTGTATCACCACCAGAAGCTAGTAATTGCATTTAAGCTGCTCTGCATTTAAAAAGGAGCAGGCTCCCCCCAGCCCCTGCATCCCCCCCCCCCACCACCGGAGCTATTGTTACGCCCCTGAGGATGTGTACACAATCATGTACACACTTTAGATTTTTTTTCCCCTATTCAAAGCAATCAGTCCTTATTGTCTTGGCTGAAAATCTAAACCTCAATGTTATTGACTTCTTCTTCAGCCATTCTGTGGGACAGATCACTGTCCCCCAACTGTTGTTGGTCCTTCAGGAACTTCCTGCAACAGGGAACCACTCGCTCATCCAACACAAAAACCCCTTCCCCTTCGTAGAACAGTATAATCTTTATGCAGTACACCAGCCACGGCTCACTGGCACAGTTGTACAAACTTCAGAAGTCATCCCCATACAGGACTGGTATGTGCATTATGCTATTATACAGTGCCAGCCCTGTTTGACAAGCGGGTTGACAATGCAGGTATCAAGCACTGCCTTTGTTTCCACTTACTAAGTTTTGCCTTGCTATACTGAGTGCTACACTTTGCTCCTTTGTTCCTGTATGTGGACTTCATCACTAATACTTTTTTTCAGTACTGTCACGGGTGATGCAAAATTGCTGCTAATGTAATGTAACGCAAATGTTAAGTGTGATATAATGTTAATGTAATTGCTTGTCCTCTGTTTTCTTCTTTCTCTCCTTGAGCTATATGTACTGTGCCAAAACCAATTCCGGGCATGACCTAGTCATGCTTGGCGAAATAAAGAATTCCTGATTCCTGATTCCTGATTCCTGATACAGTGACTGCTTTGTTGGACTGGCCTGTTGATGCTGCATATGCTAAACTCAGCCTCTGATCTATCATTGCTGCTTGCTAGTTGTTGCATTGTGATCCAGTGACTGTGCTGTGCATCAGGCCAGTGGACACTGCATTTGCTGAAACTGTTTGCAGTCCTATCATTCAAGCTTTGTTTTGCAACTGTTTGATTGCTTCACTCATAAACTTTGCCTTCCATTGGGCATTAATCAGATACTGGATTTGATGGTCTCACTCTCCACAAAATGACTGCGTTTGCTGGCTATTAATTCTATCTATGCATGAAGTGATGGACAATTACCTTGATGCATATAAAGGACATGAGTGATATAATTAATAAAGATCAATGCGTCAATCAAAATCAGTCAATTGAATTTACAATCTCCTGGGCGTGGTCTGGGTGTAAGTTAGTGTGCGTGCGGGAGTACGTTGTAATGATTTGAGAAAAGGGTTCCGCATTCTTTTAATGATCCTCTTGATGAATTTTTTATTAAAGGTTATCAATAAAATTTTGCATTTTTAATTAAATGTGTGTTTTTGCGATCAATCTGGACACACCTCTCCAATCTCACACTTTTGCAAAGTTGATAAATAAGAATCAATATTATGGTTAATGCATAAAGGCAAAAACTGAACCTTCTGCAGCCCTATTAAAAAGGTATCAAAAAATGTAAGACAGTTTTTGCCCATTATGGCCCAAGCCAACTGTTTCTGGCCACCTTAAGAAGAAAAGCGATTTTTATAAGATGGTATAGAACATACTGCTCGACTGATATGCAAATGTTGCCAGCAGCCATTTGTGAAAGGTGTCAGATGGAAGAATGTGTTATTTGGTTTAATGAGGTGTGAGACTAACAGCAAGAAGCAGGGATCAGAACAGCAGATGTATACACTGATTCACAAGTGTAGGCAGGAGCACAGTATGCTACTAAGAAAGTCTCAACATATACAAAAGAAAGCTGACACGATCCCAGGAGCTGACAATCCAACCTTGACTACAACTTTTTCTCTTTTGCTAGAACATATGCTGGTTTAATAACAGCAAGGAACAAACCAGATAATTCTCATCAAGAGGTACTCTGGTCAAATAAGAGCTTTTTAAAACAAATGTATCACAAATCTAGCTAACAGAAATTGAGCTTTTGATACAAAACAAAACATTTAATTATGGGGTTATTGCTGATGCAGAAGATTTAAGGCCAAGTTCACACAGCAAATTGCAAACACAATCGCTTAGCATTTGCAATTGTGATCTTGCAAGCGATTTTGAAGGAATGTGCAATTTTTGCAGCATTGCTTCAAATGCAATTGCTCAAAAAATGCTGCATGCAGCACAATTGCGATTTTATATAAATTGCAACACCGCAGTGAGAACACTTACATTGTAATTCATTTTCACATATCTTTGCTGATTGCTGGGGATCAGCAGAGCATTTTCTGAAAAGGTGTTGCAGTGTGAAATAGCCCTAAGCATGTAATCATCTGGCAACCAACTGAATTGGGGGTCCCTTTCTAATTTGTGCACACTGCCACCGCTCTCTGCCTCCCCCTCCGCTTGCAATTGCATATAATGTAGTCTCATAGAAATAGCCAAGGGACTACAGGAAAATGGCTACAAGATAATAATTTGTTCACTAATGTGGACTCCAGGGGCCATTTTGCTGTAGTCCTATAGCAATTCCTATGGGGGAATACAATACATATGATGATGTGAGTGAATGAGGAGGCAGAGCAGTAGCAGTGTGGCACAACAAGTTGGAAGGTGGAATAATTTATTCTCAACAGATTTTGCCCCAACAGGGCCTTCATTACAATCAGATATATCTAAGTGGGGTCAGAAAAAGCATCTTTGAGGTTTGGAAGAATTGCTACGGTAAAGATGAACTTACTGCCTCGATACTTGTATATTAGCCAATGTCTACCAATTAAGCTTCCTGCTTCATTTGTTAAAACTCTTCAAAGCGCTATCATATATTGTTTGGAGGGGCAAGTCACCACGTCTTAAACGCACGTTTCTATCGCTTCCCAAAGAGCTAGGGGGTATGGGTCTCCCTAACCTTTTGAAATATTACTGTGCCTCTCAGTTAAGCAGGGTGGTGGAATGGGCAAATCTTATATCCCCTAAGAAATGGGTATGTAACGATATGTGTCAGCAAGTAACAGAGTTCTGATTATTAGGTGATCTGCAGTATCACCTATAATACAGATATATACCTGATTATATGGTGATCTGCAGAATCACCAAGAATACAAGTATACCAGACAGCTGATGTGATAGCTTCTAGAAAAAGTATAGTGCTTGGTGCAACAGTAGTACTGATAGGTTAGCAATACCTCACCAGAGGAGCTGGTGGGTCCTAACAGTACAGAGCCCCTCACCAAAGTCAGGGCCCTCTGGTGAGAGTAGAGTGGTCAGACTAATCGGGTTGGCAACAGACAGACAGATACAGTACAAAATCGGAAGCTAAGACAAGAAGGTTTAACAGGCAGAGTCGGGGGCAAGGTCAGATGGGCAGAAGTACAGAATCACTGAGCGGAAGAGTAGTCAGAACGAGCCAGAGTCATACACAGATAATATACAGTCTATCGAGTTAGATATTTAAGCTATCAAAAGGTCTGAGCGCTAACACGAAGTATTCGCAACAGCAGACAAGTTGCGAGTGATTCAGCTTGGCTTATGAAGTAGAGGAGACCCCTCCGGCACGCCTACTCCTCTCAGTCAATGAAGAGCGGCGAGCGTCTCCTCTGACGTCAGCCGTCCGGCCGGTCAGCTGACGCGCCTCCTCCCTGCATAAAGGTCCTGTCTGTGCCCGCGCGCACGCAACAAGGCGACCTTATGTGCAGCTGACAAACCCGTCCTCGGCGTGCTAGACGCCTGAGACACGGGTAGACTACTAGGCAGGGAGACGGAGGCAGCTGCGATGGTAGCGCTGTTCACCGCAGCTGCCTCTCCAGTGTTTATTACAGGGTACAGGTGGAAAAGGAAACAGCAGGTTATTCTGCTTCAGTCCTTGGATGGGCAGATTGTCCTGATGGTGTGAGGAGGCAATGGGATAACGCTATTATGCTGGCGTCCATAAGATGTATGAAGAAAATTCTCCCACCAACAAGCCTGGCATCCTTCCTTGGTAAGCTTACTTCATTAGTCCATTGTAACGATTGCGGAATCGTCTCCGTGGTCAGCGCACCAGACGTGCGCTGACGCGGCGGATTTCCTCCACAAGCGTATTATTGCGGACACCCAGGCTAGGTGCTATGCACCCGCAGAGGGCAATTCCCACCGGCAGATGTCGCTGTGGAGTGCAGGCGAACACAGCCGCTGCACAGCCACAGATGCCAAATGGGAATTGTACAGATCCGGGACAAGGTACAATCAGGCAGGGCTGGATAGCCCACAGGGAACAGAGCAAAAGGACAGAACCAATGTGTGCCCACCAAATTAGTCGCCACCCAGCGACGGCGAACACACAACGGCGGAAACGAAGTAGGAAACGCAATCGCAAGAATGGCGATTGCCAATAGCGACACAAGACTGAGCAGGACAGAGCACAAGGGTAGCAAAGGCACAGCAAATCATACAAAGAGAAAGATAAAGAAAATAACAAATGCTAGCTGAACGCGAACACCGCACTCATTCGCAACAGTGCACGCGTTCGTGCGCGGTCTCCGCGTGTTACGCACAACAGAGACAAGCACGCCTAACTAACCAAAGACAGACAAACACGAAACAGAGAACGCGAGCGCTTGCTTAACGGTTACCTCACTGAGCCTACAGCAAGCGTTTCGAATCAGACAAGACAGACACACGAAAACAGGGACAAGCGAGAGATAGGATCCACAGCACTAGCGAAAAGTGGCTAGCGCGATCCAAGTACAGAGTAGCAGAACAGAAGGATCCCCAGCGCTAGCGAAAAGTGGCTAGCGCGATCCCAGAAGACAGAACAGAAGGATCCCCAGCGCTAGCGAAAAGTAGCTAGCGCGATCCCAGGAGACAGAGTAGCAGAACAGAAGGATCCCCAGCGCTAGCGAAAAGTGGCTAGCGCGATCCCAGAAGACAGAACAGAAGGATCCCCAGCGCTAGCGAAAAGTAGCTAGCGCGATCCCAGGAGACAGAGTAGCAGAACAGAAGGATCCCCAGCGCTAGCGAAAAGTGGCTAGCGCGATCCCAGAAGACAGAACAGAAGGATCCCCAGCACTAGCGCTAGGGCGAGTGCGATCCAAACACACGGCAGACAGAACAGATGAGGTAGGCAGAAACAACCGCTGTTTCAACCTACACTCCAGACTCAATCAGAAGGATCCACAGCCGCTAACGCTAGGGCTTGTACGATCCAAACACAAGACAGACGGAACAGGCAAAACAGATAATACAACCTGACTGGACTAGAAGGGGAGCCTAAAGCAACCCCCAGGAATTAACTATACTCAGGGGCGTAGGAATAGACCCTGCAGCCCCTGCAGTTGCAGGGGGCCCCTAGCAAGTCAGGGGCCCGGAGGAGGAAAGGCTGTCACCACCGGCGTACCTACCGGGGATGCGACTCTCTCAGCCGCAGGGAGGCCCGGCCGCCCGGGGCTGCTCTGGGGCCCGCTCACTGTCCGTGGGGGGAGCGCTGCTCTGGACCCCCCAGCAAGGTGCTCAACTGGCCGCAGCGTCTAATAGACGCTGCGCCAGTTCATTCCCCGCTGCCCCGCTTCAGCAGCCTGCATAGTCTCCGGCAGGCAGAGCAGGGCTACGGCAAGATGGCCGCCGAAGAAGCCCTGCACTGGAGACTATTTGTGTCTCTAGTACAGGGCTTCGGCAGCCATCTTGCTGTAGCCCTGCACTCTGCCTGTCAGCGCGGGAGATGTGCTGCAGGAGGACTCGGGGAGCTGCGAGCCAGATGCCGGGAGAGGAGAAGACTTCTGTCAGGTAAGTGAATGGTTTTTTTTTCACAGGTGCATTTTTTTTTCTAGTGTCTGCTGCCTACATTGTGATTTTCTGGTGTCTGCTGCCTACATTGTGATTTTCAGGTGTCTGCTGCCCACATTATGATTTTCTGGTCACTGCTGCCCACATTGTGATTTTCAGGTGTCTGCTGCCCACATTATGATTTTCTGGTGTCTGCTGCCCACATTGTGATTTTCTGGTCACTGCTGCCCACATTGCGATTTTCTGGTCACTGCTGCCCACATTGCGATTTTCTGGTGTCTGCTGCCCACATTACGATTTTCTGGTCACTGCTGCCCACATTGCGATTTTCTGGTCACTGCTGCCCACATTGCGATTTTCTGGTGTCTGCTGCCCACATTATGATTTTCAGGTGTCTGCTGCCCACATTACGATTTTCAGGTGTCTGCTGCCCACATTACGATTTTCAGGTGTCTGCTGCCCACATTACGATTTTCAGGTGTCTGCTGCCCACATTATGATTTTCTGGTGTCTGCTGCCCACATTGCGATTTTCTGGTGTCTGCTGCCCACATTACGATTTTCAGGTGTCTGCTGCCCACATTATGATTTTCTGGTGTCTGCTGCCCACATTGCGATTTTCTGGTGTCTGCTGCCCACATTACGATTTTCAGGTGTCTGCTACCCACATTATGATTTTCAGGTGTCTGCTGCCCACATTGCGATTTTCAGGTGTCTGCTGCCCACATTGCGATTTTCAGGTGTCTGCTGCCCACATTACGATTTTCTGGTCACTGCTGCCCACATTGCGATTTTCTGGTCACTGCTGCCCACATTGCGATTTTCAGGTGTCTGCTGCCCTCATTACGATTTTCAGGTGTCTGCTGCCCACATTACGATTTTCAGGTGTCTGCTGCCCACATTACGATTTTCTGGTGTCTGCTGCCCACATTACGATTTTCTGGTGTATGCTGCCCACATTAGGATTTTCTGGTGACTGCTGCCCACATTGCGATTTTCTGGTGACTGTTGCCCACATTGCGATTTTCTGGTGACTGCTGCCCACATTGCGATTTTCTGGTGACTGCTGCCCACATTAGGATTTTCTGGTGTCTGCTGCCCACATTACGACTTTCTGGTGTCTGCTGCCCACATTACGACATTCTGGTGACTGACTGCTGCCCACATTAGGATTTTCTGGTGACTGCTGCCCACATTAGGATTTTCTGGTGACTGCTGCCCACATTAGGATTTTCTGGTGACTGCTGCCCACATTACGATATTCTGGTGACTGCTGCCCACATTAGGATTTTCTGGTGACTGATGCCCACATTGCAATTTTCTGGTGACTGCTGCCCACATGGCGATTTTCTGGTGACTGCTGCCCACATTGCGATTTTCTGACCCACATTACGGTTTTCTGGTAAACACTGCCCACGTTACGATTGTCTGGTGAATGCTGTCCACGTTACGATTTTCTGGTGAACGCTGCCCACATTACGATTTTCTGGCCCACATTACGATTTTCTGGTGAACACTGCCCAAGTTACGATTGTCTGGTGAATGCTGTCCATGTTACAATTTTCTGGTGAACTCTGCCCACATTACGATTTTCTGTCCCACATTACGATATTCTGGTGAATGCTGCCCACATTACGATTGTCTGGTGAATGCTGCCCACGTTACAATTTTCTGGTGACTGCTGCTCACGTTACTATTTTCTGGTGACTGGTGCCCACATTACGATTTTCTGGTGAACTCTGCCCACATTACGATTTTCTGGCCCACATTACGATTGTCTGGTAAAATGCTGCCCACTTTACAATTAATTTACAGTGAAACGCTGCCCCATTACGATTATTTGGCACCTATGGGGGGGCCCCATCCAAATATTCACAGGGGGGCCCAGCAGGGGAGGACTGGGACCTTTTGGCCTGGGGGGACAACACAAACTAGAGGCCCGTTTCATGGCATCCCCAGCCCAAAGCCATATCTTTCTTGTGTGCAAATCTTCAAATTGTGATGACTAACAGCCCCAGCCACACACACACACACACTATGTACCTGATGCCTAACCCCATTTCTCCGCACAATCTACCTGTCTGTGTCTGATGCCTAACCTTAAAGGAGTTATCAGGCTTTTTTTTTTTTTTTTTATGAAAATAAGTGCTACTTACCCAGGGCTCGTCCAGCCCCAAGCTCCCAGCATGTCCCTTGCCGCAGCTCTGCTGTCAGCTGTTCGCTGCCTCCCAGCCCCCGGCGATGACGTCAGGCCGACTGCGCCTGTGCGAGCGGCGCTGTCAATCACCGCCACATGGACCAGAGCGTACTGTGCAGACGCAGAACTACTGCGCCTGCTCAGTACACTCCGGTCCACGTGGCGGTGATTGACAGTGCTGCTCGCACAGGCGCAGTACAGGCCGACATCCAGGTCGGACTGGTGCCATCGCCGGGGACTGGGAGGCAGCGGCAGCGAATGGCTGACTGCAGAGCTGCAGCGAGGGACATGCTGGGAGCGTGGGGCTGGAGGAAGCCCCGGGTAAGTAGCACTTATATCATTAAAAATGCCTGATAACTCCTTTAAACAACCCCCCCCCCCCCCCACACACACACACACACACACAAACCTACCTACCTGGTGATGCCTAACCCCACTCCTGCCCACCCACCATACAAACTACTTGTCTGACACCTACCCCCCCCCCCCCCCCCCTCCAACTACCTGTTTGACAGTGCCTAACTGCCTGCCTCCCCCCTCCCCTGCCGCCAATCACACCACAAGAAGAAAAAACGTTCCCCCTCAGGCCAGGGTCAGAATGGGGATGATTATCACACAAAAAAAAACTCAGAGGGCACTGGCCTGGGCAGAGAATTGAATTTGACAGCAGTAGCAGGCAGGCGGCAAAGTGTGAGTAACTCAGTGACAAGAAGGGAGAAGAAGTACAGAAACAAAATTTATAAAAACCACCTTCTCCTCTGGCAACCTGGACCCGACCTCCTCTATCCTCCTGTCTCCTCAGTCCTACACCTCCTCCTCCTCCACAGCAGCAAGCAGCTATAGGTGGCATCTCCGACTCCCAGCCCCCAGAGTGTCCGACTCCTCCAGCCAGGACAGCCAGCCAGCCACTCGTAGCCGCAGCTCCAGGCCCCCAGCCCCCCCCCCCCAGCACAGAAAGCTGAAGAGTGAGACAGCTCACTCCGATGACACCGCAGGCACAGCAGCACGTTGCGGGCGGCAATGGCTTCAGGCGGGGGGTGGAGTCAAGCAGGGTCAACCCACCAGGCCGGAGAGGACCTAAGCTATTTGTGTCCTTGTGCCGCTCACATCCACCGCAGGCGCGGCCACGCACAAGGGCACACCACGGCCGGCAGCCTCAGCCTCTTCTCTGATTGGATACTTCACCTTGCCGGGAAATATCGCGCGAGGTTGCGATCCCCACTGCGAACCTGTCACCTGTGGTATGTCTGCGGCCGCTGCGTACAGCAGCGGCCGGCCCTAATTACTTAAGATTTGGGCAGCCCGGGGGGCAATTGCCCCCCGTCCCCCTGGGCCAGTCCTCCCCTGGGGCCCAGTGATTTCTAGTTACGCCCCTGACTATACTAGATAGCAATGGCTGACACTCCAGCAGTGTCCATCAGGAACAGACCATGGAAGGGAAATGTCCAGCAAAGCATTCTGGGAGCAGAATGCTTTTATAGTGCTAGTCATCAAAAGAAGGCAGGTAACGGATTTGCATGACTAATGTATGCAAATTCCTCAGCAACACAAGCTGCAGAACTGACAGAAAGTCTCTCTTAAAGAGACCTGCAGAATGCAGACGTGAACAGTGGTCAAAACGCTGCCTGTCTGCACAGGCAGCTGAGCAGATTCTCACATCCATAACATGAACTTTACAGCGGCAAGGAATGTTTCTTTCCTACAGCATTGGCCAAATGGAAGCTGTCCTAGGGTCAAAGATTTCTTTACTCAAGATAGGGTTAGGTCCCTACAGGATATGAATTCGCTTAGAGACGACTGCCACCTATCTCAATGGCAGTACTTTCAGATCCGCCACTACTTGACCTCCCTGAAAGGTAAAATTGACTGGGCCAAGCCTCTTTCTAATTTTGAGAATTTGATTCTAAATGGGGGCCAATATAAACATTTAATCTCCCAAAATGTATCAGATGCTTCTCATACCACCTGAAATGGGAAAACTCACTTTTCAGGAAAAATGGGAGATTTAGATACATCTTTTGATGATGAGCAGTGGCAAAAATGGCTGTCCTTTGTCACAAGGGATCCATGAGTGTAAATGCGCAGGAGATGGGCTACAAACTTATAACTAGGTGGTATAGGACCCCCAAAACCTTGTACAAAATCTTTCCAACAACTCCGAATTCATGCTGGAGATGTGGGTCGGCAGATGGCTCTCTTCTCCACATTTTCTGATCATGCACAAGCATCCAGCTTTATTGGAAACAGGTTCATAAAATGATGGAACACATTACCACAGAGAAAATATTTTTTGCACCTGGTACCCTTTTACTTCATGACACTCCGGACTCCATTAGGTCATATAAAAAAAATCTCTCAAAATTCACTTGATAAATGCAGCTAGAACTTTGATTTCAGTTTTCTGGAAAAGATCTGAAGCTCCATTGGTCTGGGACTGGCTTAGAAAGGTGGACTCCATGGAGGTCATCTAGGGATTGGTCTCCATGATTAAAGATACGGCTGAGAAACATACCTTTACATGGCATTATGGGTAGAATTCCAATATTCAGACAAGTACAAACAAAGTATGGATGTATAAACATTTATATTTGAAGCTTCTATGGTGGGGTGAGTGGTCAATTGTACTGATTGACACCGGTTCTAAACATTCCCTATTACTTGAGCCCCCCACCTTTCTACTGGCTCACAATCTCCTTTCTCTTGTCTCTTCCTTTCTCTCTTTTCCGCTTTATTGGCACTGGATCAGATGTATTACCCTACGACTGCTTTATCTGCTGAAAACCTGGAACCTGATCATAAAACTTATAATTGCTACTTGCTAATTTTTGCATACAATGTTTGAATTGATTACTAAGCTAAGTTGATGATCTATATGCTATTGATGTTGATCTTTACTTCTTAAAGTACAGTACAAAGTACAGTACACTTGTTCTTTCTGTACAAATGCAACTTTGCTTTCAATAAACTTTTAACTGCGAAAAAAAAGTTGGAAGTTGGCCCCGCTCTCCTTCCTCCTCGTTCCCCCCTTCCCCAGCAACAACTCCCAGACTGACCCTGCAGGATGGTGAGTGAAGGGTTTGGAATGGGTGAGGGGGCAGAAAGCAGCAACTATTACTATGCCAGCAGCAGCAGCTAGCCACTCACCAGCAGCCATCCATTTGCCAGTAGCCAGCCACGCACCAGTAGTCGCCACTTCCCAGTGGTAGCCACTCGCCATTAACCGCCACTTGCCAGTGATAGCCACTAACCAGCAGCCACCACTTGCCACTGGTAGTCACTTGCCAGCAGCTGCCATTTGCTAGTGGCAGCCACTAGCAAATGGTAGCCACTGGCCAGCAGCTGCCACTCGCCAGTGGTAGCCACTGATCAGCATCCGCAACTTGCCAGCAGCCACTATTCTAAGGCCAACAGTGGTCACTCACCAACAGACTCCATTCTGATGCCAGCAGCTGCCACTCTAAAACCAGCGGTAGCCACTCACCAGCACCTGCAACTCGCCAGCGGTAGCCACTTGCCAGCGATAGCCACTCACCAGCAGCCACCACTCTAAAGCCGGCAGTAGCCAATCTGACGCCAGCAGTAGCCACTTGCCAGCAGCCGCCACTCTAAAGCTAGCGTTAGCCACTCGCCAGTAGAAGCCACTCTGACACCAGCGGTGGCCATTAGCCGGTGGCTTCTGGTAGTAACAGCAGCCACTCATTAGCAGCCGCCACTATGTCAGCAGCCACTGGTTATCAGCCGCCACTTTGCCATCAGTAGCAGAAGCCACTGGTTATAAGCCATAACTATACCAGCAGCAGTAGCAGCCACTGGTTATCAGCTGCCACTATACCAGAAGAAGTAGCAGCCACTGGTTTTCAGCTGCCACTGTACCAGCAGCAGTAGCAGCCACTGGATATCAGCCACCACTGTACCAGCAGCAAGAGCAGCCACTGGTTATCAGCCTCCACTGTACCAGCAGCAGTAGCAGCCACTGGGTATCATCCACCACTGTACCAGCAGCAGTAGCAGCCACTGGGTATCAGCCACCACTGTACCAGCAGCAGTAGCAGCCACTGGTTATCAGCTGCCACTGTACCAGCAGAAGTAGCAACCACTGGTTATCAGCCACTACTTTACCAGCTGCAGTAAAAGCTACTGGTTATCAGCCACCACTGTATTATTATTATTATTTATTGTATTTATAAAGCGCCAACATATTACGCAGCGCTGCACAATAGTTAAATGGGTTAACATACAGGTAGAACATACGGAAATTCACAACAAAACAAGATCATGCAAATTATTTGATAACAATACAGTGTCATAGGTCAAAATAGAGACTGTTCGAGTCTACAAGAGGGTTGGTTGTGAGTAAGATTGCATAATCAAGCTGGATACATTAGGGAGGAGGGCCCTGCCAGAGGCTTACAATCTAAAGGGTGGGGTGGAGACAATAGGTGCGTCTTTTGAGAGGGGGTCTAACAGAACATATTATGGTGCTGGTGTAGGGGGGTATGCGAGCGTGAAGAGGTGAGTCTTGAGAGCTTGTTTGAAGGTATTTAAGGTAGGGGCGAGTCTGACGGCTGGTGGGAGAGAGTTCCAGAGAGTAGGGGCAGCCCTGGTGAAGTCCTGCAATCGTGCGTGTGACTGAGTTATGCGTGGTGCAACTAGGCGCAGGTCATTGGAGGATCGGAGGGGGCGGGCTGGTATGTGCCTGTGGACCAGATCAGAGATGTAGGTCGGGCAGGTCTTGTGCACTGATTTGTAGGCCAAGCACAGGATTTTGAAATTGATCCTAAAGCTGATGGGGAGCCAGTGTAGTGCTTTACAGAGCGGAGTTGTAGAGTCGCTGCGGTGAGAAGAATGTATCAGTCTGGCTGCCGCATTCATTACCAATTTAAGTGGGTCAGTACGGTTAGAGGGGAGGCCAGATAAAAGAGAATTGCAGTAGTCTAGGCGGGAGATGACAAGGGCGTGGATAAGGAGTTTAGTGGTGTCAGGGGACAGGGAGGAGCGGATCTTGGAGATGTTGCGGAGGTGGAAGTTGCAGGATCTGGCAATACCTTGGATGTGGGCTGTAAAGGAAAGTTCAGAGTCCAGAGTAACGCCTAGACAGCGGGCTTGGGAGATAGGGTGGATAGTAGTATTTTCAATAGTGACGTGCAGATCTGGGAGGGGTGCAGCTGTGCGGGGTGGGACTATTAGAAGCTCAGTCTTGTCCAAATTAAGCTTCAGGTACCTGGCAGCCATCCAGGAGGAAATGGATGTGAGGCAGGCAGAGACTTTGTTCATGGTAGAGGAGGAGAGATCTGGGGTGTGGAGATATATCTGGGTGTCGTCGGCATACAGGTGATAATTGAAACCCATGGAGGAGATGATTTTG
Source organism: Hyperolius riggenbachi (assembly GCF_040937935.1). Lineage (NCBI taxonomy): Eukaryota > Metazoa > Chordata > Amphibia > Anura > Hyperoliidae > Hyperolius > Hyperolius riggenbachi. Next base: position 226,888,406 of record NC_090651.1, on the reverse strand, counting down.
CCAATTGAGGCAGTATAGAGTGAGAACAGTAGTGGTCCTAGGACGGAACCTTGAGGAACACCAACTGAGAGGGGTGTAGGAGTGGATGAGGAGCCATTGAAAAATGTTGTGAAGGAGCGGTTGGAGAGGTATGAGGAGATCCAGGCTAAGGCTAGGTCCTGAATGCCCATTAGCTGCAGGGAGTGGAGGAGGAGGGAGTGGTCGACAGTGTCAAATGCCGAGGAGAGGTCCAGGAGGAGCAGGATGGAGTATTTACCTTAGGCTTTGGCAAGGGCAAGGTCGTTTACCACTTTGGTGAGAGCTGTTTCTGTAGAATGGGCTGTGCGAAAACCAGACTGCAGGGGATCGAGAAGGGAGTTGGGGTTAAGGAAGTTGGTCAGGCGTTGGGGCCAGGCGTTCAAGAATTTTTGAGGCAAAAGGGAGGAGAGAGATTGGGCGGTAGTTGGATGGCAGAGCAGGGTCGAGTGAAGATTTCTTTAGCAGGGGAAGCACAGTGGCCTGTTTGAATATGGAGGGGAAGATGCCGGTGGAGAAGGAGAGGTTGAACAGATGGGTGAGGACAGGGGCCAGATCAGAAAAATGTGGGCGCAGAGAATCAGATGGGACCGGATCTAGGGGGCAGGAAGTGACAGGTGAAGTTGCCAGCAGCTGGTTGACTTCCTCCACCGTGACAGGATTGAAGGAGGTAAGGGAGGAGAAAGAGGCAGGGGTCGGATGTGGTGGGGAGGCGGGGGCGATAGAGTGGAGGAGAGAAATATCCCTCTGGATGGTTGTAATTTTGTTGATAAAGTAGTTTGATAGGTCAGTGGCTGAGAGGGTGGAGGTTGGGGGGGGGAGGTGTGGGGTTAAGTAGGGCATTGAAGGTGGCAAAAAGACGACGTGGGTTGGAGGCTTGGGTAGCGATCAAGTGAGTGAAGTATATCTGTTTACTATCAGCGAGCGCAGTATGGTACGTCTGCAACTTGGTCTTGTATCCCAGGAAATCATTGTTGTGGCAGCAGTAGCAGCTACTGGTTATCAGTTGCCACTGTACCAGCAGAAGTAGCAACCACTGGTTATCAGCCACTACTTTACCAGCAGCAGTAGCAGCTACTGGTTATCAGGGCCGGATTTAGGCCAAGGCCACCTAGGCCATGGCCTGAGGCACCACAGGAGCAAGGGCACCAAAGCAGCAGGCTAAACTGGTGCAGCATTTGTAAGCGTGTAAATTCTGCAATGCAGGGAGATCAGGCGAGTGCCTGACCGCAGTACTCTGCTGCTTGTCGCTTGTGCAGCAGTCACCTTGCTCTCTGTGCATGGCGTTTTAGCCATTTATTTAGGAAAGGGTTCTTTACAGTAAGAGTGATTAAGATGTGGAATGCATTGCCACAGGAAGTCGTTATGGCAAACTCTATACCTGCATTTAAAGGGGGCTTAGATGCTTTCCTTGCGTTGAAAAACATCCATGGCTACAATTACTAGGTTATGCCTAATGATGTTGATCCAGGGATTTTATCTGATTGCCATCTGGAGTCAGGAAGGAATTTTTCCCTTTTGGGGCTAATTGGACCATGCCTTGTGGGGGTTTTTTCGCCTTCCTCTGGATCAACAGGGGTATGTGGGGGACGGGCTGGAGTTGTACTTTGTACTGGTCGAACTCGATGGACGTATGTCTTTTTTCAACCAAAATAACTATAACTATGTAACTATGTAACTATGTAACATGTTTGCATTGTGGCCGGCGGCTAAGGACTTGGGCAGTATTGGAGATGGAAAGGAATAGGAAGATTCTGCACTGGAGATGAGCGGAGAAATGAGTGACACTGATGGCTGCTCCGGTGTGAAGGCGAGCTTGCTACCTATACTGAAAGGGGGGGGGGGGAGGAGGGATTAAGGGAGTCATCTGGCTACCTGTATTGGAGGGAAGGGGGGAGGGGTCATCTGGTTACTTACACCGAAGGGGTCGGCTGGTGACAGTGGCCTTGGGCAGAAAAGAGTACAAATCCGGTCCTGCTGGTTATCAGCTGCCACTGTACCAGCAGCAGAAGCAGCCACTGGATATCAGCCACCACTGTACCAGCAGTAATAGCAGATACTGGTTATCAGCCACCACTGTACCAGCAACAATAGCAGACACTGGTTATCAGCCACCACTGTACCAGCCGAAGTAGGAGCCACTGGGTATCAGCCACCACTGTACCAGCACCAATAACAGCCACTAGTTACCAGCCACTCCTGTACCAGCAACAGTAGCAGCCACTAGTTATTAGCTGCCACTGTACCAGTAACAATAGCAGCCATTGATTATTAGCTGCCACTGTACCGGCAGCAGTATGCCTGCACACTGACATGCTAACTGCACATAGTATATGGCTTATTTCCTGTGGAAATGTTTTATTTGCCAAAACATAATAGGCATAGTGTACCTAGGGGCAATCACGAAAAACTGTATTTGATTTTGCTAGATCAGCCCCTAGCAATCTCAAGAACGGCCTGTGAAGTCCATTGCACTCATAGGGGACCCAGTAGGTTTGCCCAGTATGGGGCCCAAAAATTTCTGATGGCGGCCCTGATGAAGCTTGTTTATATGGAGCACTCAATAATGAACAGTACTTTCATCTGATTGTCTCCTGTGTGCAGGCTGTGAGTCCCAGTCCCCTGAATATCACACTGTTATACTTATTACCGTAGTATCACTTAAATTGTATTTCTACTTTTATCAAAGTATTGTATTAGTGCTATTTAACACATTTCGTAATTTAATGTTAGTAAAACCCATGCTCTTATTTCATTTTGCAATCAACAATACATTTCTACAATTACTAGGAATTTCAGTTTAGTTAATTTGGAACCATGGCAGCAGCTTACAGTTTTCTGCCTTCTTTATATAGCTAAGCAAAGACAATTATCATGACAATGGATAATACTCAGCAGTAGCGCTAACAGTGCATTGCTCCGCTTTGCTCCATTCTAAGGGTACTTTTCCACTAGCTGCGATCCAATTGATTGTTAGCTTGTGGATCATAACAGCACCGCAATAACATAGAAACTATGGTGCTGTTTTTCTCACTAGTCCGATTTGTTTTTTCCCGAATCCCAATTAAAGGCCTGCTGCACCTTTGCTGTGCTTGTGCTCCTATACAAGTATAGGAGTGCAGGATAATTACGCTCCTAACAGTTACAATTGCACCACTATGGTATTTACCCCATGATTCAGCTATTTTAACTGGTAAATAGCCTAGCTTGATTGGTTCCGCTCCACTATGCAGGCAACTTGCGCCTGTGCAGTAGAGTGGACCCAGTTGGGCTCGGATAGTTCTGCCGGAGCCCTCAGGAAAGCTTGTACTGAGCCTGCACAGGAGCACAGATTATAAATATTGGCACGTGCTGCAGCCGCTACTGCACCTGCGCGCACCGCCAAGCATGTCAGATTTTAACCATTTGCCGACCGCGCACTCATACCGCGCGTCGGCAAAGTGGCAGCTGCAGCACCAGCGACGCAGTATTGCGTCGTCAGCTGCAGGCTGATTAATCAGGAAGCAGCCACTCGCGCGAGCGGCTGCTTCCTGTCAATTCACGGCGGGGGGCTCCGTGAATAGCCTGCGGGCCGCCGATCGCGGCTCGCAGGCTAAATGTAAACCTAAGCGGAAATAATCTGCTTTGTTTACATTGTACGGCGCTGCTGCGCAGCAGCGCCGTAAGGCAGATCGGCGATCCCCGGCCAATCAGCGGCCGGGATCGCCGCCATGTGACAGGGGACAGCCTGTCACTGGCTGCACAGGACGGATAGCGTCCTGTGCAGCCCCGATCACCGGGGATGAGCAGATAGGAGAGGGAGGGGGGAATTTCGGCGCGGAGGGGGGCTTTGAGGTGCCCCCCCCCGCAACATGCCAGACAGGAGGAGCGATCAGACCCCCCCTGCACATTATCCCCATAGGGGGGAAAAAAAGGGGGGCGATCTGATCGCTCTGTGTGCCAGCTGATCTGTGCTGGGGGCTGCAGAGCCCACCCAGCACAGATCACAAAAAATAACGCTGGTCCTTAAAGAGACTCCGTAACAAAAATTGCATCCTGTTTTTTATCATCCTACAAGTTCCAAAAGCTATTCTAATGTGTTCTGGCTTACTGCAGCACGTTCTACTATCACCATCTCTGTAATAAATCAACTTATCTCTCTCTTGTCAGACTTGTCAGCCTGTGTCTGGAAGGCTGCCAAGTTCTTCAGTGTTGTGGTTCTGTGATGCATCTCCCCCCTCCAGGCCCCTCTCTGCACACTGCCTGTGTGTTATTTAGATTATGGCAGGTTCTCTCTGCTCTATTATCTTTTAAAAGCTGGATAAATCCTCCTCTGAGCTGGCTGGGCTTTCACATATGGAGGAATTACATACAGGAAGAGCTGTCTGCACTCTGCAGAAAGAAAAAGCCTGACACTTCAGTGGAAGATAGCTGCAGGGGGAAAGAAACACACAAATGATCTCTTGAGATTAAAAAGGAAGGCTGTATACAGCCTGCTTGTGTATGGATGTATTTTCTATGTGTGGACATACTGTACATCAACCTACTTCCTGTTTTGGTGGCCATTTTGTTTGTTTATAAACAAACTTTTAAAAACTGTTTTTAACCACTTTTAATGCGGCGAGGAGCGGCGAAATTGTGACAGAGGGTAATAGGAGATGTCCCCTAACGTACTGGAATGTTTACTTTTGTGCGATTTTAACAATACAGATTCTCTTTAAGGGGGGGTAAAGGGTGGGTCCTCAAGTGGTTAAGGGGCTTCCTGTGCTGGATCCCTCAATAGGAGGTAAATACCCCCAGGGGCACTTTTTTTTCATTACAGGAAGGAGGTAAGATGGTACTCACACAGCAATGTGAGCAAACAATTTCTAATAACAAAAAAAAGCTTTGCGTTTTAGCCCATCTCATTTCAGCTCATCTTTAAAGTATGCCTGAAGTGAGAGGGATTCCATATTAATTTACTTTTTAAACAATAACAATTGCCTGGCAGTCCTACTGATCTTCTTGGCTGCAGGAGTGTCTGAAACACCTTTAACAAGCATGTGGCTAATCCAGTCAGACTTCAGAAAGAAACATCTGATCTGCATGCTTGTTCGGGGTCTATGGTTAAACATATAAAAAGCAGAGGATAAGCAGAACGGCCAGGCAATGGTGTTCTAGGTACAGGCGCGGAGCTAGGGGGGGGTCGGGGTAGGACAAGTGCCCCGGGGCGCCGGGTCCCCAAGGGCGCCCAGCTGAGCTTCGGGTTTTTTTGTTGTTGCGGGGCTGAGGCTGAGGGGAGCAGCGCAGAGAAGAGAGAGAGCTGTGCGGACGGTGGGGAAGGGGGGCCATCTCCCCCCTCCTTCCCTTACCTTAGGTGCTCTCTCTCTCCCTCGCTGTCCCCTCCAATGTCTGTCCAGTGGCTGGCAGCGGCGGGCGGAACTCACCTCCGTCACGCTCCAGCGCCGCGTCGGAACACCGGCCGGAAGTTCGGGTGCGCAGCCGCTGCTCTGGTCTGGACCAGACCAGAGTAGCGGCAGATCCATCTGGCGCTGCGACGAGACGGAGGTAAGTTCCGCCCGCCGCTGCCAGACACCGGACAGACATTGGAGGGGACAGCGAGGGAGAGAGAGAGCAGCTCTTCTCTGCGCTGCTCCCCTCCTGCTGGGGAGGGGGACACCTGGCTACCTACTCTGGGCACCTATACCTCTGGCTACCTACTCTGGGCACATATACCCCTGGGTACTGGCTACCTACTCTGGGCACATATACCCCTGGCGACCTACTCTGGGCACATATACCCCTGGCTACCTACTCTGGGCACATATACCCCTGCCTACATATATTGGGCACATATACCCCTAACTACATATACTGGGCATATACCCCTGGCTACCTACTCTGGCCACATATAACCCTGGCTACCTACTCTGGGCACATATACCCCTGCCTACATATAATGGGCACATATACCCCTAACTACATATACTGGGCATATACCCCTGGCTACCTACTCTGGGCACATATACCCCTGGCTACCTACTCTGGGCACATATACCCCTGCCTACATATATTGGGCACATATACCCCTAACTACATATACTGGGCATATACCCCTGGCTACCTACCCTGGGCACCTATACCCCTGGCTACCTACTCTGGGCACCTATACCCCTGGCTACCTACTCTGGGCACATATACCCCTGGCTACCTACTCTGGGCACATATACCCCTGGCTACCTACTCTGGGCACATATACCCCTGGCTACCTACTCTGGGCACATATACCCCTGCCTACATATACTGGGCATATATACCCCTGGCTACATATACTGGGCATATATACCCCTGGCTACATATACTGGGCATATATACCCCCTGGCTACGTGGACTGAGCATATATACCCCCTGGCTACATATACTGGGCATATATACCCCTGGCTACATATACTGGGCATATATACCCCCTGGCTACATATACTTGGCATATATATCCCTGGCTACATATACTGGGCATATATACCCCTGCCTATATATACTGGGCATATATACCCCCTGCCTACATATATTGGGCATATATACCCCTGGCTACATATACTGGGCATATATACCCCCTGGCTACATATACTTGGCATATATACCCCTGGCTACATATACTGGGCATATATACCCCTGCCTATATATACTGGGCATATATACCCCCTGCCTACATATATTGGGCATATATACCCCTGGCTACATATACTGGGCATATATACCCCCTGGCTACGTGGACTGGGCATATATACCCCCTGGCTACATATACTGGGCATATATACCCCTGGCTACATATACTGGGCATATATACCCCTGGCTACATATACTGGGCACATATACGCCTGACTATATATACTGGGCACATATTATTCTCCTGGCTACATATACTGGGCACATATACCTCTGGCTACATATACTGGGCACATATACCCCTGGCTAACTGTTCTGTGGACATCTCTACCCCTGGCTACCTGTTCTGGGGACATCTATACCGCTGGCCACCTATTCTGGGGACATCTATACTGCTGGCCACCTATTCTGGGGACAACTATAGACCTGGGGCTACCTATTTTTGGGGAACCACGTCAGATTGAGTGTATTTTGGAGAACTGCTGCCAGGTGAGAGGTGTCTACCATATTAAGGGGGCATTCTACCTATTTATGTGAAATGCTGTCTATTTATGTGACTCATGACTGCTGAATTTGTCTTTTTGGGGGCCTCATGGTTACTGAATTTGTCTTGTTGGGGGCCTCATGATTTGTTGGGGGCCTCAAGATCGCTGAATTTGTCTTGTTGGGGGCCTCATGATTGCTAAATTTGTCTTGTTGGGGCCTCATGATTGCTGAGTTGGTTATGTTGGGGGCCTCATGATTGCTGAATTTGTCTTGATGGGGGGGGCTCATGATTGCTGAATTTGTCTTGGAACATGCTGGAAGGTACATACTGAGGGAGGGTGGGTGAGCGTGAGCCTGCTAACCTCCATATACATTTGGCTCCACCCATAACCACGCCCACATTTATTATGTGACCACGCCCCTTTTTGGCGCGGCGCGACCTTAACTTTGGGGGGGGGGCGCATTAATAGTCTTTGTCCCCGGGCGCTGAAAATCCTAGCTACGCCTCTGTCTAGGTAATAAATATGGCAGCCTCCATATCCCTATAGCTCCCAACTGTCCCTCTTTAGGAACCCAATTCCTATGTCCCTCCTTTCTTCCTCATGTGTACCTGTTATGATCATGTCTGCAGCGTTTACTGCTGGCTGCAGTGGTATTGTAACCCAAGCAGTTCTGATGTCATTACATACATTTTCTTGCATAGTTTGGTTTGCACTTAAACTAGTTGCTGATTCCATCTGCAGTCACTCTGAAGTTAATGACAGTTTAATATGCTTTTGTGTAAACAAACATTGTCTGCTGCTATGGAGGGGCAATCCCTTTCCTGCAGGCTGCATATCATTGTCTGCCTTTTCCTGCTACCAGCCTATGATTAATTACCATTCACTTGTGTGGGAATCTGCAGGTCTGCTCCCATTGGATGACCTCAGTATAAAGAACTGCTTCCTGCAATGCTTGATGGGCTACCATAGTCTCAGATTCAGTCTGTTACTCTGCTCGTGCCCCACCTCGTTCCTGGTCCGTGTGGACTGCGCTGACTCCTGCGAAGGGGTCAGCGAGTCCTCCTAGTTCTGCTCTTGTTCTAGAAGTTGTTACTTTGCTTGTCTTGTGTCATATATTGGTTCATCGCCAATATATACGCATACTTGCACGTTTATTATTTTCCTTGTATTCGTGTTACGTTGATACATCAGTGTCGCTGATATATACGTACACGAACTGTTTATATCCTGTGTTCCGTTAGTCAGCGTTCCAGCACGCTGAGCTAGTTATCCTGTTCCTGGTCCTGTTTGTGGATTGCATTCATCTCTGCGAAGAGATAGCGAATCCTTCTGAGTCCTGTTCCCTGTATTACTCCAGTCTTAGTCAGAGTTCCTGCTTATGTCATATATCGGTTCATTGCCGATATATACATATGTTAGTCAGACGTTACAAATAGTTTCATTGATAGCTGTAATTGTAATACGCTAGGAAATCATACTTATTGTATATTTATCTGTGTTACGTTCATCTGTCTTGATCCTGCTATTTCCTGACTATCCTGTCCTGTCTTTGTGAGGCACGCCATTGCTGCAAACGCATTGGCTACCTCATTCCAGTCTGTTTTATTGTGGACGCTTGCTGTCACTAAGTAGTGGCTAGTTAAGCAAGCGTTCATTCTGTCTACCTGTCCTGATCTCCTCAGTCCTGGTTTATGCGCTCAGCGCTACTTTGCGCTGAGACGTTATTACGAAAGTGTTGTTTGTGGCTGTTCGGATCTGCACCGGCTCTGTGCACCACAATCTCCTATTGGAGTCAGTCCTCTCCTCCACTAAACTGGGGATATCCTGATCCCTTGTGCTGGTGTGTGTACCTCCTTCACGTCAGCTTATGTGTTGTATGCTGACTGTGGAGATTACACCTCCAAGCTTAACATTATGGTAGCCCCATTACCAATCCCTATTGTGGGGGGAATTTCCAGAAATTATGACACTGTTTGTCAGGGGTCCTGCTCCTTTAAAAAATTTGAAAAGCTTGGTCCTGAAGTTACAGACAAATTGATATCAGAATTGGTTAAAGTTCTGGCCAATCCCGACTTTCGGGCTTCTGCAATTTCTACCTGGTCTGATTGGATCGTTTGTGCTCTTTTTAAGGGCAAACTTTTTGATTGGGCAATCGATGTCTTAGATCACACTCAGTTTAGACAAAGTCCTTTGCAATTTATAGCTTTTGTAATTCACAATTGGTTGCGCATAGATCCATTGCCTTTTCCTCTTAATGAACTCCTGGCAGCAGGCCAATCAGCTGCTCCTTCAATTGCTTGCAAGAATGAGCAGCAAGCAGAAAGTGTTACTGATAATTTTCCTGCAGCTTTGAATAAATCACCAAAAACAGCAAGGTCAAAGGCAAAACGCAAACGTTCTAAGAAACGTGTCCAATCTGCAGAATCGTTATCTTTAGCGACTGCGCATCAGACCTGCAATAAGATTCTGCCATTAACAGATAATGAAATGCAATTGTCTTTCAGGGGAGTTAAATGGACTTATGAAACTACTAATGAACTTTCATCACTGGCTAGGGAAAATAAAGATTTTTGTTTAAAAGAATTATCTGAGTATGATTATGAGGATATATTACAGAGTATTGAACAAATCAATCTATTCGTGCAGCAAGAAAAAATTGCATACACTACAGTCCAACACTTGCTACAGGTATTGGAGATCCTTAGGAATAAGAGATCTGCCAATCGCCTGCTAAATAATCCAATGTATGTTTCTGCCAAAACCACATTTGCAAACTGTGATCTGCCTGTTAAGTATGCTTGGAATCCTCCATTTGAGAAAGGAGAGATGGAAGCTCTGGTCAATGAATGGAAGAATGATTCAAGTTCATTTTGTCAATTTTACAGTGCAAAAAGTGAATTAGTATTGAATGCATGCATTAAGTCTGCCTATAACCTAATAAAAACTGGTGTGTGTGGGTATGACCTTGTGGCTCCATTGATCGATGTGTGGAAAATGATTTTGGACGATTTTTATGCGATTCAATCAGTTGATACCAGGGAAGACACACTGTCAATTGGAGACTGTTCCACTTCTCCAGTTACTGAGTCCCTGCCATGTCTTGTGAATGTTCCCGTAACTCCACCCTGTACCATGGATAACTCAGTGTTACTTCCCAGTAAAACAGAAGCCACTGATACTTTCTTAACTTTGCCCTGCACAAATTTCTCAGCAGAGAATCCAGAGGTCCTGCTGACTTCTGAGTCCAGCCTAGCCAGTACTCATGAGTCTTTGTTCAGTGAAACAGACACCAGAAAAATCTTGCCTGTCTCTGCAAACACTTCTGCAGAAATTACCTGTGTTAATAAAGTTCAACTCCTGTCTGATCCAGCAGATGCCAATAGATGCACTACATCAGTTTCCGAGTCCCAGCAATCCTGTCCAGAAACCTCAGAACCCCAGCATCTGAATTTTCCAATTTCACAATTGAATGGTGATTTAGATGCGCAAACATTGTGTTTTGATCTTCCTGTTTCTACACCTCACTCTAGCTTCGTGAATAACTCAGAGCGTTTGCTATGTGAATCTGAAATCGCAGAATTATTACCGTGTTCAGAAAATGTCTTAGTAAATTTGCCCTGTACCATGAATTGTGCAGTAGATCTCTCCAATGAAACTCAGGTCACAGAATCATTATGCTGTCCAGCAGGTGCTTCCATGGTTTTGCCCTGCAATATGGACTGTTCAGTGATCCTGCCCAGTGAAGCTGTGGTCGCAGAGTCTTATGCTTCACCCAGTACTTTGGATACTTCAAACCCTCTAGCCGAGGAGTCTGAGACACTGCTTACCTCAGTTGGTGTTGCAGTAATATTCACTTGTCTAGCAGCTGTTTTGGAATTACAGTCTGCTATAATAAAACTTGATGAATTTCTGCCCAGCGAAGCAGAAGCCATTGAAATATTGTCCTCGTCAGCAAGTGTGTTAGATACCTTGCCCTGTACACAGTCTGATTTAACCAATGTTGTTGAGTCCCTCTCCAGTGTTGTAACAGCCGAGGAACTCCAGCCCTGTCCTCTGAATGTTTCAAAAGTCTTGCCCTGTAACATGGATAATTCTGACTCGCTGGAAAAAATAATAGAAATCTCAGAATTTCAGTCCGGGTTAATGAGTGTTTCTGAAACCCAGCCCTGTATCCTGGAAAATTCTGGTTCTCTGGCCGGTGTGGCAGAAGTTCCAGAGTCCCCTTTCTGTCCAGTGAGTTACTCAGTTTTGCCTAGTTCAGTGGGGATTGCTGCACTACTGACTTGTTTTGCAGCCCTTCATGAGCTCCAATTCAGTGTATTTGATTAGTCTCTGTCTAGTCCAGAAGAAGTTATGGGAACCCTGTCTAGTTCGGTGCATACATCAGAAGATTTGTCCTGTCTTGTAAATGCCCCTGAACATGATTTGTTAATAACCTTGCTGGAATCAGAGACATCTAAGTCTGATCCTGCGTTTTTTAGTGAGAATCCAGTAACTGTGAAGTCTAGTCATGATGATTTTTTTTTGCCCAGTCCTGGTTTCGGTCCTACCTTGACTGACTTTGAGGTTCGCAGTTCCTTGACATGCCCAGAAGTCTCTCTTGTGCCGGTGTGCCCAGATGTGCTTCGTATGCCAGAGTGCCCAAGTGTGTCTGTGTTGGCGTGCTCACACGCTTCCCTAGTGGAGACATGTTCTGATGTTGCCGGTTGGCCTGCATGCCCGGAGATGGTTCTGGTCCCTAAAAACCCTGATCTTGATGTTTGTCCTTGTGACCCTGACTCTAGAGTTGCCCTGGGTTCCATAGGGGTTCTTGATGGTTCTCCATGTGAGCCTAAGGGGCGTTCTGACCTGTGGGGATCTCTTTGGAGCTTCCAAGTGTTCTGGGAGATCTCTGAGGAAACTTGTCCTGGTACCTTGGACTGGTTCAACGGTGGGTTTTGTGTTGGTAGGGACAGTTCCGGTGGGCATTGCAAAGGCTTTGGCGTTTTTGGACAGTCCCGGGAAGGCGGTGGGTATCGCTCAGAGAGTTTCTGGGGGCTTTTTTCTGGAAGTCGTGGTTCTGATGGGTATCACACTGAGGCTTGTAGTGCTGACGGGCATGGTTCTGTAGGTTCTGGTTCTGATGGGTCCAGTCTTGTGGGGACTGATTCTGGAATTTGGTCTTGCCGGGCTGTCCCGGTCATCATGAATTATCAGTCAGATTGTTTTGTTGGGAATTTCAGTTTTGAAAAGCGTCTGGTATCCTTTTAAGGGGGGGGGGGGGGTAATGTTATGATCATGTCTGCAGCGTTTACTGCTGGCTGCAGTGGTATTGTAACCCAAGCAGTTCTGATGTCATTACATACATTTTCTTGCATAGTTTGGTTTGCACTTAAACTAGTTGCTGATTCCATCTGCAGTCGCTCTGAAGTTAATGACAGTTTAATATGCTTTTGTGTAAACAAACATTGTCTGCTGCTATGGAGGGGCAATCCCTTTCCTGCAGGCTGCATATCATTGTCTGCCTTTTCCTGCTGCCAGCCTATGATTAATTACCATTCACTTGTGTGGGAATCTGCAGGTCTGCTCCCATTGGATGACCTCAGTATAAAGAACTGCTTCCTGCAATGCTTGATGGGCTACCATAGTCTCAGATTCAGTCTGTTACTCTGCTCGTGCCCCACCTCGTTCCTGGTCCGTGTGGACTGCGCTGACTCCTGCGAAGGGGTCAGCGAGTCCTCCTAGTTCTGCTCTTGTTCTAGAAGTTGTTACTTTGCTTGTCTTGTGTCATATATTGGTTCATCGCCAATATATACGCATACTTGCACGTTTATTATTTTCCTTGTATTCGTGTTACGTTGATACATCAGTGTCGCTGATATATACATACACGAACTGTTTATATCCTGTGTTCCGTTAGTCAGCGTTCCAGCACGCTGAGCTAGTTATCCTGTTCCTGGTCCTGTTTGTGGATTGCATTCATCTCTGCGAAGAGATAGCGAATCCTTCTGAGTCCTGTTCCCTGTATTACTCCAGTCTTAGTCAGAGTTCCTGCTTATGTCATATATCGGTTCATTGCCGATATATACATATGTTAGTCAGACGTTACAAATAGTTTCATTGATAGCTGTAATTGTAATACGCTAGGAAATCATACTTATTGTATATTTATCTGTGTTACGTTCATCTATCTTGATCCTGCTATTTCCTGACTATCCTGTCCTGTCTTTGTGAGGCACGCCATTGCTGCAAACGCATTGGCTACCTCATTCCAGTCTGTTTTATTGTGGACGCTTGCTGTCACTAAGTAGTGGCTAGTTAAGCAAGCGTTCATTCTGTCTACCTGTCCTGATTTCCTCAGTCCTGGTTTATGCGCTCAGCGCTACTTTGCGCTGAGACGTTATTACGAAAGTGTTGTTTGTGGCTGTTCGGATCTGCACCGGCTCTGTGCACCACAATCTCCTATTGGAGTCAGTCCTCTCCTCCACTAAACTGGGAATATCCTGATCCCTTGTGCTGGTGTGTGTACCTCCTTCACGTCAGCTTATGTGTTGTATGCTGACTGTGGAGATTACACCTCCAAGCTTAACAGTACCTCTTTCAGGGCTGATGTACAGATCTATGTAAATATGTGTAATTTTTTCTACAAAAAAAATGTGTTTAGTTGACTCTAAACTTTATTACTATCCTTTAAACTGATGTATTCATATTTTATTTACCAGCGCAGTTTGAATTATATTTTTTATGAAATCTTTGTGGTATGTGTGACTAGGGGTGTTTTGTGGGTGTGGCAAGATCTGGCATGGAGGAAGAACGCCACACTCTGATCACCATGGTAGCTGTCACAGCACTTCTGCTATCCAGACTTTTGTGCCAGTGATAAAGGGGTCTGTTAGCCCAAAAAACTATACTGTTTGGGTAATAAGTTGCCTACCTAATTTCCTCCTGTGGTTATTAGGGACTATTCCTGTGATGTATGCTACATTGCTGATTCTATTTAAAGAATTCACAGCTCAGTGAAGCTTTATTTCTTTATTTCATTTACAGAGTGTCTGATTGTCCATTTAATAAACTTGTTTACCTATTGTGGCTTGTCCCTTCCTTTTAGAGGTAAGCCAGTTTTATTTCATCTTATTTTTTAAATATATATATGTCATTATTTTTTAGAGCACATCCTCCCTCCAAGTTTTATTTCTTATACCATTCAATGCTGTTGTATGCAAAAAAAGTCGCTGTAATTTATACAACTATAATTGGTACTGCTTATTTATACTGTGAACCTTTGGACTTTATCTAGCTGTGTGCTTTGTTTTGTTTTTTATTATTAATAAAATACACTTTATGCATTTGAATACTGTGGTGTGCATGTATTTGGTAAAAAAAAAGGGGGATATGGAGGCTGCCATATTTATTTCCTCATAAACAATACCCATTATCTGGCATCCTGCTGATGTCTTTGGCTGCAGTAGTGTCTGAATCACACACCTGAAATAAGCAAATCCTGTCAAACTTCAGAGTAGCTGATCTGCATGCTCGTTCAGGACATATGGCTATAAATAATAAAAGCAGATGATCAGCAGGACAGCCAGGCAATTTGCATTGTTTCAAAGGAAATAAATATGTACGGTAAGCCTCCATTTTCCTTTCACTTCATGTTCCCTTTAAACTTACCGTATACTCTCATTTATGTGACTGGATTTGTGCAGCAGGAATACATGAATGGAAAACAGATCCTCTGGACATGTAAGCTACAATGCTTGTACAATGCCTGTACACCTTTGAAAGCTAATGATCACTATTGACTGGTTTGTTCCTGTAATTCACACCAGACCAAAGGCTGATGGAACTGAATGGAGGGGAATGTATTTGTTTTATGGCTAGCTGTACACACAACTCAGAGGTGTTTACTGACATGAAAATATGAGAAGCAGGTCAATAATAGAGAAAAGGGAAATGAAAATTGAACTGTCTGGGTCAGAACTAGGTCAGCATCCGTAATGATCGGAATACCACAGGACAAAGTCAATGACCAGAGGTCATGGTCTGAGTCAAGCAGAGTTCAGTAATAAGATGGCCGCTACTTGCTCCAGCAAGCAATGTGGGAAGAATGAAAGGCTGCTGCTACTCAAGTATGACTATTACAAAAGCTAAGTTAATTTGTTATTGTAATTCAATGTGTGTGAAAGGTTAATAGCTTTATTGGCCATTTACCACCACATAGTAACTCTGAGGTTTGTATAATACCTTTAAACAACAATAACGTGTCCTTTACAGATCTATTCTGTTCTTGTAAGTTCAGCAATAGCTGCCTGCAATGCCAGTATACAATATGTGGCCTGCAGACACCCTGACAGTGCTGTAGCTACAGAGCCATGGGTACCAGTGCAAATATTACACTGGGCCGATAGTGTACTGGTCAAGGGCTCTGCCCAGGGCCGGGCCGAGGCATAGGCTGGAGAGGCTCCAGCCTCAGGGCGCAGTGTAGGAGAGGACGCAGAATTCATTCAGCTGTCATTCCTAATTGTGTTTGAAGCAGAAAGAAATAAGAAAAGGGGATACATGGCAGTGACTGTAAGCCAGATAACTAGATATTAACCACTTCCCGACCGCCTAACGCACAGCGGCGGCCGGGAAGTGTACCCTGCAAGGACCGGCTCACCCACAGAGGCGGCGGTCCTTGTAAGGGCATGGGCGGAGCGATCGCGTCATCCGTGACGCGATCCTCCGCCGGCTCCTGACGCCGCTCACCCGCCGCAACATCCCGCCGGCTATACGGAAGCGCCGGCGGGATGTTAAACCGATGATCGCCGCATACAAAGTGTATAATACACTTTGTAATGTTTACAAAGTGTATTATACAGGCTGCCTCCTGCCCTGGTGGTCCCAGTGTCCGAGGGACCACCAGGGCAGGCTGCAGCCACCCTAGTCTGCACCAAGCACACTGATTTCCCCCCCCCCTGCTCCCTGATCGCCCACAGCACCCCTCAGACCCCCCCCTGCCCACCCCCAGACCCATGTTTACACCCAATCACCCCCCTAATCACCCATCAATCACTCCCTGTCACTATCTGTCAACGCTATTTTTTTTTATCCCGCCCCCCTGCCCCCTGCTCCCTCCTGATCACCCCCCCCCCACCCCTCAGATTCTCCCCAGACCCCCCCCCTAGACCCCCCCCATGTACTGTATGCATCTATCCCCCCTGATCACCTGTCAATCACCTGTCAATCACACATCAATCACCCCCTGTCACTGCCACCCATCAATCAGCCCCTAACCTGCCCCTTGCGGGCAATCTGATCACCCACCCACACCAATAGATCGCCCGCAGATCCGACATCAGATCACCACCCAAGCGCAGTGTTTACATCTATTCTCTCCTCTAAACACCCACTAATTACCCATCAATCACCCCCTATCACCACCTGTCACTGTTACCCATCAGATCAGACCCTAATCTGCCCCTTGCGGGCACCCAATCACCCGCCTACACGCTCAGATTACCCTCAGACCCCCCCTTATCAATTCGCCAGGGCATTATTTACATCTGTCCTTCCCTGTAATAACCCACTGATCACCTGTCAATCACCCATCAATCACTGCCACCCATCAATCACCCCCTGATGAATAACCCACTGATCACCTGTCAATCACCTGTCAATCACCCATCAATCATACCCTGTCACTGCCACCCATCAATCACCCCCTGTCACTGCTACCCATCAATCAGCCCCTAACCTGCCCCTTGCGGGCAATCTGATCACCCACCCACACCAATAGATCGCCCGCAGATCCGACATCAGATCACCTCCCAAGTGCAGTGTTTACATCTGTTCTCTCCTCCAAACACCCACTAATTACCCATCAATCACCCCCTGTCACTGCTACCCATCAGATTAGACCCCTATCTGCCCCTAGGGCACTCAATCACCCACCCATACCCTCAGAATGCCCTCAGACCCCAGCCCTGATCACCTCGCCAGTGCATTGCTTGCATCTATTCCCCCCTCTAATCACACCTTGAGATACCCATCAATCACCTCCTGTCACCCCCTAGCACACCTACCCATCAGATCAGGCCCTAATTTGCCCCGTGTGGGCTCCTGATCACTCGGCCAAACCCTCAGATCCCCCTCAGACCCCCTTCCGATCACCTCCCTAGTGCATTCATTGCATCTATTTTAACCTCATACCACCCCCTGAGACACCCATCAATCACCTCCTGTCACCCCCTAGCACTCCTATCCATCAGATCAGGCCCAATACAACCTGTCATCTAAAAGGCCACCCTGCTTATGACCGGTTCCACAAAATTCGCCCCCTCATAGACCACCTGTCATCAAAATTTTCAGATGCTTATACCCCTGAACAGTCATTTTGAGACATTTGGTTTCCAGACTACTCACGGTTTTGGGCCCGTAAAATGCCAGGGCGGTATAGGAACCCCACAAGTGACCCCATTTTAGAAAAAAAGAGACCCCAAGGTATTCTGTTAGATGTATGACGAATTCATAGAAGATTTTATTTGTTGTCAAAAGTTAGCGGAAATTGATTTTTATTGTTTTTTTTTCACAAAGTGTCATTTTTCACTAACTTGTGACAAAAAATAAAATCTTCTATGAACTCACCATACTCCTAACGGAATACCTTGGGGTGTCTTCTTTCTAAAATGGGGTCATTAGTGGGGTTCCTATACTGCCCTGGCATTTTAGGGGCCCTAAACCGTGAGGAGTAGTCTTAAAAGAAAAATGACCTGTGAAATCCTAAAGGTACTTATTGGACTTTGGGCCCCTTAGCGCAGTTAGGGTGCAAAAAAGTGCCACACATGTGGTATCGCCGTACTCGGGAGAAGTAGTACAATGTGTTTTGGGGTGTATTTTTACACATACCCATGCTGGGTGGGAGAAATATCTCTGTAAATGGACAATTGTGTGTAAAAAAAAATCAAAAGATTGTCATTTACAGAGATATTTCTCCCACCCAGCATGGGTATGTGTAAAAATACACCCCAAAACACATTATACTACTTCTCCTGAGTAAGGCGATACCACATGTGTGGCACTTTTTTGCACCCTAACTGTGCTAAGGGGCCCAGAGTCCAATGAGTACCTTTAGGATTTCACAGGTCATTTTGCGGCATTTGATTTCCAGACTACTCCTCATGGTTTAGGGCCCCTAAAATGCCAGGGCAGTATAGGAACCCCACAAATGACCCCATTTTAGAAAGAAGACACCCCAAGGTATTCTGTTAGGACTATGGTGAGTTCATAGAAGATTTTATTTTTTGTCACAAGTTAGCGGAAAGTGACACTTTGTGAAAAAAAACAATACCAAATCAATTTCCGCTAACTTGTGACAAAAAATAAAATCTTCTATGAACTCACCATACTCCTAACGGAATACCTTGGGGTGTCTTCTTTCTAAAATGGGGTCATTTGCAGGGTTCCTATACTGCCCTGGCATTTTAGGGGCCCTAAACCGTGAGGAGTAGTCTGGAAATCAAATTCCGCAAAATGACCTGTGAAATCCTAAAGGTACTCATTGGACTTTGGGCCCCTTAGCACAGTTAGGGTGCAAAAAAGTGCCACACATGTGGTATCGCCGTACTCGGGAGAAGTAGTACAATGTGTTTTGGGGTGTATTTTTACACATACCCATGCTGGGTGGGAGAAATCTCTCTGTAAATGGACAATTGTGTGTAAAAAAAAATCAAAAAATTGTCATTTACAGAGATATTTCTCCCACCCAGCATGGGTATGTGTAAAAATACACCTCAAAACACATTGTACTACTTCTCTTGAGTACGGCAATACCACATGTGTGGCACTTTTTTGCAGCCTAACTGCGCTAAGGGGTCCAAAGTCCAATGAGCACCTTTAGGCTTTACAGGGGTGCTTACAATTAGGCACCCCCCAAAATGCCAGGACAGTAAACACACCCCACAAATGACCCCATTTTGGAAAGTAGACACTTCAAGGTATTTAGAGAGGGGCATGGTGAGTCCGTGGCAGATTTTATTATTTTTTTGTCGCAAGTTAGAAGAAATGGAAACTTTTTTTTTTTTTTTTTTTGTCACAAAGTGTCATTTTCCGCTTACTTGTGACAAAAAATAATATCTTCTATGAACTCACTATGCCTCTCAGTGAATATTTTGGGATGTCTTCTTTCCAAAATGGGGTCATTTGGGGGGTATTTATACTATCCTGGAATTCTAGCCCCTCATGACAGGGGGTCAGAAAAGTCATAGATGCTTGAAAATGGGAAAATTCACTTTTTGCACCATAGTTTGTAAACACTATAACTTTTACCCAAACCAATAAATATACACTGAATGGGTTTTTTTATCAAAAACATGTTTGTCCACATTTTTCGCGCTGCATGTATACAGAAATTTTACTTTATTTGAAAAATGTCAGCACAGAAAGTTAAAAAAATATTTTTTTTTGCCAAATTCATGTCTTTTTTGATGAATATAATAAAAAGTAAAAATCGCAGCAGCCATCAAATAGCACCAAAAGAAAGCTTTATTAGTGACAAGAAAAGGAGCCAAAATTCATTTAGGTGGTAGGTTGTATGAGCGAGCAATAAACCGCGAAAGCTGCAGTGGTCTGAATGGAAAAAAAGTGGCCGGTCCTTAAGGGGGGTAAAGCCCACGGTCCTCAAGTAGTTAAGGTGTTGGAGGGGTTGTGGGCCCTGTGGCACCTCTTAGGCCTCGTTCACATCAGGGCCGTTTCTGTGCGCTTTCCACAGCGCACTGCCCTGTGCGTTCAGCAAGGTATTGATTTTTCCATGTAACTAAATGTAGCTGGTTCACATCTATGCGCTGCGCTGAGCAGCGTTACAGAAACGTAGTGTTGCAGGCATTTCTGTGCGTTGAGCTGTAAAGCGCACAGCAATGCAAGTGAATGGGTCCGCTTTTTTAGCGCATAGAAGCGCGTACAAGCGCATAGAAGCGCATGCGTTTTTTACCCCTAATTGGAGAAAAAAATACATTTACATACAAAAACAAAGTTTTATTGACAACTGCTGCTGCTACAGTAAGCAAAACGTGCTTTAAAGAAGCGCAGCGCAACGCACAGAAACGCGGACTAAAGCGCGCACAAGCGCATGCGTTTTTTACCATGCGCTTTAACACGTTTTTCAGCGCAGCAGATGTGAACGAGGCCTAAGTCTAATAGCAATCAGTGTGTGACGGCTGGGGTGGCAGGGATGGAGGGGCGCACTTTGGTGTCTCAGCCTTGGGTGCTGGAGGACCTTGTCCCGGCTCTGGCTCTGCCACTGACATGTGAGACCGGGGTTTGAATCCTGTGCTAGGGTCGCTACCTATTCAGTAAGATGTCCTTGGGCAAGGCTCCCTAACACTGCAGGGTAGCCCCTTAGTGGCTGCAGCTCTTGAGTGTTGTGATTCCAACAGGAGAAAAGTGCTATACAAATGTTAGGATTGTTATTATTATACCAGAGCAGGATCGACCACAAGGCAACCTATACAGGTGCCTGGGGCCTAGTGGGTGTCAGAGGACCCAACTGCCACTTTCTCTGGACCCTCCCCCATCTCAAATTACTAAAAAGACTATAAGGGGCAGCCAAAGTTACTACCTTGCCAAGGGTCCCATTCCTTCTTAATCCATCTCTGCATCATAAAAAACAGCAAAAGCAGCTTTCCGAGGACAATCATTGTGTAAGAGAGGTGTTAGCAAAGGAGAAGTAAAGGTTTGCTAGTGATTGCCACTATTCAAAATACATACAGAGGTGATTACTACCACTGCATCACCATTAAAATGCCCAAGGAGGCGCTAGAGGAGAGCCCTATGTGACCTGGTGGCTGGTGCTGTCATATATTCAGCATCACAGGGGCGTCAAACTCATTTTCTCTTCAAGCAAAATAACTACTGCTACACATACAAGGATATTTCATTAGCCATCTGTCAGTGGGACATCACTTCACAGGTAAGGAAATTGAAGTTCATTGTGGAAGTGCACTTTAAATTAGTATAGACCTTATTTTAGACAATCCTACGCATTTTAAGGGGGCCACATTAAAAGCCAAGATGGCATGTATTCTTACTCACAGGCCTTGATTTTGACACCTGGACCCTATTGCTACATCACTGCACCTTAATGTTCCTGCAGGTATTTTCACATAGCTGCTAGAGTGCTTTTTACAAAGGACACAAAAACAGTGTCTTGTTCAAGTCCTAATTTTAACAATCTACCTACTGCTTCAAGAATATCCCTGTGCTTTCCTACCGTTTTTGCAGGGACATTTTGGGATGCAGTAGAAGGAATGTGTAGGGGCAGGTATGGATTGCCACGTAACCTCTCTCTATTGTTTCTTTATAGAGGAAGGCACAGTTTAGGGAGAAGAAAACACCAGTGGTCCTGGCGGCGTTGACGTAATTGTACTGGCTTGACTCCACACTGTTGCCGGGTAGATCGAGTCCCCAACCTTTCTGGGTGACAGTCCTTATATGCGTGAACAAGGCGTCAGACACCCGTTAGCAGGTGCTGTAAAGATGTGATGAACTACTCATTAGTGGTTACTTCAAAATGTAAAATTGTTGCACCCAGGCTGCAAAAAGAATTCTTTAACCAGTTCGCATTCAGTCGTTTTTCGCTTCATGCATCCGAACAATGTTCACCTCCCATTCATTAGCCTATAACTTTATTACTACTTATCACAATGAACTGATCTATATCTTGTTTTTTCCAACCACCAATTAGGCTTTCTTTGGGGGGTACATTTTACTAAGAGCCACTTTACTGTAAATGCATTTTAAAAGGAAGAATAAGAAGAAAACGGAAACAAATCATTATTTCTCACTTTTCGGCAATTATAGTTTTAAAATAATACATGCCTCCATAATTAAAACCCACGTATTGTATATGCCCATTTCTCCTGGTTATTACACCATTTAAATTATGTCCCTATCACAATGTATGGCGACAATATTTTATTTGGAAATAAAAGTGCATTTTTTCCGTTTTGCATTCATCACTATTTACAAGCTTATAATAAAAAAAAAAAAGAAATATTTCATCTTTACATAGATATTTAAAAAGTTTAGACCCTTAGGTAAATATTTGTGTTTTTTTTTTTTTTTTATTGTAATGTTTTTGTTTTTTTTTAATTAAACATTTTATGTGGGTATTTTTGGGAGGGTGGGATTGAAATTGTATTTTTTTTGTAAATAGATGTGTATTTTTATTTTTATTTAACATTTAGATGTAGTTTACTTTTTGGCCACAAGATGGCAGCCATGAGTTGTTTACAGTGACGTCACTCTAAGCGTACCACGTACGCTTAGAGCGACATAGGAAGCAGAAAAAGCGTAGCTTCCGAGAGAAGCTGTCGCTTTTTCTGCGGGGGAGAGGAATCAGTGATCGGGCACCGTTGCCCGATTCACTGATTCACTGGCTAACAAACCGCCGGCCGGGAGCGCGCGTGCACGCGCGCGATCGGCCGCGTGGACGCGCAGGAGCGCACATGGCTTCCTGGACGTGAGTTTCACGTCCAGGAATGGCAAATAGTTAAGGTACTTTATTGACCTGAGGAAGCGGGCAGAAACCCGAAAAACGTGTTGTCTTTTTAGTTGTGCTTGAATAAACCCTTGTATTTCTGAGTTGGTTAATCTGGAGAGGTAAGATACCTCATATATTTATTTATGTCTTTATAATGTATACTCTGAGAGGTATTTATTTCTGGTTGCCTCCATTCTTTAGTGAGGGTACATCAACAAGCTGGAAGCACTAGGGGGAGGGCCCTACCAGAGGCTTACAAAGACTGGGGGTAAGTGCACCAGTTGAGAGGGTGCTCAGCAGAACGTATTATTTTGCTGGTGTGTGTGTGTGTGCGTGCGTGCGAGCATGAAAAGGTAAGTCTTGAGGGATTGCTTGAGGGTATATAAGGTGGGGTTACCTCGGGCTACAACATAGCAACACAGTGCTTAAAGAGAAACTCCAACCAAGAATTGAACTTTATCCTAATCAGTAGCTGATACCCCCTTTTACATGAGAAATCTATTCCTTTTCACAAACTGACCATCATGGGGAGCTGTATGACTGATATTGTGGTGAAACCCCTCCCACAAGACACTCTGAGGACCGTGGTACTCCTGGCAGTTTCCTGTGAACCTTGTTGCATTGTGGGAAATAGCTGTTTACAGCTGTTTCCAACTGTCCAAAAAGCATGCAGCAGCTACATCACCTGCCAACAGTAAAAATGTCATCATGTAATAAATGTCAGAATGTTAATCAGAGATTTAAAAGATTTTACAATGGGCAAACACTGACTAAATCATTTATACATAATTATTGTAAAAATGAAGCACTTTTTTATTACATTATTTTCACTGGAGTTCCTCTTTAAGTCGGGGGGGGGGGGGGATTATTACACCATCACCCTGGGAGCTGTTAAAGAGGAACTCCAGTGAAAATTGTGTAATAAAAAAAGTGCTTCATTTTTGCAATAATTATGTATAAATGATTTAGTCAGTGTTTGCCCATTTTAAAAGCTTTCCTCTCCTTGATTTACATTCTGACATTTATCACATGGTGACATTTTTACTGCTGGCAGGTGATGTAAGTGGAAGTACCTGCTGCTTGCTTTTTTTGACAGTTGAAAACAGCTGTAAACAGCTATTTCCCACAATGCAATGAGGTTCGCAGACAGGAAACTGCCAGGAAAATTGTCCTCACAGTCTCCTGTGAGAGGGGTTTCACCACAATATCAGCCATACAGAGCCCCCGATGATCCATTTGCAAAAAGAAATAGATTTCTCATGTAAATTGGGGTATCAGCTACTGATTGGGATGAAGTTCAATTCTTGGTCACGGTTTCTCTTTAAGCTTAGAAACTGCCCTGATGCAAACTGCTAGTTTGTGGAGGGAAACAAGCTGGGAAGTCTGCAGCATGTAGAGAGCACAGGCTGCGGCGACGGGAGTGAGCCTGGCATGATGGTGGCGGATTGCTAGATAGTTAAAGTAGCTCAGTGAAGCTGGGCCCCCTACAATTGGCAAAAATAAAAATTCCATCATGCTTGGTTAGTGCTACGTATGTGCCCATTTGTGCTTCAAAAAATAAGATTTGAACTGCTTTCATTTTGAAGATAATAGCACTTATTTTCTCCAAAACTATAACATGGCCCAGCACACGTACAACAACCTATGGCCATGAAACACATATGGATGGGCAGTGCTGTGTGTGTGCTCATTTGTTCTGCAACAATCTTTTATAGTTTTTGAGATATTCAAGTTTTTATAAAAGTCAAAAGTTCACTCAGCATTTGCGATGTTGATGTCCGGGGGACACTTAGGCAGCAAATCCGTTGACATAGGAGAAAAAGCAGACATAAATGACACTAGAGAAGTTTACTAAATGAACCCCTTTTCTGTCCTTCATGGCCCTAAAAACAGTGGTAAATGTGGGCACCCGCAGCTGCTCAGAAGCTAATTTGCAGCTATAACAGCGCCAAATGGACAATTTGAGCGCTGGAGCCTTTGGATATAGCCAAAGATTGCAGTGGAGATAGTGGCGATGAGGTAAGTTACAGCAGGTGTACATTAGGGCTGAAGATCCCAGTATTGTGCCCTGGATCTCCACCCAATATGCCCCGAAGGTTACGGCATGTAGTGCCCATCATCATGCCCCGAACCTATGGTGCCAGCTCCGGTCTCTTCTTTCTGCAGGGTAACAGTGCAGTGGGTAGTCAGTGTTTCTCACCTGCCACAGGCTCTTGCGGTGTCCTCCATGCTCAGCTCCAGCTGGCATGAAGTGCAGAAGATTAGGAGGGCAGAGAGCAGCCAATTGGAGCTGAGCACAAAGGGACACATTGGTGGAACCTGTGGCAGGTGAGTAAGAAATACTGTCCACCCGCTGCACTGTACTCTGCATATGAGCTTAGTTAAGGGGAACACACTTAGGATTAGGTTGATAGGAAGGGGAGGCACCAAAAAAAACAAGAAAAGTAGCATTGCAAATGCAAACCTGAAATAGCAGAGAATCTGTAATCACATTATTGATTCTCTGATTGCTGGGTACTTACTCTGCATCCACATTTGCCAGAATGAAATGTACCTGTATAAAGTGAGAATAAGAAAAATGTTCCTTGGGTATCATTGGCGATCCTGCAATTTCAGAATTTCAGGGAATTGGCACTTACATTTTGGTCATATCAGGCCACAGACAGGGCTAATGAGGGATTAGTGTATTACTGACTGTCACTGCATACAGTATCCATAGTAAAAGATTAATTTATAAAACTGCAGTAATGAACAAACAGATCCTGCCTGATCAGTGCCCCGGTCTCCTCTTGGCTCACCCACAGCTTAGGGGTATAACTAGAGGGGAGCAGCCGCTATGATCTCAGGGGGGCCCAGAGCTGTGGGGGCCCCCATTACTAACCATGACTTCTTTGATACAGTGGACTTTACTTCAGATCAGGTGTTTTTGTGGCTACAGTTGTTATGGGTGTGAAGATCATGTTTGCCAGACTTGTTTTATGACCTTTGTGAGATGGACCCTAAGGTCATAAGGGGCACCAAGGGGAGTCAAGGGAACATTGGGGCGCCCCTTCAAAGTTTCACTAGGGGGCCCCATGAATTGTAGTTACACCACTGCCACAGCTCAACATCATATGAACATGCTGGTGGTCAAGAACAGTGTTGCAACATAGTGGAGAGCCTGGACAATAATCAGACCGATCCCAGCATGTTAGTAGCATCTAAACCAGGGGTGCCCATTAGG
Organism: Hyperolius riggenbachi; assembly: GCF_040937935.1. Lineage (NCBI taxonomy): Eukaryota > Metazoa > Chordata > Amphibia > Anura > Hyperoliidae > Hyperolius > Hyperolius riggenbachi. The sequence goes on along the minus strand of NC_090651.1, from coordinate 226,862,560 downwards.
TAGATCGCGAAGGACTGTATGGTAGATCCCGACCCCACTACATTTACCATTCTGTATATACAAGTGTGCTCCTAAAATTGTACATAGGTAGTTCATTTTGACTTGCTATTTTTTTTAAGTAGCTCACAAGGCAAAAAAGTGTGGGCCCCTCTGATCTAAACCATCTAGCTTGCTTTGCTCCACTGCCATTGCTCCACATTAGGCAGTGAAGAAAGATACTATAACATGGGAAATAGAGCTGCTAAGGACTATCACAGGGGACATCTAAGCTGCTGGCCACTATCACAAGGGACATCTGAGCTACTGGCCACTATCACAGGGCTGGGGTGTAGTTAGAAATCATAGCAAACTTTTGATTCCCCCTGAAATAAAAACCCAAAAGGTACCTTTGTATCTCAGGTAGCCCCCTGGCTACCCATACTGAGGGTACCTCTAATGACTTACGGTGGTATCTCTGAGACCCTATATTTAGTTAGATATATTCCCAGTGTTAGGTAGCCTCCAAAATAGGTAGCCACAGTATAGGTAGCTAGCGGTACCCCCACAGTATGCGTAGCCAGAGGGGCACCCAGTATGTGTAGCCAGACAAGCCTAACAGTATAGGTAACCCCCCCCCCCTTCCCCAAGTCAAATCCCCCCCAGTATGTGACCAGCTCAGCCCCCAAAGCATAGATATCCAGATAAGCCTCCAGATAAGCCTCCAAAGTATAGGTGGCCCCTTAAAGTATGGGTAACTAGATTAGCCCACCAAGTATAGTATAGGTTGTCCCCCAAATATAGGTAGTCAGATTAGCCGCCCCCCCCCCCCCCCCCCAAGTGTAGGTGGCTGTCCCAAAATATAGGTAGCACTCCCCTCTAAAGTACTGCATAGGTAGCAAGTTTAACACCCCTCAAGTATGGGTAGCCCTGCAAAGTACAGGTAGCCAGATTAGCTCCCCTAAAGCATAGGTAGCCAGATTAGCCCCCCTAAAGTATGGGTAGCTAGATTAGCCCTCAAGTACAGGTAGCCTAAGCCCCCCCCCGGGCAGTTGGGTAGATTAACACCCCAAAGCATAGGTAGCCAGATTAGCCTCCCCAAAGTATAGTTAGCTAATTAGTCCCCCTGAGTTGAAGAGTAAGTGAGTGGAGCGCTGGAGGAATGCGACATACCTCTCCAGGTTCCACTGATGATCTACATTCTGCATGCGTCCGAGTCTCTATGATTACAGCATCCTTTCTCATCACATAACGTACGTGACGAGAGAGGGCACTGGAGTTATGGATACGAGGACGTTATGAGGTACTTTGATAATCAGGGGAGACTGGAGAGATGAGAAACTTCCCTTCAACGCTCTACTCACTTACTCTACAATTTAGAGGGTCCACTGTGGGTTTACTTGAGGACCACAGTGAACCAGTTATTGCCTTCCGAGACCACCGAGCCTTCCTTGGCCATGGGCCCCATAGCAGTTGCTAGGGCTGCTATAGTGATCCCTATGCCACTGTCACATGAGACATCTGAGTTACTGGGCTCTATAGCAGGAGGCATCTGAGAACAGATGTCTATAGAGCTGCTAAGCACTATAACAGAGGTCAAGAAAGCTGATGAGCACTACCACAGGCAGCAGCAAAGCTGCTAGACACTATCATAACGGGGGAACAGAGTCACTGAGCACTGTAACAGGAGACAGCAAAAAGCTGCTGGTCATTGAAACAGAGTGCAAAAAAGCTACTGTGCATGATAACAAGAGGTAACAGAGCTGTTGGGCATTAAAATGAGGCAATGGATTTGTGAGCACACTAACAGGAGAGAAAAGCAAAAATATTTTGGGGCATTATAACAAAGAGCAACATGTAATAAGAGGCCAAATGTAAGAACTTGCTGTAAGAATATTCTGCACTTCTTTTTTTGTTATTATAAAGGATCACTCACCACCAACTGCATCCTTTTTATGCTAAAGCATTGCCTATTTAACCTTTTCATTAGATTCTTCGCCGCACTTGTGGCTGTTCTAGCCTGTTGCGGCGTAGAATCTACGCCGGCCCGCAGTTTCCGCTCCCGACGCGATCGTGCGCACCCGGAGGGGGAGATTAAGCTGTCATATGACAGCCGACATCTCCCCTGAGTGATCAGCAGCCATCGCGTATGGCTGCTGATCACATGATCAAAACGATCGCCGGCAGATCGTAGTGATCAGTTTGACAGCTGCGGCGGCAGGGGGGGGAAAAGAAGAGGATCCACTCACCTCCCTGCCGTTCCCGCGACGATCCGCGCCCCCCTCCGCTCTGGCCGGTGTCATGTCAGCTATTGCAGCCTCTCAGATTTTGCAGCTCTGTTGGTTCTGTGCATGCGGCTGTGGGACGTGCGTGCTACGTCATCCTCCAACGCTGCAGTTCAATTCTCTTACAAGGTAGTGTGAAGGCGGGGCATGATCAATCATATACCATCACAGGTTTACTTTGATTTCTAAAAAACTATTGAAATAGATAGTCGTGCGCAGCAACACCACATCCTCCCATCCTCTATCATTTAACTCGAAGGCAATACGAGCATATCTACCTTCTATAGGATGATACGGAGGATATCAGGGAGGGCTGTAGGAGGTTAGTATGCTAATGACAGCGGTGGTGGGCGGAGGCGGCCGCAACGTTCAACACAATTCAGCTGCATAAAAACGGGCATGCGCTTTTAATTGTCGCGTACTGAAGACGTGTAGCCCGATGCTCTAGTACGCGATGACGTTTATCCTTCAGCGTGCAGGGCTGCATTCGGGCTGCAATTTCTGACATAACACCGGCATCTTCGCTCCGTCTGACGTCAGCGCCCGGGTCCCGGCTTGATGACGACATCAAGCCGCGACCCGGAACTGATCGTCAGACAGAACGGAGATGCCGGCCGGAGAAGAGGGTCCCGTGCGGCTCATCGCTGGAGCCTGGAAGGTGAGTGAAGGCTGCTGGCAGAAGGGAGGGGGGGCACAGGCCACCATGGGGGACACAAATCCAGCCAGCCACAGACGGGATCCGGCCGCCTGACCCCCCCAAATGCGTGCACCCCCCTCCCGCCGCAAAATGCCTGGTCCTTAAGGGGGGGGTAGGCGGCCGGTCCCGAAAAGGTTAAAGGTGGCCATACATCAGGCAACTTGGCAGCCGATCGACCATCCAATTTGATTATTGTAATCGAGCCCGACTGACAAAGAAACCAATTTCAGGCCCAAAATTGGTCACATTGTTGGTCATGGATGTTTCAAGATGTCGGGCCGAGGTTGGTTGGTCAGGTGCGCGGCGGTACGGTGGCCCATTTCGGAAAAAGCAACGAAATTCCCACCGCTGCCGCCGCAATGTATAGATGTGATTCCCCCCCACCCCGGGTGTGTGCATTTATACATTACATGTCCTGTAGCAGACTCGGCACGGTGTCCATACATCTCGCCGGGTTCTAACAGCCGCAGTGGCACATGCTAATGGCACATAGCGTCTGACGTCAGACGCTATGCTCTGTTAGCGTGTATGTGTGTATGCGATCGATTTCCATAGAAGTGGAAATCGTTCGGAAAATAGATCAAAATTCAAATCGGACATGTTGGAAAAAATCGATCTGGCAGGTAAATCTGCCAGAAAATTGTATGGTGTGTACTTAGCATAAGTAATAGTATGTGTGTGTGAAGGTGTAAATATGGGTAGGTCAGTATTAGGCTTACAGTAGATAGCAGTAGGTTAGTGTACTTTATATTTAGATAGCGTTAGGTTACCATTAGGAGTAGGTAAGAGGGGTAAGTGTTAAGGGGCCCATACACCTAACGATTTTCCTGCCGATATACAGCAGATTCGATCACTGTGATCGAATCTGCTGTGAAATCGTTGTGCAAACACAAACGTTCTCTGTCCAAAATCAATGGTTCCCATCGATTCCCGTCGAGCCGTCCGTGCAGAAGATTTTGCTCGATCGCCGGTGGGTCAGGAGTGCGTCGATAGCGGCGTTTGAATGCCCGACAACCGACGCAATACAGCGGCAATACATTACCTGCTCCGGCCGGCGTGAGTCCCTGCTGTCACCGCTGCTCCATCTCCGCGCTGGGCTCCGAGTCCAGCAGGCTTCACTTCCTCCTGTCCTGGCAGGAAGTTTAAAGAGTAGAGCGCCCTCTACTGTTTAAACTTCCCCGGCAGGAAGTAAAGTGAAGCTGGAGGAGCCCAGACCAGAGAAGAGACACCGGAGACCAGGGGACTCGCGCCAGACGGAGCAGGTAATGTATAGCTGTTGGGGAGGGGGGGAGGGGAGAGTTGGGCGCCGGCGGCAGCGGTGGCGGGAGCTCCACAGATGGTGAATCGATCTCATGCTGAAATCGATTCACAATCTGTTTGCAGTAAAGGCAGCCATACGATCCCTCTCTGATCAGATTCGATCAGAGAGGGATCTATCTGTTGGTGGAATCTGATGGCAAATCGACCAGTGTATGGCTACCTTTAGGCTTAGATAGCAGTAGGTTAGTGTAAGCAGTAACAGGGAGAGTTAGTGCGAGGAGGAGGGTTAGGTAAAGTGATAATAGAATATTGGTAAAATAACTGATATTCTATTATCGCAATCATCCAGTGCCCAGTAGTAGAATATTGGCAGCATTGCCAATATTATACTAGCAGTTTCAACCCATGCCCACATTTCCCAGGTGCGCTTTTTTGATGTAACAGGACTTCAGTGCATTTGTTTCTAGACTGTCAAGTTAATTTACATATTACTGATTAAAAAACAAATGTCAAGGGAAGAGCAAGCGAAGCTCATTATCCCCACAAGACAAAGACATCAAAAATGCCTTCCCACTTCATCCAAAACTTTAAAAAGGGTTTATTTGCAGTTAAATTTAAAGCAGTAACTAATGTTAAATCAACTTCTCCCATTCCTAGATTCTGCACACCTTCTGCTGCCAAATATCGACAGCTGATTAGGGAGATGTATTCAAACATCAGAGCGAGTGATTCAATCAAAGGCCTCTGCAAAGCACAATACCTGCGAGTCAGGAGCAGTCTGCCATAACATATTGCAGAATAAGTTGTGATGTTGCTTCCATCTGCTTCGGTCATGTATGTTCATAGAACAGCACAATGTTCCTGCAGCTAAATGTGCATTCTCTTTATTGCTGGCCTGTAAGGCTATTCCTGTATCTGCTGCGCGTAGAGATTGATCCCATTGTGACAAATCACAGCATACTTCCATTAACAGGATTATGTAGTGTGGAGGGAGGCCAGAGATGAGCCTGACCATGTAGTCCCGAAAGATCATGGCCTCTAGCTCTGCAGCTGTGCGGAAACGTGGGCACATGTTCCGCAATGACCAGCAGTCAACAGGGGATGCAGAAGGTCACTAAGCCAATAAAAATAACCACTGTTAGCGGGTAACACAGTAATGCCCCTGTGGCCTTGGTGAATGAAGAACCTGAGCTGCCAAAAGAAAAAAATGTACATAAGTTTGTACGAGTTTGTAGGCTGGAAGTATATCTAAACAAGGATTGATTTTATTACTGTATATATACAAAAGAATTCAGTTCAGGCTTTAAAACGAGCTCCAGAGACAGATACTAATTAGCTTAGCAAGCTTAGCAAGCACAGTGCCCAAATGTCACCTTTGTTTCTGTAGAGAGGATTTTGCATCAAACACTTGAAGCAATAAAGAGCTAGCTCTTTGGGCAGAGCTGTTGCCTGACTCTAGATTATTATATGGTTCAGTCTCTGAGGGTGTGTGGAGTCTACAGGTGTGTAAAGGCGCGTACACACGCCATACTATGCTGCAGTTGTAGCTGGTGAAGGGGCTACAGACCAGGTATAATGACTTATTTACTGTCATACACCCTTTGCCTGCTGTACCAAATCCAGCAGGAATTACATAAATTAGCATTCAGGTGGGAGGCTTCGGTTGGACGCAATCATGAATTGCATCGTTTACAGGGACGTGGACGCCTAGGGTTGCCACCCAGCCGGTATCTCCCCGGCCCAGCCGTAAAATCAATTAAAAAGCCGCTGCCGGAAAAATGTTATTACCGGCAATGTATCTGCCCGGTAATTTGGACAGACTGTTCCAACTTCCACAAGTGCAGAGGGGGAGACGCTGAAGATGTGGTAGAATCCTCTTCCGTACAAATGTCACATTTTCCTTGTCACGGAGCAGAGACTAGACCCGCCCTCCTCTCCTCACAGATCAGGAGTTTGGCCAATAGCAGCAGCAGCAGCAGCTTACGACTAGCCAATGCTGTTGCTGTTGTGGCTCCAAATGTCCAATAAGAAGTGGAGGGAGGAGGGGCAGCATTTCAAAGAAGCCCGCGCAGTTCTGCACTACAGAAATCATGTGCACTGCAGAGAAGTCAGCTGGGATCACCTCTGCCCTGCACTGCTTGCAGTTCTCTCACATGAGGACTAGAGATGGGAAGTTCGGATCTTTTCAATGATCCGGATGATTCGAATCGGATCATTGAAGAGATCCGGATCTTTGATCCGAATCTCGGATCATTTTACTACAGGAAGCATTCGGGGGTGAAATGAACAGCAGGACAGGTCTGTGGACAGGAGAAGGAGAGGGGGGTGGACACACAGAGAAGGGGAGAAGATGGACAGAGGGCAGGGAGTGGACAGAGAAGGGAAGAGGGACGAGCAGAGAGCAGAAATGTTTGCACGTAATACCCACATGCTGAAGTCATATGCTTTACATATATTTCACCTATATGTTCATCTGTACACTTTGAAAGAAAAGGTCGCACAGTGAAAGAAAGCATTCCCAGAAGATAAGTGCAGCTGTTTAGTGCCGAGTGCAGGAGGATTATTTTGCCTTTCAATCACACTGTCTGCAAAGTTACTGAGCTGTGCTGAGCCAAAAGCTTCCCATGTGTTCACTGTGCAGCACTACGGAACAGCCAGCCTATAATGGGCAGCACATTGCAGCCAGTATGTGTGCTCTACACATATCTGGCAGTGGCACCGATGTCCCCTCTCTATTATCTACCTGTCTCCCTGCAAGGCTGCCTCCCATCCAACAGAGCGATCCCTGCTTCCAGGACCCCGCTGCCCGCTGAGAGGGGGCGTGTCGCTCCTGGCCCCGCCCCTTTTGCGATCCGAATCGTTCATTTTGATGATTCGGATGATCGACTCATAAAATAGATTCGGATCAAAGATCCGAATCGTTCATGATCCGGACAACACTAATGAGGACAGAGTGAGCTGTGCGAGTGAGTGCAGATTCAGGAGGGCCCTCCCCTCTCCCCTCGGTCATGCCCGGGCTGCGACTTCTGAATGGAGACTTCACAGTCCCTGCTGTGATCTGGCCTGGCTCAATGTGCTGCTGTCACTCTGGAGGAGAGAGCCTGGAAGTAGGTAAAGTCCTTCAAAGTGCTGGTGCTTTCATTAACAGCAGCTGATAAGCTTTGTCGGTTTGTTTTTTTTTATAGCTTTTCAGGGTGAGATTATGTGTTGTTGCATGGAGAGGAGCTTGTTATCAGCATTGTGGTCCTGTTGTAAAGGGAACCCCTGCAGTGAGCTAATTTGAGAATGGGATACACATTAATCAAGTGTTCCAATGTCTCTGGCACAAACTTGTTTTGTCACTAAGAAAAAGGAAGACCTGATTTATAGTATTCCATCCCACTTGCTGCTGTTTAACTGGTCACTGCTGTTCACTTAGAAGAAAAGCACTCCTTAAGCTGGCCATACACTGGCCCGATTTGCCGCCGTTTCGACAGCAGATTCGATCACTTGGATCGAATCTGCTGCCAATCGTTCGCGCTACACGCCGAATTTTGATCCATTTCGTCCGATTGCTCCGTGCAGAAAATTACCGTCGATCGCCCCCGGGTAGGGAACACGTCGCTAGCGGCGTTCAAGTGCCCGACGACCGACACAATAGAGCGGCATACATTACCTGCTCCGCCGGCGTGACTCCAGTCCCCCGGTCACCGCTGCTAGTATGCACTTTTGGCCCTTTTTCCCTGTCCTGTTGGGAGGTATGCTTTAAAAATTGTGCAGGTGCCAGTTGCCATAGCACCAGCGCTGCTCTCTTATGGCGCCTCCCCCCATCCCCCGCGTAGTGTGGCTCCCAATCCCCACTGCCTCTCTTTATACTTCAGGCAACCAGATAGAGGCAGAGCAGGGCGCACACTATGTGCAGGACGTGGACACTTCAAATGTGGAAGTGACGTAATTGGTCACTTTCTGCATGTGAAGTGCACTAGGTCCAGGTGGGTAATGTGCACCCTACTCTGCATCTCTCTGGTCGCTGCTGATCTGAGGTATGAATCTGATGGTTACATGCGCACGCCGCAGGTAACCATATCCCACGACAGTGAATCCAGCACCTGCATAGCCTTGTCATGGACGGTCCTCAGAAGAGCTCACAACCTATTCCCTACCATTGTCATAGTCTGATGTCCTACCAAATTATGTATTTATATAGCACTGACATCTGCTCAAAATCCGTATGTGAGCTCCAAATCGGGAGGTGGTAGGGGGCTGAGCATGTGGGCCTCAGGCTTAAACTTATCTGGTGGACCCTTAGTGTCCCAGTCCGACCCTGGGCAGGAGGGGTGGGGGAAGCGGCCGGAGCGAAGCTTCAACTCACCTTCCTCAATCCCCCGCACAGCAGCCTCTATCTTCGTCCTGTCCTGGCATCTTTTGCGATGGTAACAGTGCCCCCTGTGATGACGTAACAGCATGTCATCACAGGGGGAGCTCTTACCAATGCAACAGATGCCGGGACAGGATGAAGATAGAGGCTGTGTGTGGGGAATGAGGAAGGTGAGTTGAAACTTTGCTCTTCCCGCTTCCCCCGCCCCTGTGTAAATAAACAATTTTTTTTTTATGTGTAATAGCCTGCCGCCCACGATCGCAAGCAGGCAGGCTAATCTCGGAACTCCACTCCATCATTCAGCGTCCTCCCCCAGGACTTGATGCTTGAAATGTTATTATTGGGTGTATTTATACTTACCTGGGGGCTTTTTCCAGCCCCATGAGGTGTGTGGGCTTGCTTGCAGCCTCTCTGTTCACTTGATATTCTCGCCTCCCCCGGTAATCTGGACAATCACGGCCAGCCATGTGCTTCTGCATATACACGACCCGGCCGCTACTGCACAGGAGCAGAATGCTCTCCGCTGCGGGAGCACTACAGGGGTAGACGCAAGAGCGAGGCCAGCCAGATATTACTGGGGGAGCATATCAAGTGAATGAAGCAGCTGGCTAGGGAACCCAGGCACCTCATGGGGCTGGAGGAAGCTCCCCAGGTAAATATAAATACACCCATTAAAGGGAACCTAAACTGAGATGTATATGGATGTTTCCTTTTAAACAATACCAGTTGCCTGGCAACCCTGCTGATCTCTTTTCCTGCAGTAGTGGCTGAATCACACACCTGAAACAAGCATGCAGCTAATCCAGTCTGACTTCAGTCAGAGCACCTGATCTGCATGCTTGTTCAGGGGCTGTGGCTAGAAGTATTAGAGACACAGGATTAGCAGGAGAGTCAGGCAACTGGTATTATTTTAAAAGGAAAAAGCCATATCCTTCTTAGTGTAGGTACCCTTTAATGCTGCCTCTAAGAGACCCAGATCTAGCCTAATGCTAGGTACATACTATACCATTTTCTGACTGATTTACTGTCAGACTGACTATTTTTTTTCCATAGAAATGAACAGAAAATCAATCAGAAAATCGATCGGACCTGTTGGAAATAGTCAGAAAATTGTATAGTGTGTACCTAGCATTAAAGGTCAACTGACCTGAGAGAGGGATAAGGAGGCTGGCATATTGATTTCCTTTTAAACAAAGCCAGTTGCCTGGCTCTCCAGCTAAGCTTTCTGGCATTAGTATGTCTGCATCAAACACCCGAAACAAGCATGCAGCTAATCTTGTCAGACTTTTAGTCAGAAAAATCTGATCTGCATGCTTGTTCAGGGGCTATAGCTAGAGGCAGAGGATCAGCAGGACAGCCAGGAAATGTGCATTTGTAAATAAATTATGGCAGCCTCCATATCCCTCTCAGGTCAGTTGTCCTTTAAAAAGTCCGCGACAAACCACTCCCACTTTTAGACCACACCCCTCAGGCCACACCCACATGCCGGTATTTTTTTACCCTAAAGGTGGCAACCCTACGGACGCCCCGTGTAGGCACATCTCCCACACGGTCCCCTCCCTAACCACTCACCTGTCAACCGCATCCTAAAAGCTGCAAAAAGGTCCAGGGCTTGCCCACACTTCCCTCTAGGTGTCGCATGGTGGTTTGGGGGCCTCAGCGAGTGAGAGAGACCTGGGGCCCCTGGGCTGTCATGTGGACCAGTGTTTGTGATTTTAAATTTCGTTTTTGCAGCTTCTAGGATGAGACCTGGGGCCCCTGGGCTGTCATGTGGACCAGTGTTTGTGATAATGACTTATTTGACATATCTTCCACACAGATGAATATAAACATCTGCCACTAGTGTCCACCCAGGAAGGGCCTGCCTTTTATTTGTGCCACCTGTGTGGTAGCATGCATACAATCTGGAGGATACCACTCCCATAAACATTCCATTGATGCTCCTGTTCCTTTAAGACACACACAAAAAAAATATTTTGCACAGCTACCTAACTACTGATCACAGCTTCCAAGATGAGAGTGGTATTTCTCTTATTTCTGCACTGCTACATTAGATCTCATGAAAGGGTAGTGACATTAAAAACTTAGATTTAGTTACTTTTCTTGTTTATAGCCTGTACAATAGGCTTATCTGCTCATCTGCCATAGGCAGTATTGTGACACAGGGGAGCATCAAATTACAACCTGTAATTAGACACAAGTGAGGGGGAATTAAACAGGCAAAATTCTCTAAATACATTCAGGGTGTATTTCTTTCTGTTTTCCTTCTGTCCTGTGCAAGAGTTTAGGTCCACTTTAAAAGCCGAACGCAGACAGAGTGCGGTGCCCAATCCCTGCTCACTGGTACCCATAGCCACAAAATGTGTATAGCAGTCTATGGCAGGTGCCTAGTGTAGTTAAGGGGTGTCATGCCCAATTCACCTGATCTATGATTTAGGGACTGTATCTCATATTGCCTTGCGTTAGTGCTGCCAGTATGCCCTAAGCACTAGGTGACAAGCAGTCATATTTTCTGAGCTGTGGCCAGCTGCTACACTAAAATAAACCAGGGACAGTGCACATTGCACTGCTGAGATGCTGGACTGCTTTCTTATTAATTGAATAATTGAATAAATGTGCAGAGGCCGGGTGGTAAGTGGCGTTTCACTAGGGGACAAAGATCATCACCACATGAACCGCCAGAAGCTCTTGGGCAGAACTTCCGCCTCACACCTATGCCGATCGGGCAATCTCTGGCTAAACTCTCCCTCTACCGATACCTGAGCCGCTTACAGTCGGTATTTATCATGCGCTGCGGTGCCCAAATCATATACTGGGCGCCATTATAGCCGCAATTGGGTCTATGTGGCACCTATTTTACCACATGGCTTCATGCGCCCAAGTCACCTACTTCACCACCCAAGTGCCTACCTCCAGTCCCCCACCTTTCCTAGCACAAGGTGGGGATTGGTCCTCTTGTTCATAATATTGAGCAAGAGCAATTTGCAAAGCATATGCCAGTCTGTGGCATAGATGTTTTAGCAAATCACCCTTTAGTGTATTTAGTTTGCTACTCATGGTTCAGTTCAAAGCACTTCCCCCCATATCTAACGTGATCAATGAACAATGCCTCTAGCAAGAACGTTATCCATAAAATCAGATTATTTCAGTCACCCTTCAAGTCCCAATATTTATCTCTGTAATTAACATGCTTCATTCACAGCTCCAAGCCTTTACCATCAGGCTACTTAAACAGTGACCTATGCAAGAACCTAGTACTATAGAACCACACAAATCATTACCATTCATTGAAACAGAAGGTGATATTTGTTTTCAGAGATGGCAGATGTAAGCAGGATTGATAAGTGTTGTGATAATAATAGAAAGATAACAGTGATGAATCCCACCGGGCACATAGCAGGAAGGAATATCCTGTGATCATATGCTACTCAGCTCTGTAGGCTGTCTCCTTTCATATGGCTTTGCAGTAAGACAGCTGCTATTCCTCTATACAGTACATGTACATGTTTTATCATCATCATCTCGAGCTGTCTAGTAATACTGACTCTCAAAAAGATCACCTAATTATGTGAAATAACTGACACCTGTAAGAAAAACATAGAAAATGCACTTATGTTAGTAACAGGTGTGATACAGTAAACAGTGTCTGCGATAGCTGCTTGCTTCTTCCAGTGTTTCCAGGAATTTCCAATCCATGTGACGCGACATGTTCATTGTTACATTAGGACTACAAAAAATGGCTGTTGGAGTCCACATTCATGGGGATATTTTTTTCAGTATATACTGAGCCATTTTTTTGTAGTCCTGCAGTAACTACTATAACACTACGGAAAATGGCCGCAGGAGTCCCCATCCAGGACAAGGAGGAGGAAAACCGGAGGGGGAGGCTGACCACAGACTAGATCAGTGGTCCTCAAACTAAGGCCCGTGGGCCAAATGCGTCCCCCTGAGGCTTTTTTACTGGCCCTCAAACACAAAATGTATAATAACTTATAGATGTGGCCCACTGTACTTTTAAATATCAGCGGCCTGCATATAGAATAGCCGTGCTGGCACCACCCATCCACATACTGTAGAAGCCAGTGAGCAGTAATTCACTGGCATCCAATTCTGCATCAGGTGACACTGCTGTCCAACTGTACGGCAGGTTGTCACCTGGGTATGCTTCACTGTCTGGTGTACGGCAGGTTGTCACCTGGGTAAGCTTCACTGTCTGATAAACAAAGAGTTTCTTTGGGCGCCTCATGACTGAATGGCTGCTGCTGGGAGGTCTCCTCTGGGCATGATTGGGGGAATCCATACCTAGATTCAATGTAATGTTTTTCAACATCATTTTATGTATGTTCCGGGCCCCCAGCAGTCTGAAGTAAGGTGATCTGGCCCTTAACCCAAAAAGTTTGGGGACACCTGGACTAGATGGTGAGCAAGGTGAGTGAAGTCCACGCCCTTTATAAAGAAAGGATGTGGCTTCCTTAGGCAGAATGGAATGGAGGTGCCCTTAATATAGTAATTAAAAAAAACTTTTAAAAACAATGAAGGAGTAAGAAAACAGGCTTACCTCAAGGTAGCACGAAAAAGATAGTCATCAGATACAAACAACAAAGCATTTCTCAGGTTATACCTGCTTCATCAGGTCAATATTGTATCATAACAGTGCTAAGCATTGGTTTAGGAGCACCTAGGATGGCCTTTGGTGTGCATTTCCCTGATGTGCAGAGGAAGCCCTCTCTACACATATTTAGGTAGCTGCCACCATTGTGCAGGCAGCAGCCACCGATCAGCAGCAGCCACCAATAGAAGCCTCCACTGTATCACCAGCAGTAACAGCCACTCACTAGCAGCTACTATGCCAGCGGCAGTAACAACCACTCACTAGCAGTCATCACTATTTCAGCAGCAGTATCAACACTCCCTAGCTCCAGACACTATGCCAATAGCAGTAACAGCCACTAACTAGCTCCAGACACTATGCCAACACAGTAACAGCCACTTACTAGCAGATGCCACTATGTCAGCAGGAGTAATGGCCACTCATTAGCAGCTGCTACTATGGCAGCAGCAGTAACAGCCACTCACTAGCAGCCACCACTATGCCAGCAGTAGTAATGGCCAGTCACAAGCAGCTGCCACTATGACAGCAACAGCAGTAATAGCCACTCACTGGCAGCTGCTACTATGCCAGCAGCAATAACAGCCAATCAGTAGCAGCTGCCACAATGTCAGCAGCAGTAGCAGACACTAACTAGGAGCCACCATTATGCCAGCAGCAGTAACAGCCACTCACTAGCAACTGCCACTATGCCAGCAGCAATGACAGCCACTCAGTAGCAGCTGCCACAATGTCAGCAGCAGTAGCAGTCACTAACTAGAAGCCACCACTATGCCAGCAGCAGTAAGTTGTTTCTCCGCTGAATATCAGCAAAGCGTGCCATGGCCGTGTAAGACCGCCTGAAAAGCCCACACAACTTCCTGGACTGTTTTAGGACATCCTGTAAGCCTAAGTACTTAGACACAAATCTCTGAATTATGAGATTCAGCACATTAGCCATGCAGGGTACATGTGTCAACTTTCCCAAATTCAAATCCGAAATGAGATTGCTGCCGTTGTCACATACCACGCTGCCGATCTCCAGGTGGTGCGGGGTCAGCCACTGATCCACCTGTTTGTTAAGAGCAGACAGGAGAGCTGCTCCAGTGTGACTCTTCGCTTTGAGGCAAGACATGTCTAAGATGGCGTGACACCATCGTACCTGGCATGCAGCATAGGCCCTGGGGAGCTGGGGCTGTGTAGCTGGAGAGGAGATCTCAGCACCAGTAGAGATGAACTGCCACTCAGCCAAAGGAGGAGGAGGACGACGACAGCAAAGCCGTGGAGGTGTCACTAGGTCCGCTGCACAGCCCAGTACTCCCTGCTTGCCAGCGGTCACCAGGTTGACCCAATGGGCTGTGTAAGTAATGTACCTGCCCTGACCGTGCTTGGCAGACCAGGCATCCGTGGTCAGATGGACCCTTGACCCAATGCTGTGTGCCAGAGATGACACCACTTGCCTCTCAACTTCATGGTACAGTTTGGGTATCACCTTTTTGGAGAAATAATTGCAGCCTGGTACCTTCCACTGCGGTGTCCACATGGCCACAAATTTTCGGAAGGCCTCAGATTCCACCAGCTGGTATTGTAACATCTGGCGAGCTAACAGTTCCGCAAAGCCAGCTGTCAGACGCCAGGCAAGAGGGTGACTGGCAGAAATTGGCTTCTTCTGCTCAAAGATTTCCCTCACGGACACCTGACTGCTACTGTGGGCAGAGGAGGAGTAACCGCTCAAGGTGAGAGGCAGAGTCGAGGAGGGTGGCTGTGATTGTGAAGGTGCAAAGGACAAAGAGACTGAAGATGATGCACCTGAAGGAGGAAGAGAAGGAGGGTGGCTTTTCTTTTGTGTGCTGCTTTTCCTCTGGTGCTCTTCCCATTGCAGTTTGTGCCTTTTCTACATGTGCCTTCGTAAGGAGGCAGAGAGAACAGATAGCATTGCTCTGATCTAAGGCAGACACACTAAATAATTTCCAAACCGCTGATCCCCCCTGGGGTGATGGCACTATGGTGGCATCAGCAGCTGACGTTGAAGGGCATGTTAGCTGGCTGTACATAGGTGGTGATACATGGCGCCGGACACTGCCACCAGCTGTTTCTGATGACGAGCTCCCCCTGCTTCTTTCAGCAACTCGTCTCCTCCTACTACTGACTCCCCCTCTGAACTGTCCCCTTGTCTCTTAGGAACCCACGTGGCATCCGTATCATCATAATCATCATAATCATCCTCCCCAGCTTCGCTTGCCTCAGACACCTCACAAACTGCACCAACAGCAGATACTTCATCCTCCTCCTCCTCACACGTAACGTCCATATTTTCGCCTAACTCAGACATATGAGGTGGTGTAACTTGCTTAGCGCCTTCATCTTGTTGTACCAATAATGCCTGTGAATCAGTTAATTCCCCACCAAATAACTCCTGCGAAGTGTCAAATGCAGCGGATGTGGTGCTTGTAGTTGTGCTGGTGGCTGCAGAAGACGAGGTGTTCTGTGTTAAATAGTCAACCACGTCCTGACAATCTTGGGAGTTGATGGGAGGTGCCTTCTTCTGAGCACTCTACTTTGGTCCAGGGCCGCACAAAATCACACCAGCACGACCTCGAACAGACCTGCTGGGTGGCCTGGCTCTGGGTCTGCCCCTGCCGCTACCTGTTTTGTCCATATCGGGGGGGGGATGAAGTGAAAGGTATGCACTGACTTGACTAATACAATGTGTAGTCACACAGGTGCAGTGAAAGGTATGCAGTTACTGGTATTACAATACAATGTGCAGCTGTCACACACACACACAGGTACTGTTAACAGGTGCAGTGACACTGCATGCGCTCATGTAGGTAGGTGGGTGCACTGAACAACAGGTAGGTATATGCAGTGATGGGTATTACAAATGTTCAGCTGTCACACACACAGGTAGTCACTTAATGTGCTGGGCCTGGCAGTGGCACAGTAGGAATTAACAAGGGGCCAAGGTCCAGCAGCTAAGACTGACTGACAGGGCTGTATATGCAACACAAGTGTCTGTGGGATACACACACAAAAAAAATAGATCACCAGAACAACATTAGCTCTCAAAAGAGCTGTTGAGGATGAGGAGTGCTTTTTAGCAATAAGGGTCAGCAAGAAAGAGCAACCAAGCAAGCCTACCTAAGCTTTCCCTAATGTCTCTGCAGCACCTCTCCCTTCTCTAATTACTGCAGCCACACGAGTGAGTGAAATGGGTGACGCTGCCTGCTTTTTATAAGGGGGGATGGGGCTCCAGGAGGGAGTGCAGCCTGATTGGCTACCCTGTGCCTGCTAACTGTGATGTATAGGGTCAAAGTTGACCCTAATGATGTAGTATAGGGGGCGGGTCGAACCGCCATAAAGTTTGCGCTTATAAGTTCGCGTGCGAACCATTCGGGCCATCTCTACCCTGCAGCAGTCTTTCACTTTTCAACAATTCAAGGAGTCATCACACTAGGGTCTGCGGAAAATAGACGACTTTTATCCTATAATGTTTTTCTGCATGTGTCATCCAACCGTCAGCTTACAGCAGCTGACTGTCAGCAACCGAAATGACATAGGCCTCAATTCACGGAGCATTATCAAACACTTTATCAAACGTTTGATAATTTTCCTCATGGGTAAAATCTCATTTTGAATTCACTAAGGTGTTATATATTTGTTGAACGTTTTATCGGTAAAACATTCGATAAATATATAACACCTTAGTGATTTTAAAATGAGATTTTACCCATGAGGTAAACTATCAAACGTTTGATAAAGTGTTTGATAAACGTTTGATAATGCTCCGTGAATTGAGGCCATAGTGTGTAAAAAAAAGTATTGTATGCAACAAGTTTTCTTTTACCCGCCTGCAGGAACTGCACTCATGTGAGCCAGCCCATTGATTAACATGGTTAGTCACATCTGGAGTGGTTCTGCATGCGGGAGGGTATGCGTTCTCCAAGTGTGCCTCAGTCAAATTAGATTTCTATTAATTTTACAGTGTAGCTCCAGATTACAACTTCATTGGTATGTACCTCATATTCTGATATATCACTGCTCTTTTTGTCACATTCATATACTCTGCATCTCCTATTTTCTTTGTACTCATGTGCTTTACACGTGCGGCTGTACTCCACTTATTCTTTGCATGTTCATTCCTAATCCTCCATATCCGTTCGTTTTCAAAGATTTATAATAACGTTTTCTAATAAAGGAATGTATAGACTTGAAAATGATATCTTAGGAAACAGCGCCCTCTGCTGGAAGACAGCTGCATGGTACTTCCATGAATTGGCAAGCCAAGCAGAGGGATCACGTTCACGTGTACTCGGATAACAAAATTAGGCTTCAGAGATGCTCCAGTGAGTAAACTAGTAAACCATTTTAATGAGCTTTGTTGTTGTGATTTATTAATGCAGGATTCTGAGAACATGAACACAAAATACCACCAAACAGTGTGTGATGGAAAAGCATATGAAGCAGAAATAAGTTTTATACTGCACTGGAAAACAGTGCAAACTATCTTGCTTAAAGTTTAGCTATTTAGCAACAACAAAATTTTATTGGGAATACTATATGCAATGTTCTACCTTGTTCTTTAATTGTAGTATATATTTTTCACTGAATTGATGTAAAGAAAATTCTACTGGTACAATATAACGTATATGTTGTAATTGCTTTATAATACTAATAAAAAGTTAAATTTAAAAAAAATTGTATATTGAACTGTTTATTTTAAATGTATTATTTTAATACTAAAACATTGCTCTAAAAATCACATTACAAAATCACAATCACTAAGCGTCTTTAGTGGTTGCTATTGTGCTTTGCAGTGTGAGGACTGGTTCACATTGGGTGCTTTACCGCGATCACGTTTGCGTCCCCGATCGCGATTCAGCAGCCAAAATCTCGCTATTTGTCGCGATTCAACACAATTTGCAATTGTGATTCGATTAATAGAGCAATCGCCCCCAAAACGCGGCATGCAGCGCGTTTGCGATAAATCTAAATCGCAACCGCTGCAGTGTGAGTGTATCCATAGAGATACATTGTAGCAGCGCTTTGCTGATCACCGGTCATCAGCAAAGCGCTGAAAAATCGCCCCAATGTGAACCAGCCCTCAACTAAACCTAAGAGTTCAGCATGGGCCTGAGGTTGGACCCATGCCTTGCAAGTGAATGTAAAGTGGACAGCAAGGCATTATAAAATGAAGTTTTCTTCAGCGCAATAACCGCATCATGTGTCGGCCATTGACATTATCTGCACAAAGTGTGTTGTCTGTCTGGGTTTTCTTCCACTACTAGTAAGTCAGGCTAATTGCTGGCCAAGCTGGGTCAATGGCTGCTGTACACACACTAGATACTCTGCAGAGTTTCATCTAACATGTGTACACAGCTTTAGACTAAGGCAGGAATAGACTGTGATGAGTCTGATGACTGAAAAAATGCTACAATTTCTACTTTTGTTTGGCTCAGTTCCAAAAAGCAAAACAGCTTCTGTTCCAGGGATGAGTACCAAATTTGTTTGTGTTTATGTTAAGAAACCTTGTTGTACTCCCATGCAGTATAAAAGCTTTGCTAAGCAATCTGTTCATAGTAATAATAATAATCCTGACAACCATGACAAGTGAGAGATAAGATTCTGGGGTGTTTGAGGGCTGAGGCCTATGTCATGTTAAATCTTTTTAGTGACAATGTGAAAAATAAACAGAAAAAAAAAATATCCAAGTTATGGTCAAATTTGAGCAAAACCGCAGTCTAGTCTTTAGAATGGTGACACGTATGGCTTTTATTGAATGTTCTGACACTCCAGGGGCTTTGATATGAAAGAATGACTATTACATTTGGTGAAAAAAAAAACTGGCCTTGAAAAAAGCCATTAATCCTACTCGTGGTTAACATTCTGCTGTGTCCAAAAAGTTATCTGATTATGTTTATAGGGTATCAATTTAACAAGCAAGAGAATAGAATTTGGGATGTTTTAGGCTTGAGGCCTATGTCATGTGAATTCTTTTTAGTGACAAATAAATTCAAAAGTAATAAAATTGCTATTATCCTATACTCTGCACCACAATAAAACACCCGAAAAAAAGTGACAGAATTGAAAAGAGAATACAAAAATAGTTACTGTACCTAAGGGACTCAGCTTTTTAAATATGCCATGAGGATGTATAACTGCTATTTTAGCAAATAAGAGCTTGTAATTACTGATAAAATTAGAAAACAAAATACCAGTACAAATGGGCACATAAAATGTGTTGGTTTTATCAACAATAGCACTTTTTATTTTCAAACCATTAATGGCTGAAAAGTGGGAAATAATAACTTTTTTTCATTTTTTTTTTGCTCCCTTTAAAATGCAAACAATACAACCAAAAGAAAGCCTAACTTGTGGCAGAAAAAAACAATGTATAGATCATTTAGGTGTGATAAATAGTGATAATGTTATTGGTGAATGAATGTGAGGAGCGTGAAATGTGAAAATTGCTCTTGTTTTTGAGGGTAAAACCCTATGATGGGAAGTGGTTAACACCTAAAAAGACACCTCTGATGAACATAACAAATGTTGCCTCAATAGCATAACAATAATGGCAAGTACTGTTCATGAACTCATTAGGCTGTTTGTTGTTTTGATTTGGTCTGTATTGATTGTTGCAACTAATCTGGATTTTTATTCCAGGACAATATTCCAACTCAGGCTTCACACAATCAGTGGCTACACACACAGTGGGCAGCACGGTGGCTTAGTGGTTAGCACTCTCGCCTTGCAGCGCTGGGTCCCCGGTTTGAATCCCAGCCAGGTCAACATCTTCAAGGAATTTGTATGTTCTCCCCGTGTCTGCGTGGGTTTCCTCCGGGCACTCCAGTTTCCTCCCACGACCCAAAAGCATACAGATAAGTTAATTGGCTTCCCCCTAAAAATTGGCCCTAGACTATAATACATGCACTATACATACACAGACATATGACTATGGTAGGGACTAGATTGTGAGCCCCCTCTGAGGGACAGTTAGGGACAAGACAATATACTCTGTACAACGCTGCACAAGTAATATGTCGGCGCTATATAAATACTTAAATAAATAAATACACACCTCTCTTAAAGGAAACCCCCCAAAGATTGCCAATTTACTTACCTAGGTCTTCTTCCAGACCCCTGAAGTCTTCCTGGTCCCTTGCCATCTTCTGCACTCCGCCATTCCTCCAGTGCTGGATGCATGGCCCTGTTTCAGCGCGCTTCCGTGGCTGGGAATTACTACTGTACATAAATACTCCTGGTCGCAGGAGCACGGTAGAGGAGTCGGCCAGATTAACGAGAGGGACAGCGGAAGGAAGGCTGAGCGCGGAGTCACTGCGAGGGAGCAGGAGGACTTCAGGGGGCTGGATGAAGCCACAGGTAAGTAAATGGGTATTTTTTTTTTACTTTAGGTTCACTTTAAAATTTCTAGGAAGGATTTATGTTAGTTTGAACCAGTGAGGCCTGGTAATAAATAATACATACAGTATACATCCTTGTTTTCAGAAAGAATATTTTTTTACCTAAATTATCAATTAGTTTTGCTGTCTGAAAAGCCAATTAATGTAGGCTACAGACTTCCTATCCATAAGTTTGGGAGTAAAGGGCAGGCAAAATGGCCAGGAACCCTGCCCAAAGTAGCGGGTATGTGTAGTAGGTTCCAGGATTTTGATTTGATTTGCCAATGACTGGCCAGTTTAACCACCTCCATGTAGTATGAGAATAGATTGTGAATACTATGAACAGATTGTGTAGGAAAGCTCTCATACGACATGGTAAAATTGGCCAGTCAAAATTAGATGTGCATACCAGGCTTTAATTACAAGATCAGGTTTTCTTTAAATATACGTGAAGTAACAAATAACTTGTGTGACCTAACTAGAAGAATAGAGTCACCGGGAAATAAGGACTCGCACTGCACAGGCACACGCCGCATATAATTTGCTAAAGTACATGGAAACTATTATTTAGCAAAACACCAGCCACCTGTTTTAAAATGCAGAAATGGCTCTTGTAAACAACAAATACTTTGAACAGCGAGGAAAAGTGGCAAGAAATCAGCAGATTATTACTACTGAGCCTATTCTTATTGTACAGTCTCTGGACTCTTTCAGAAACTAAATTAGAGGGAAATGGTGTAATTTGCAGCATTAAGTGCTCGTACTGGCAAAGGTTCAGCGTGTTGTTGTTTTTCTGTTTACCGGAGTGGAATGCCGCAAGAAAACATATTCAGTCAGGAGGTTTTACATCAACTGTTTGCAGGATTCAAGGGGAATAATAAGATGTGTTGTTTTGAAAGGTAACCCAGAGGTAATGAAGCATACTTCTGGAACCAGTAAACCAAACATAAAAAAAAATATTTTATGTAGAAGACCTGGTAATAATTAATGCTGTTCTTCATGTACAAGTAAAAATGAAATTCTCTCCAAATATTGTGTATTCAATTCAGGAATGCTTAAAGTGAGCATATTCGGCAGGCTATCCAATAATATCCTGGGCGCCTTTGCAGGAGTCAATCAGTAGCTAGGGAATAGAGATGCGAGCAACCTCCGATTTTCGGTTCGCGAACCTACCGCGAAAGTTCGGTTCGCGCGAACTTTCGCGAACCGCAATAGACTTCAATGGAGAGGCGGACTTAGAAATTTAGAAAAATTTATGGTGTCCAGAAAAATGATGGAAAAGATGTTGCAAACAGTCTAAAACCTGGACAGAGACATAGTTGAGTGAGATACACGTCAAAAGTGTCAATAAAAAAACCTAGATTTGATACAAACCACTGTTTTAAGGTCAGAAATCTCATTGAATGTTGAATTGCAGGCCTACACTGCTTTACAACATCAGGAAGTGTAATCCTCCCTTCCTCTCCTCCGGAGGAGGAGGGTGTTGTCTTCCAGGGAATTGTAGGATTTCAGAAGCCATTTCACATACATTGCCCAGGAATCAAACCCAGGTCTAGTGCTTGGTAGGCAGCTCTCCTCACCGCTATACCACCACCAACACTACATGCTGAAGCCAGCCTAGCATGTACCATTATGGTATATCCAAGAGAAAAATGAGCTTGCTTAGGGATTTGTAGCATGTCAAAAGCCTACTCACATACATTGGCCAGGAATCAAACCCAGGCCTACCACTTGGTAGGCTGCTAACCTAACCATTATACCACCAACACAACACACTACAATGCTACATGCGGAAGCCAGACTAGCATGTACTATTGTGATATATCCAAGAGAAAAATTAGCTTGCTTAGGGATTTGTAGGATGTCAAAAGCCAACTCACATACATTGGCCAGGAATCAAACCCAGGCCTACTACTTGGCAGGCTGCTATCCTAACCATTATACCACCAACACAACCCACTACAATGCTACATGCTGAAGCCAGCCTAGCATGTACCATTGTGATATATCCAAGAGAAAAATTAGCTTGCTTAGGGATTTGTAGGATGTCAAAAGCAAACTCACATACATTGGCCAGGAATCGAACCCAGGCCTACTGCTTGGTAGACAGGCAGATAAAAAGAGCGAGTGCACACCATTGCCTCAAAGCTTTGTCACAATTATACCAGCGGTGCAACATCCAGATGAAAAACAGCTTGTATCTATAGTAACGAAGAGAGGAAAAGAAATATCCAGGAGCTACTCGCCATGGTTTACTTCAATAAAAGTTCAACTTTTAATGCAATTCTTCCAATAAAAACTTTTTCCAAGGATAAAAGGCAAAAAAGACAGCAATACTTATCAGACAGGAGGTAGTACACAAGGTGCGGAGGCAGGTCAACCTGCCTTGTGTACTACCTCCTGTCTGATAAGCATTGCTGTCTTTTTTGCCTTTTATCCTTGGAAAAAGTTTTTATTGGAAGAATTGCATTAAAAGTTGAACTTTTATTGAAGTAAACCATGGCGAGTAGCTCCTGGATATTTCTTTTCCTCTCTTCGTTACTATAGATACTGCTTGGTAGGCTGCTATCCTAACCATTATACCACCAACACAACACACTACAATGCTATAGCCATAGCCCCTTAAGAGAAAGTGTCATTAGGGCCTTGCTGTAACATAGATTGTAGTGTAACTATTTCATTTAATGTACCCTTCTTAAACTTAAAGATTGTATACAAATGTAAGCAGACTGCAGAGTGGCGCAGCAGAAGTGTGCTGGGCCCATAACCCAGAGGTTAATGGATTGAAACCATCCTCTGCTAGGTGTACTTTATTTTTTTACACCTTGCTTTACCACATAGGCCATAGCCCCTTAAGAGGAAGTGTAATAAGGGCCCTGCCTTAACATAGATATTACGGTAGCTAAGACTACTCCTGGGCCTTTCTTGTAGTTGAAGAGATGAGTGAACTGTGACACCACACTTAAAAAAAAAAAAAAAAAAAAAACAGGGTTCGATTCCTGGCCAATGTATGTGAGTTGGCTTTTGACATTCTACAAATCCCTAAGCAAGCTAATTTTTCTCTTGAACATATCATAATGGTACATGCTAGGCTGGCTCCAGCATGTAATGTTGGTGGTGGTATAGTGGTGAGGAGAGCTGCCTACCAAGCACTAGACCTGGGTTTGATTCCCGGCCAATGTATGTGAGCTGGCTTTTGAAATCCTACAATTCCCTGGAAGACAACACCCTCATCCTCTGAAGAAGAGAGAGAGGAACGGAGGAGGGAGCTGTTGTGGGGTGCAATATAAGGAATAACAATAAGCCAGGAGCAAGCTAACAAGCCTACAAGAGCCTAACTAAGGTCTCCCTAGCAGAGTCTGTCAGCAGCTGTCCCTTAACTAATTACTGTAGGCAGACGAGTGAGTAAAACGGCTGGAGAACCTTGACTTTTATAAGGGGGGGTGAGCATATCGAAGTAGGTGGTTTTGGCGTGGGTCTCAACCAGGTGCCCCATAGCAGCAATGTAATGCTGAGTGGGGTGCATAAGTGTGATTCGGGCCTCTGGTTAGTGGACCCCGAATTACATCTCCCTCCAGGTTGCGACAACTCATAGGGGAAATAGTATCTAATGCCATCAGGGAGTTTTGCGGCAGCAGTGAGATCCATTATTCAGCTCTCCTGGCACCCAGCTCAACGGTGATGCATACATATGTACGCTGAGCATACACATGGGCCCTTCAATTCACTTTTTCTCCCAAGTTTTCTTCTAGATTATATTTTCACAACTAATCCATAAAATATCTTTTAACCTACTTTTGGTAATTTTTCACTTGCAGAGTGCTGAAAAGTTATGTTCAACAGAACATAAAAAATGATCCTAGGAGAAAACATAGGAGAAAAGTGAATTGAATAAGGGCCAAAGGAATCCTTTGTGGGCAGAACGTGTTTTCCTACATGGACTCTGGAAATCATGCTTGTGGTGACAGGCATCCTATTGTATTAGAACATATATTAGGAATGGAATGTTATGCCAGGTGCATTATTGTATAGCTGGGTTGTAAACCACTATTACTGCTCACTGCTTTGTGCTGTGGGATTTATTTTACTATGCTTGCAAATGCATCATATTATTATTATTATTATTTAGTATTTATATAGCACCGACATATTACGCAGTGCTGTACAGTGTGTATATACTGTATATATCTTGTCACTAACTGTCCCTCAAAGGAGCTCACAATCTAATCCCTACCGTTGCCATATGTCTATATTATGTAGTGTAAGTACTGTAGTCTAGGGCCAATTTAAGAGGGAGCCAATTAACTTATCTGTATGTTTTTTGGAATGTGGGAGGAAATCGGAGTGCCCGGAGGAAACCCACGCAGACACGGAGAGAACATACAAACTCTTTGCAGATAGTGCCCTGGCTGGGATTCGAACCAGGGACCCAGTGCTGCAAGGCGAGAGAGCTAACCACTACGCAACCGTGCTGCCCAGGCCCTTTTAGCCAGGTGCTCCACCCGGCTAATTTTGGTCAGCACCCGGCTGTCAGCGGCTTACCTCCTCCTATACTGTAAGCAAAATTTTGTACAGAAGCGCCGGCCCTGCATTCTCTTATTTCGCCCCACCCGGCAACTTTTTCATGCCACCCGGCTGGAAAAAAATTCTGGGGAGAACACTGTATTATGCCAAGCACCGAGCAGCACTGCTGCTTGTCTGCATAGTATAAACATAAATTACCTCTCCCTGTTTATCCTCATTATCACTGCTTTGTGTACTGGGCATTAGAGATGGCCTGAACGGTTTGCATAAGAACTGATTTGTGCGAACATCGGTGGTTCGTGTTCGCTGCGAACGTTATGCGAGTTCAACCCACCCCCTATACTACATCATTGGGCTAAACTTTTACCCTCTACATCACAGTCAGCGGACACATGGTAGCCAGTCAGGCTACACTCCCTCCTGAAACCCCCCCTGTCAGGAACCGGCCCCGCGGCACGCTTGCTATATGGTTCCCGACTGCGGGTTTGACCAGATCAAGCGGGAAGCAGCCTTATTCAAGCTAAAACAAGGCTGTGACCCCTCAGAACACTTCTCACTGCCACCACTAGCTGCCGCTAGACACTTCCACTCTGCTGTCGAGTAATCTGCACACAATCCGCGTTTTCATATTCGGGTCAGCTGTGCACTTTCGGACGAATACGGGAACACCACGCGCACACACACACACACAGTACAATCATACAGTAGCACGGCACAATCAGGCACTGACTTGTAATGCAAGCTACACTGCAGTCTCTCCTTCTAGCCTATGAGTGTTAGTTTAGTACAGCAGAAGTCAAACTTATTAAATAACGATTTAATATTCCAGGAAAAAGTGGAACAATGCAGAAAATAACATATATAAAAGATTTACAAAAACAAAGTAAAAAGTTACAAAATAAAAGTTACAAGGATACACAACAAGACAAGTTTGCAAAAATAAACAGGAAATAATGTTACCAGCGTAGGTTAGAACGTGGTTGGTGGGAGAACGCCGTTTCCGATTCGCTCGGGTTCATCCCTAGCTATGCGCTACCTCCAAGAGAAGATGATCTGTGACTGTCCCAGGCTGAGTTATATAGTCCGCTGGGTGGCCTGGGGCATTTAATGTTTCGTCCCCAAAACTAACGCAATTTCCCAGATTGTGACATCATGGTCTGCCGAGCCCCTTGTCACATCTGGGCTAGCTGTGATATGCGAATTTCAAGGCTTTTCCTGTCCTACTTTGATTTTGCAGACTTCAAAGCAATTCAAACACTTCATCTTTCCAGAATGAGTCTGATTGTAGATTTGGTCATATCCTTTCTGTGATATGCAGCTTCAAAGGTTTTTCCTGTCCCAATATTCAGATCATCACAAAGGACTTCCCTACTCCTGGTGACAATTGATTAAGGCTTCCTCAACATTCCAGCAGGCTGTCATATGTAAATTCCAGAGTTTTTTGTTAGCCTTTGAAGTTCCCTGACTCTGTCCTGATTTGTATATTGGGACAATGGGGCTCTAATTAGCTCCCTACTCCCAGAGGAACTGAGGGTAAATGTATTCCACACTGTTATACAGACAAGTACAGCTTCCCCCAAAGCCAGATGACCACACATACATACACATCTGAAGTACACAGCCGACAGGAAAATGAAAGTATACTACTGTATTATCCCAACATCATAACTAGCTGCTATATTCCTGACACCCCTCGTTATAAAAAGCAGCTGCGTAGGCCATGATATCACTCTGTGTGCTGCGTAGTTAGTGAGAGAAGGGAGAGAGTTGCTGCAGAAATTAGGGAAAGCTTAGTTAGGCTGTTGTTAGGCTTGTTAGCTTGCTCCTTGCTGATACTTATTGCAAAAATGCACCCAAAACAACTCTTTTGAGAGCTAATGTTGTTCTTGTGATCTGTTTTTTTTTTTTTTGCGTGGCCCACTGACACTTGCATATACAGCCCTGTCAGTCGCAGCTGGCCCTTGCTAATTACTATACTGTGCCACTGCCAGGCACAGCACATTCAGTGCCTACCTTTTCACTGCACCTGTGTGTGACAGCTGCACATTTGTAATACCAGTCCGACAGTGCATACCTGTTCATGTTCACTGCACCTGCGTGACAGCACGCAGTGTTATATACCAGTCACATAATAACTGTTCACTGCACCTGAGTGTGTGACAGCTGTACATTGTATTGATGCCAGTCACTGCATACCTGTTTACTGCACCTGCGTGACAGCACGCAGTGTTATATACCAGTCACTGCATAACTGTTCACTGCACCTGTGTGTGTGACAACAGCACATTTGTAATACCAGTCCGTGCATACCTGTTCACTGCACCTGTGTGTGTGAGACAGCTGCCGTGCATACCTGTTCACTGCACCTGTGTGTGTGACAGCTGCTCATTTGTAATACCAGTACATGCATACCTGTTCACTGCACCTGTGTGACCGCACGCTGTTTTATATACCAGTCCGTGCATACCTGTTAACTGCACCTGTGTGACAGCTGCACATTGTATTGTAATACCAGTCACTGCACATCTTTCACTGCACATGTGTGACTGCACATTGTTCTACCAGCAGTCACTGCATACCTTTCACTGCATCTGTGTGACTGCACATTGTATTAGTCAAGTCAGTACATACCTTTTGTTGTATTTTATCGGTATAAACTGTGTATTTCCAGGTGTGCCTTAATGGAAAAGTATGTCTGGACATTTATGTTGCTATGAGAGATTTACAGTGAATCTAGTTGATCAGCTGGGGCCTTGCACAAAGCCTGTGTTTCATAAAGGACTTTTTACAACCACACACATCTGCATATGAGTAAATAACACAGCAAAGACAATGGCCTCTGACACTGACCCCAGCCCCCGCAAATGGCCATTGAGGAACTGGCTACCCAAGGTGAGAGGAAACTGAGTTATCTGGTTTGTCAACAATGGTCCATGGGATTAGCTACAAGTTCCTTCCCCCCCAGCTGCTAAGGGCAGGAACTATTGATGATGTATAACACAGAGTAGGAGTCTCTATACCTGTGGTATCCAAATAAAAGACAATGTTTGGGAATCTCGCTCTCTCTCTTGGAATGCTGCTGCCATGGAGTGTGGAACAGAATAGGGGCTCAGCTAATGAAAGTGTGTGACTGTGCATAGGGTATATGGAGCCATTATGTGAGACACATACTTTGTATGATCTAACTTGTACATATGCATATTTGTAAATAAACCCCTTCTATTTAACCCCTTTGAAACAACCTCAAGTGTCTGGTCATTAACATAGAAATAAGTTAACATAAGAAAGAGTACATTCTACATTTGGCACCCCAAGATAGCGTGTGGATAATTAGTAAATCCACATAGAACCCTATAACAGAGAGTTACTCTAGCTAATAGTTCCAGAGAACGTGGAAGACGAGGGTAAAGGACCTAACGGATCACTTGAGCGTGGACCCTGGACACCAAGGAAGCATATGAAATGCGGTGAGTTGTTTTGTTTTTATATATATATCAATGCATATATGTATTTTGCTTGCAGTTTGTGAGGTTTGGCTTTATGTATGATGAGTTAACTGCTAGGAAGATATGTTGTTGAAAGGGTACATAGGTATGCTATAGGAAACAATAGGTTTCAGGAATTGTGTGGATTGAATATGAATGGTCTGTGAGAATCAGAAAAAGCTTTGTCTGCTATTGGTATTGTATTTGTGTATATACACTGTGGTCAGCCATTGTGAGTATAGATCACATTATCTGGAAGCAGGTAGAGGTAAAAGTGAATGTATTACGAGGACAATAGCTTTTGGGTTGGTCATTATAGCTTATGTTTAGAGCAGTTTGGTGAAAATGGAGATTGCACAAAATTTTGTCAGTAAATACGCCACGGTTGATGTGAATACATGTGCGAATGAATCCCTTGAACAGCAGTTTGCGTCATTGGTTGGAAAATGTGAGAAATATAATAATGGATTGCAGCAGACATATTTTGGAAACAAAGTACAGAAGATAAAGCTTGCAAATGAAATTTCGATTTTACTTAGGATGAGGGTCATATCAGAGCAGAGAGCGAGAGATTGGGCTGCAGACAGACAGCAAATCAGAAAGGACCTGGATAATTTTAAGGATAATTTGGTAGTTATGGCAGATTCATCAAGAGCCGATTTGCAGGAGTTAAAATTAGAGGCAGATGACTGGAAGGAAAGGAATAGTGAATTGGAGAAACAGATAGAACAGCACAAGGTCAAATGCGCCTCAAATGAAACCTTAATTCACTCACTCAATGATAAATTAACCCAGATGCAAGAGCTGGTTACCTCTTTAAAAAGAGAACTGTTACATACCAACTCTTTGTTGATACAGAAGAAAAATTACATATTATCAATATGTGAACAAAAAGCAAAAACGTGTGATTCTGCAAATGTCTGCACTATTACTGATGACAGTACCTGCAGTGGGGTACAACTAGCAGATGTGTCCAGCCCTACTGTGCTAACAATTCAGGACAAACTGCGCTTATGTCAGATTCTGGGCGATTTTGATTCCCTAGAATCACCTGTGAGGTTGTCTAATCAATTTGAGGCAGTGGTATGTCAGTATAGTCTAAATGATGGAGATGCATGTGCACTTTTACGCGCCTGGTTGCCAGGGCCCTTAGCCACTCGCATAGTTCTGGAAAATTGTGGTTGTGTAGCAGATGCAGGAGGTAGGAGACAGGAAGTACATCGCGTATTGGGAAGCCGTGATGAAAGAGGCGTGCAAGCGTTGGCAAGCATGAGATTCATGAAAGGAATGGATCCTGTGATATTTTGTCATGAGTACATTTCACTGTATAGAGTGGTCCATAATTGCCAAGATATATCATCTGATGATGGGGAGTTGCTATATTCCATGGCGAAGAAATGTTTGGTAAGCCGCCCAGTTAAACTTGCTCTTAAAAATGCCATCACGTATCAACAATTCATTAATATACTGAGGGATTGTTGTGAGGAGGGCAATGAGGGAGAGACATCCAATGTATCTGTGGCATATAAAGGTACACAGAGAAACATTTTCCGATGTTACCGATGTCATAGACCTGGCCACATAAAACGATATTGCAGAAGCCACAAAGTTAAGGATAGACACACCAGCAATATCTCCAATTGTGTAAGCACCGTCTCCCCTCACGATCATGAAAAACATGAGAATGTTGGTGCATTTCAGGGCCCAGATAAGCTGGAAAACAGAATTTGGAATTGTGGGCAACAAACAAACTCTAAAGAATTTGATAATGTTGCATTCGGTGCCCAAGGACACTGGCCAAACATTCCAGTTTATGCCCCGCTAGCCAGTATGCCATATTGGCTAATCTGTAGTTTGTCAAACATTGCAATCCCTTTTTTCTTGGGATATATGGAAGAGTGTTCAAAAATTAATGTGTAATAATGTATGGCAAATGAAATACAATCTGTTGTATCAACAGGTTTGCAGTATAGGGGTAGACTAACAGATTGTGAAGTAACAATGGTGTCTTAATGTGAGGATATTAACATAATTATGCTTTGTTTTTCAGATATCTCTGAAAGGAAATGTATGTGGTAAAAATTCAAGCCATCTAACATTTGATTATGTTGTATTCATGTATTGTGTTTTTCTTTCTCTCCTCTTTAGCCAAGGGCATCTACATGGAATTTGTTTAGGATCCATTCTAAATTATAGAGGTTAATAATTAGTCTGCAGAAAATACCATGAGCTCATGAGTTAAAATCCTAATTGTTTGCAAACAATTAAACAATAGAAGGTTTAAGGAGTGAAACTGAAGTAAAGGTGGTTAACAATTAACTTGTACAGTCTGTATTGTTGTTGTTTCTTTTCTGTCTTGTTCCTATTGACACAGATGGCCCAGTACTGAAGACAATGAGCTCCACAGGATATCAGCATCTTTGTGTCAATGTACTAATTGTACAGACCTGTGTGTAACTAACTTACGTGTGTGTCCTGAAAGGCCTGTACGTTTCTGTGTGTTTGTTTGTTGGTTTGATTAGTAACAAGCAAAGAGTTGTAGTTTTTTTTTTTTTTTTTTTTTTCTCTCTCCCTGTTCAGTTTTTGAATAATTTTATCATTTATTTTCGCAATACATTTTTTGCTTTTCGGTTGTGGGGATTTTTGTTGCCCCATACACCATTTTTTATTTTGTTTTAATTTTTTCACTTTTGTGGTTTTTTTTTTACATAGAAGTATTGAGAAAGTGGTACCTATGCTTTGAGGTACCAAAGGGGGGATTATATACACGATAGTGAAGGCATGAGCAAACACAGCTATGAATGCTGTTTGCCTATTTATACTGTATATTCATAAAGAGTACTCAAATGCAATTTTACGGTTACGAATAAACCTCTGAAGTTTATAATTTGATCTACAAGCGAAGGAAAGTAATGGTAAGGGTTGCCAATACACTCATCGATTTTCTCAGTTATTTCCTTGCAGATTCAGCTGCTAGGAATCGATTCCCCAAATGTCAGATCAATTTTGGCGATTGAATAAATCGATCGGACAGGTTGGAAAGTTAAAAACAATCAGGAGCAACAACTTTGGCAAATTAATGGCCAATAACCTTGCACTGCATTGGGCAACTCTGCAATACGATCGATTAGTAATAGATTCCCGGCTGGAATCTATTGGGAATTGATGTGCAGTGGTTGGTAGGAATCGAGTTATTCTGAATCGATTATTTTCCTAAAGGAATTGATCGTTTTGGAACATTGGATGGAAATCTGTAGGTGTTAGGCCAACTGACAGCATTATTTAAGATGAAAGATTTTGTTCTCTTGTAGGACGTAGTGTCATATGTTACATTTTCCTGAGAGCTCTTGCACACTACATGCAATTCCGATTGACAATTTTGGGACGCGATTTTACGTGCGATTGTGAGTTACAATTTTGAGTCGGTACTGCATGCTGAGTTTTTTTCGTATGCGTTTTTCTGCGTATGTCGACAGCGCTCAGTGAAAATCGGAATTGCAAATCAGATTGGCAGTGTGCAGGGGGCCGCAGAGATATTAGCACCCAGCAGTAGTGGAGATATTTATTTTCTTTTATTGGGATTTATAAGGAAAGGGGGATGGTTTCTACACTAAAATGCCTTCCCAAATAGTCCTCTCCCAGGTTGGAAGGCTACAGAGAGTATTCTCATGGTTATGTAGGGTGTGGTATAGATTCATTGACACAGATGAATTGTAGAAGGAAGTGAATGGGTATTTAGCCCACAGGGATGAGGTGAAGTCTAAAACCAAAAAGAATGTATGTAAATTCACACAATTGAATGGTTAACAAGAGTAGCCATGGCTTCAAAGAAGCCAGTGGAAATGACCTCCAACAATGGTTTATTATTAAATAGCTGGGCATCACCATCCATTTTTATTTTGTTAGAAGATAAATTAAGCTTTGAAGGTGGATAAAGCCAGAACAGCAGGCGTATTCTTTGTGTGTAAAACCTTTATCCAGGTAATTTAATAATCAGGCCCACCCTTTTCAGTATACAGTGGGGGTGGGTAACCTCTGGTAATTTAATGTCTAGACACCAATGATATAGAATCAAGGTACTGATAATTGATTAGAAGTTAAGCTTTTTTGTTTCATCTATATATATTTGGTGTCCAATCCACTGAGAACAAGACAATGTAGGTACTGAAATGTAAATGTGTTTTGCAGACCACATGACCTACAATGGTACAATAGTTTTCTTTTATTATATTTTCATGTGCACAATCTACATACACAAACAAACACATTGAGAGATATATTAGGTGGCAGTGGATAATCCATGGGTATGATGTGTCTTTGTCATAAAGGTATAAATTGATGCCAATAAATCTGCAGAACCAACTAAGGTTAATTCACATGATAAGATATTGCGATCTGGTAAATCCAGGTGATACATATATGGCATGATGTTGTATATTCACCCTTACAATTAATGTCATGTCAATGTACCGATTAGGTGTGAGTGGGAATGAATGTTGGGTTCCTGGTCATTGACCCCTGCATAGCGAGGATGGTCTGTCCACAGGAGAAATGATTCCCAGTAACCTTGGACTGTGTCACACTGCCGGGGGTAACTGTTATTTGATACAGCCCAGCGGTGGCTTGCGTCCAGCAAGAACTGTTTTGCGACTCAATGTAGCTGTGCGGAGCATACAGAAGCTATCCGCTGAAGGGCACATGTTCCGGATCCCAGCCATGAGGGTGTGTCCATTAGGCACAACAGGAGGGAATGTTGTATTTTATCGGTATAAACTGTGTATTTCCAGGTGTGCCTTAATGGAAAAGTATGTCTGGACATTTATGTTGCTATGAGAGATTTACAGTGAATCTAGTTGATCAGCTGGGGCCTTGCACAAAGCCTGTGTTTCATAAAGGACTTTTTACAACCACACACATCTGCATATGAGTAAATAACACAGCAAAGACAATGGCCTCTGACACTGACCCCAGCCCCCGCAAATGGCCATTGAGGAACTGGCTACCCAAGGTGAGAGGAAACTGAGTTATCTGGTTTGTCAACAATGGTCCATGGGATTAGCTACAAGTTCCTTCCCCCCCAGCTGCTAAGGGCAGGAACTATTGATGATGTATAACACAGAGTAGGAGTCTCTATACCTGTGGTATCCAAATAAAAGACAATTTTTGGGAATCTCGCTCTCTCTCTTGGAATGCTGCTGCCATGGAGTGTGGAACAGAATAGGGGCTCAGCTAATGAAAGTGTGTGACTGTGCATAGGGTATATGGAGCCATTATGTGAGACACATACTTTGTATGATCTAACTTGTACATATGCATATTTGTAAATAAACCCCTTCTATTTAACCCCTTTGAAACGACCTCAAGTGTCTGGTCATTAACATAGAAATAAGTTAACATAAGAAAGAGTACATTCTACACCTTTCACTTCATCCATCCCAATATGGACAAAACAACAGGCAGAGGCAGAGCCAGAGGCAGGCCACCCGGCAGGTCAGTTCGAGGTTGTGCTGTTGTGGTTTTGTGCAGCCCTCGACCAAAGTAAAGTGTTCAGAAGAAGACACGTGCCATCAACCCCCAATATTGTCAGGACATAGTTGACTATTTAACAGACAACACCTCATCTTCCTCAGCTTCCGTACGGAAGCGTGACATATCTTCCTCCTCCTGCTCTGATTTTGGCACCTCACTTAACACTCAGTCGGCAGCCATCACCAAAGTGCCATCATCCCAGGGCTCAGCGGTGTGGACATTTTTGTGTGTGTCTGCCTCAGGTGAGAGCAATGCCATCTGTACTCTCTGCCACCGAAAATTGAGCCATGGTAGGACCAAGACCCGCATAGGGACAACTGCCTTACAAAGGAACATGATGAAAAAGCACAAACTGCAATGGGATGACCACCTGAAGAAAAGTAGCACACAAAAGCAAAGCCACACACCGCAGTGGAAGATACCAGGCCGCAATTATTTCTCAAAAAAGGCGATACCCAAACTGCACCGTGATGTTGAAAGGCAAGTGGTGTCATCTCTGGCACACAGCGTTGGGTCAAGGTTCCATCTGACCAAGGATGCCTGGTCTGCAAAGCACGGTCAGGCCTGCCTGAAGACTAAGTCAGTCCCCACGCACAACATCTCTGCCTGCATACCGTGTGACTGCCTGCCCCAAGACTAAGTCAGTCCCCACACAGCATCTCTGCCTGCAGGCCGCTTGACTGCCTTCTCCACCACCACCAACAGGGTCCAGGACTCCAGGTGGATTCCTGAATTTTTAAGGCTGCTACTAGCAGCGGCCGCTAAGAAAAACAATTTTTTCTGGTGCGTGTACATGCCTGCCTAATTTTTCTGGCTGCACTGCAGCTGAAACAACAAAACAAAGGCATGTAGTGTACATGTGTCAATTCCCCTTTGTGATCGTTACCTTGCCGCGGTGAAGAGGCTTGCGTATCACAATGAAGCAATGACCGCCGGCTATATGAAAGTGTTGGGGGGCAAACCCAAGATAATAAGGTTATTGCTTCATTTTGGACAGACCAAATTCGATCAGCTGGACAGTCACTGTTGTTCTATCATTGAGCTACCTCAGCCCGGCTAACATATGGGCTTGAAAAACGCTATGGCCTGCACTCTCGTCATGGTGCGCACCAGTCCAGCATGGCCGTCACTACACAAACAGCTGTTTGCGGTGCGTTACAAAGTGAGTTTGGTCTGTCAGTGTGAAGCAGTACACTAATTAGCGAGGAGAACGCCAGCGCATACCATTAAGGCTGCATCTGAAATCACCACCAGCTCAGGAGGAGGGGCTGGGAGCAGCTAACCTGACAGTTACATAGTTACAAAGTTAAAAAAAGGTGGGGGGAAAGGCTGAGCGTCCCTAAACACATGTTGCAATTAAATGGTTAATTGCACAGGCATACACCGCCCCTGTCAGACTGAAAAATGCATGCCCTGCATCCTAGACAAGTGCTAACATTTATTAAACTAGGAGGAACTTTAGCTTCCAATATGGTTTGCATGCAAACTATAGTATAGTTTGCATGCTAAGCAAAAAAAATGTGTAACTTTGCAGCTAAGCAAAAAAAATGTGTAACTTACATTTTGTTGAACAGCGAGGAGAACGCCAGCGCATACCACTAAGGCTGCATCTGAAATGACCACCAGCTCAGTGTGAAGCACCTAAATAGATTTTGTGCACACTTTGCATTCAATTCAGATGCAAATCTGCTACTACTTATTATGCAAACAGGAAACTCAGGTGGAGGGGCTGGGAGCAGCTAACCTGACAGTACACTAATTACACTACCTGATTGATGTATACACATGCAAGATGTTTTAAAGCAATGTATGCCTCCAATTTAGCTTGCAATGTGATTTCTGCCCTTAAAACGCTGCTGTAGGGGCGGAGCCGACCATGGAGGAGTGAGGTCGTGTGGAAGCTGAGCTCCCGTCCCTGTGTGCCTAATTTAGCCTATACTAAAGCTATTTCTCACAAAAAAGCTCCGAGAAGGGTATGAGGAGAGCTGGGAAGCAGTCAGCAAAGGAGCGGTGCCCAAATCCCCCGACACAAAGACCGGTCACCCGATATTTTCAAGCTCTCAAGACCGACACTGAACCTCCCAAGATGGCGGATCAGGCAGAGCGGGCCGCTACATCGACTTCTATGAAGTCGGAAATTGCTGCGATCCATGCAGATATAACAGGCCTATCTGACCGAGTCTCCACGACGGAAGCTAACATCGCCACGCTACAAGCTGAAGTGGCCTCCCTTAGAGCGGCAAGTGAGAAGCAGCTAGCTGGCTCGCAATCCTTCAGGTGGCAACTAGAGGACCTCCAGAACAGGGGACGGAGGAATAATATCAGAGTCCGAGGGGTCCCCGAAACGATACAATCAGATGAGGTTATTCCCGCTCTCTGCTCGATTTTTAATGGGGTACTGAACCGCCCGGAGGACAGGAAGATTAAATTCGACAGAGCACATAGAGCCTTACGGGCTGTGCCTTCAAATCATGAACCACCGAGGGATATAATTTGCCGCCTTCATAACTACAAGGAGAAGGAAGAGATAATGGCGGCAGCACGTGGAAAAGACAACTTGATCTGGCAAGGGGCCTCTATCTCACTGTATCAGGACCTGGCGCCCTCTACGCTAGCTTAACGCTGGGCTCTACGCCCGCTCACTAAGGCTTTACAACAGGCAGGAGCCTCATACCACTGGGACTTCCCCTTCCAACTAGTGGTGAGAAACGGCGCCAAATCCGCCATCTTGCGGCATCCGCGTGAGCTCCCTACATTCTTTGCAGATATCTCTCTGCCAACGGTTGAGCTTCCGGAATGGGACCCGGACTCCTTCGACCCTTCTCGCCCACCAAAGAACCGTAGATCTAAACGCTGACAGTGTGAGTACTCTCTATTTTTTCGGGCTGGAACTTTCTCTGCCATGATCCTGCCTTTCCCTTCTTTTTGAACTTCTGGGCCATTCCCCTCGCTCCTCTTCACTCCACTACCTGCAGCCTTTGCACGCCCTTCAGAGTGAGCTATATATTTAGGAGCATGGATCATCAATATACTTTGTCCCCTATTTCTGTGCCTTGGAAGGAACTGTTTGCTGCGACGGGCTGTATGGTGGGGCCCTGTGTCGCTGGACTGCCCCCACCGCCTCCCCTGGAGTGATGATGGGGTTCTGTGCCCCCCTCCCAGCAGCGCCCAACCTCACCGTTACTTATTTTGTACTACGTTCGTATGCTGTACATGTCTAAACCTCTGCTTAATGCTGAGCCGATTATGATATCCTAAATGATTGATCTCATGGATATGTTTGCAGGGATAATACTTACTCTACGATATAATTTGAGGGGGGCTGTTTGGCTTGGGGGGTGCGGGGATGGGCCCCTAGCCCTGGGGTGGGGGAGGGGGCGGGCGGGGACGGGGGGCCTTTGCCGTGAAAGCTTCTGTTTAATGTATGACTTGCATTTAATCTGCTATAAGAGGGATCCCCCATTGACAGCGGTAGGCGCCTTAGGGGAAAGTCGCACCACTGTAGCTTTTCAGGGAATTACTCTGTGCCTACTTTCTCTGGAACATACTGGAGCTGAGGTGGTGATGGGGAGGATGGTCGCGGGAGGGGGTGGTTGGGAAACTACACTAGAAGGCAGGATACTCTTAGGCTAGCATTATTACTAACCAGATTGTTTTGAGTATATGTGTGTTTCTTTTTCTGCTTACTAGCTACGTCATGTTATCTGACATAAAGGTTTGCACACGGGGTTACGGGGGCAGAGGCTCCACTCCTATCTATGGTGTGGACTCTCTTACCCCAGGGCGATTCGCCGCCTCGTTTCCGAGAGCAACTTAGGCTCCCGGAGAGAATGGTATATCTTACCAATACACAGGCCTATTTTAGGCCCAAGTTCAGGAAGATGTGGTTAAGCATACTTCTTGCTCTTTTATTGTGGTTTGTTACACAATTACCTTTGCATTATCTTCTTTCCTTTTCTTTTACTTCTTTCTTTCCTTTTTCTCTCTTATGTCCTCTTAAGTCTTTCTGCGGTTGGGGTGGGGGGGGGGAGCCTGGGCGGCCTGGGGGGGCATCCGACACACTAAACAAGATTCAAGCAGTCACTTAAGGTGTTGTCTCTAAACGCCAGGGGATTAAATGTGCCAGAGAAGAGATCAGCCGTGCTGAATCTCTGTCGCAAGGAAAAGGCTAACATAGTTTGCCTGCAGGAAACTCATTTCAAAGGCTCCTCACCCCCTAAATTATTTAGCAGACATTACAAAACCGCTTTCTACAGGAACTCCACAGGGCACAAAAACTAAAGGTACTGCCATATTAATTGCAAAAGACACCCCTTTTACCCTTGTTGAGGAATTTAGCGATAAGTCTGGACGCTTTAATCTGATTAAAGGCGTACTTCTAAATAAAAAAGTCACGATAGGTGCATTTTATGCCCCCAACTCCCAGCAGATAACATTTCTCCAGAATTTCCTCTCCAAGCTAAATTCTTTTGCAGAAGGCAGCATTATCCTTGGGGGAGATTTAAACATAGTCCTGGAACCCTCTATTGATTCTTCCTCCCAGAGATCTCCTCTCTCCAACAAAAGCCTACGTAAATGTAAAACGCTACTGCATGATATGCAGCTGGTGGATGTTTGGAGACTCCATAACCCTTCACAGAAAGACTTTACATTTTTCTCCTTTCCACACAACTCCTATACCAGGATAGACTACGTATTCATGTATTGTATTACCCTTAGCCATTGGGCTTGTTACACTGTGTCTACCTAGAATTCATTGTTTTAATTGTTTTTATCTGAATTTTTGCAATATTGGTAATAAAGCTCATTATTTATATTTGATTACTCGTGTGGTGCGGTCTCTTAGGATTCACCTTTGTTGTTGCTTAGACTACGTATTCATATCACATAACTTATTATCGGTCTCGGCCTCCCCTGGCATAGGCAATATAACCTTATCAGACCATGCTCCGGTTTGGGTTGAACTGAAATGGGGGGACAACAGATCTAGACCTCCCACCTGGCGTATTAATAACTCCCTGATACAGGATAAGCTAATCTTTCTAAAACTCAAATGCGAGCTGGAGGAGTTCTTTCGGGTAAATGTGACTGAGGACATGTCCCCAATGACTGTTTGGGAAACGCATAAATGCTACGCACGAGGCATATTGATACGAGAAGGTGCCAGGCGTAAAAGGGAAAGGGAAAAAGATATACAAGACTCCTTGTTACTTATTAAGGACTTGGAATCTAAGCACAAAGGAGACATGGCCTCACACACACTGTCCGCTTTATCAGAAGCTAGAGAACGCCTTAAATCCATGCTGTTTCATAAGGCTAAATTTGCTGCAGAGAGATGCAGACGCACATTCTATGAATGGGGTAATAAGTGTGGTTCTTTGCTGGCAAGGGCTCTGAGATCTCAGCAATCCAGCGGTTACATCTCCTGTGTTAAGGATAAATCCTCTACTTTACATTATGATTATAGAGACATTTCAAGGATATTCAAAGAATACTATTCCGGTCTCTATAATCTGCCCTCCTCATCTCTCAATCTCTCTACAGACAATAAGCGAGACAAGATTAAATCTTACTTGAGGGATTCTCAAATGCCTCGGCTGTCACAAATTGATATTAAAACACTGGAGGAACCTTTTACAGAGGATGAATTGGGGGTGGCTCTGTCTCAGATGCCTGCTGGCAAGGCACCGGGCCCAGACGGGTATTCTTTAGAATATTACAAAAAATTCAGACACCTGCTTTCCTCTCACCTCCTGAATGCTTTTAACACAATCTCGGATCCCCCACTCGACCAAAATTGGTTCTCCTCCCAAATGCTAGAATCCCACATTACTGTCATACACAAGGAAGGCAAAGATCCGGCACAGTGCCAAAGCTACCGGCCAATTTCTCTTCTAAATGTGGATCTAAAGTTATATTCCAAAATTCTAGCTAATAGGTTAGCTCCCCTACTACCTAAGCTCATCCATCTAGACCAAGTGGGCTTTGTCCCGGGTCGAGAGGCCAGGGATAACACTATCCGTACCCTCAATGTTATGCACTGGGTGAGGTCTCGGTCCACCCCTACTCTTCTTCTCTCTACCGATGCTGAAAAAGCATTCGATAGGGTGCACTGGGACTTCATTGAAGGCACTCTTCGTCATATTGGTCTGGGTGGCATAATGCGGAAAAGGATCCTCGCCCTATATTCCTGTCCTAATGCAAAAGTGAAAGCTAATGGAGTCCTATCAGACTCATTCAATATTTTAAATGGCACACGTCAGGGCTGTCCATTGTCCCCTCTGATATTTGCACTATCCCTTGAACCATTTCTATGCACAGTCCGCAATAATATAGATATTAAAGGGGTCGAACTCCCGAGATCCCATCATAAGGTTGCTGCTTACGCAGATGATATGCTATTTTATCTAACCAACCCCCACATATCTCTCCCCAACCTTTTGCTGGAATTTCGGAAATATGGATCCCTTTCAAATATGTCAATTAATTATGATAAAAGTGAAGCGATGGGAGTCCTCCTTCCTAGCTCTGTTAAAGCTAGCATCCAAGATAACTTCCCATTCCGGTGGCCCCCTCAATATATGAAATACCTGGGAGTCCACATAACCCCCGATCCAAAAGACCTGGTCGCTAATAATTTCCTCCCAGCTCTGGAACAAATTAAACAGGACCTTCAGAATTGGAATAAACCTCAGTTCTCCTGGTTTGGAAGATCCAATATTGTAAAGATGACCATTATGCCAAGGTTGCTCTATCTGTTTCAAACTCTCCCCATCCCTATACCATCCTCATTTTTTAAAGAAATCACTCAGACTTTCTCGAGATTTATCTGGAATGGCCGTAAATCCAGATTAAAATACCAGATTCAGACAGCCCCTAAGGAGTTGGGAGGAATGGCCGTTCCGAATCCCAAACTCTACTATACAGCAGCTATCTTAATTCGCATTATTGACTGGCACCGACATGGGGACCATAAGAGGTGGGTTGGGCTGGAGGGAGAGCTTACAAAAGAAAACCTAGCTGACATTCCATGGGCCTCTAGGAATGGGAAAATTACAGACCCCGCTGCTTCGTTAATTAAACATACTATCAACACCTTCACCAAATATAGACATCTCTCTCAGGTTTCGCCTTGGCCCTCTCCTCTTCTCTCCATCTTGGGCAACCCCACCTTTCCACCGGGCCTCCCCTCCGGGAGCTACTCATCCTGGAGGGGAGAACTGACTCTACGTGCTCATCATTTGCTTGCTAATGGAGATTGGGCACCCCTTCAGGCACTGGAACAAACCTTGGGCACACAGAAATTAGACCACTGGAGCTGGGTACAATTTAGACATTTCATCCTATCCCAAGGCACCAAATCTAGCTTTGCAAGACCCCTTACCACTTTTGAGCGAACATGCTTCAATGAGGGCCAGATAAAAGGAATGATTCTTTATTAAACGACCCCCACGCCCCTTCGGCCACATTCCGGAATAATTGGGAACAAGATCTGGGGACCACATTCACTGACAAACAATGGGACAAAATTTTGGTATTCGCTCATAAATCATCTATCTCCTCCAGGTCTCAAGAATCTGGATACAAAATCCTAACCAGGTGGTATTTAACCCGAACCGGATTGCATTCCATGTTCCCTAACTCTTCCAATCTCTGCTGGAGATGTGGGCAGGAAATAGGGACTCTACTCCACATATTCTGGCACTGCTCTAAGCTCGCTCAATTCTGGTCTGAGGTTAGAAGTATCATGCATGAATTGACTGACTTCCTCCCCCCTGATAACCCGGCCTTCTTTCTGCTCCATCATAACACGTGGTCAATCAGAAGATATAAGAAAACCTTAACAAGGCATTTGGTTAATGCGGCTAGAGCATTAGTTGCTAGGCACTGGAAATCAGTGCAACCACCTACAATTAGAGAATGGCTCGGTTTGATGGGGCAGACACAACAAATGGAAGATTTAACTGCAACAATACACGATAGGCATGAGCAATATTGGAAAACCTGGTTTGGCTGGTTTGAATTTAAAGAAACGCAACGATATCGCTCACTTATGAGTGGTTAATCGGAGTGGGATCGGTCTTAGTTGGATAGAGCTGGAGGTTCCCCCTAGTTTTTGTCTTTTCCCCTGGTGTTGGGAGGCTGCTTGTGTGTGTGGGGGCGCTTCCCTTGGCCTGCCCTGGGTCCTCGTCATGTCCGACCGCAACCTTAGTCTTCTTCCTATTTTTTCTTTCTCATGCCTGTCTTTGTCATATAATCACAGGTGGTGGAGGGAGGGCGTCTGTCTGCGTAGCTGAAGTCTGCAAAACATCAGCAAATTTGGTCTTCCTGGTGTATGATCCCTCTGGGCCCAGGAAAACCGGTCCTCTAGAATCTCTCAACAGACTTGCTGCGTTAGACTGATAGCTAGTCTCTTATAAACTGTAACTATCAATCAGGCAGCTCCCTCCTTCTATATCAAATATGTATACATGTTGTTGTTTTTTTCTAGCCTACAGAGCTACCCCAGATGATGGACTTACATGTACGCTTATATCATGTAACTTTTCTATGTTATTATTTTCTTGAAAAATAAAAGAATCTTTAAAAAAAAAAACCGCTGCTGTGCGTCAAATCCTGATTTTTTCCCGGGACTTTTGGCGTGTATCCCACTCCGCCATGCCCCCTCCAGATATTAGACCCCTTGAAACATCTTTTCCATCACTTTTCTGGCCAGAATTCGCCTGCCTATTGAAGTCTAAGGCGGTTCGCGTTCGCGGTTTGCGAACTTAAAATCGGAGGTTCGAGCCATCTCCACTGGGCATATTCTCCCATTCTTATTCTTGCAATTGTAGTGTATTTAGACCAGAAATTAAGGAGCAGTGCTGCTTGTCTGCATAATGCCAATGTAAATTTATTTTACTGTTCACAGTCATTGCTTTGTGCTGTGGGACATATTCTATATTGGACATATTCTAGGTCGGTAAGACTGGCATGTATGTTTGAGCAGGGCAGCTGCCAGGGGCCCTGACAGGTAGAAGGCTAGACCAAGGAAATTTCATCCACTGCAATCCCCAGTCATTGTGTATGGATGACAGGAGCAGCCATATGACTCCTTTGTGCTATCAGATCCACTGGAATTCTGCAATAGACATTTTGAGGCACATGAATTACTTAAATTTTGCTGTGCTTACAGAATGACCCTTTCCTCAGACTAAACAAAAATCAAGATCTAAG
Organism: Hyperolius riggenbachi; assembly: GCF_040937935.1. Lineage (NCBI taxonomy): Eukaryota > Metazoa > Chordata > Amphibia > Anura > Hyperoliidae > Hyperolius > Hyperolius riggenbachi. The sequence goes on along the minus strand of NC_090651.1, from coordinate 226,819,243 downwards.
ACACTGATCATTACTGGGTGACGACCATCATGAATCATACTTGTAAATCCAAAATGGTAGAATTCACACCACCATAGAAAAGAGAACCCACCATGTTAGTTAGAGGAAGCACTTGCAAGGTACAAAACCTTTTCATTAGAAAATCGGTGCCGCTAAGTGCATGTCTGATCAACAATGCGACCAATTTCAGGACGAAATATTCCATCTGGACCAATGGAGTTACTCGATCGAATTCAGTTGGAAATTGATTGGTCAATCGATTATGCTTTCTGCTGCATCGATTTTTAGCAGATTCGATCAGAGCGATCAGATCGGCCGAATATCAATGGCAAAAACTGATGAGCATATGATTATCTTTACTCCACCTGAATGGTTTGAAGGCCAAGGTGAAGTGAACAACGCATTTTATAGATAAAACCCAACAGGCATCAAGTTACTGTTGCCAGAAGTGACCATTTACTGTATGGTGAGATCAGGTGGCAGCCTGATGCCTACACAGACATCCCATATTCTGTGCTACTGTCTCATCAGGTAGAATGGCAGCCAGTTGGGCTGGGTTCTTTTGGGTGATTGCTATTGTGTTTCCCTAGAACATAACCCTCCTAGCCCTCTTCCCCAGTAGACATACTCACCATCACCAATGCTTTCATCATCCATATCTCCGTATTTTTTTTAAAGCTACAACTGTAAACACTGTTAATGCAGTGGCCTTGCCTTGAGCCAGACTGTTTTATTTCTTTCTTTTATTTTAGTTTTGCTTTTAAACTTGCTTATATAAAGGCTGCTCATAAGTCTTCTGCTGCACACTGGCGCCAGACAGGAGATTGTATTGTGATTTAAGTGCTCTAACTATATTAATATCTAAGCTAACAGAACTTTGTTTTTAAGGCTGACAGCCTCATTATGCTGTGTAGAAAGACTCACAGCCAGACAGTGACGGGTCTCTTAGGGTTCTGCTAAGATCACAAAACATTGCTGACAGTCTCTTGACTTGCAGTGCTGGGTTTTGGGTTCTAGCGATTACGGCATTCTGTAGTGTGCTTTCCTGTCATGTTCAGTATGATTTGTTTGCGAAGTGTGTGGATTTTCTTCTAGACAAGCATTTGTACTGAGTGGATGTCACTGGATATTTTATTCATAATGCCTATGAAACATGAAGTTCATACATGATCAGTACTTGATATACAAATGGTGTTGGGGGAAACAAAAATGTGTTTTTTCCCCCTTATTCTGTTTTGCTAGTCAGAAGAATGCGCTGTTAAATTCCTCCAATGCTGAGCTGATCATGCAGTGAAAATGTCAGGGATATCTCAGGATTTACCTCATCAACTTAGTTTGACTGAACATGGGTCCTAGGAAGTGACATTTGGCAGCAGGAATAGCCAATAAACAGAAGCGGGATGTCAGATAGATGTGCGGCTGGCAGGCCTGGAGTTCTCATGAGGCACAGTAGGCAACACTACTGGAGGCTCTTACCTAGAGCTGTCACTATAAGAGTGGCACCTGTTCTCAGGGGCTTCCCTCTTATCATTGGTAACCCCAACAATATTTCAATGCAAGTACTTCTGCTGGCTCTTCAGTATCTGGGTCAACCATGGCGATATACACATTCTATGCCATGAATGTCCAACTCCATTCCTCAAATACCGAGATCCTCACACATTTGGCACAGCTCAAATGAATTGATGATATTGAATCAGGAAAGCATGGTTTATAAGTAGAACACACTTCTCAGTCTATCCTAAACACTGGCATGGATGTGGCACTAGAGGTCTGGAATTGGATATCCCTGGTCTATGCAACACAGGGCCGTTTCTGACCTATTTGGCACTCCAGACAATCTTGCCTGAGTCACTCCCTCCTCTCCCAACACCTCCACTGCTACCACATACAAACATGCGCAATATGATATTTGTACACAGCAATTGCTTAATACTAAAAACTGCATTTTTAAAGGGTGAAATAATGATAATGATGATAGAATAATAGAAGTACTCTTCACAGAAAAAGAGCTAGCATTTAAAAGATTGACAGGGGAGTTGCTTTAGGCACCAAAGAAGTAGATGTGCCCCATGCATTGTGGGTAGGGTCCAATTCTGGGCATACTGTATATACTTGAGTATAAGCTAACCCGAGTATAGGCCGACCCCCCAACATTTACCTAAAGACTTGGAAAACATTATCGACTTGAGTATAAGACAAGGGTAACAAATGCAACAGCATTGTAGCTGTAGTCTTTAGTGAGTTATTACGGGTAGTATTTTATCTTTTTATAGCATTATTATCCAGACACATATTAATGAAAGTTTGTATTTTCTGACAAAATAAAAAGACATCTGTTCAAGTGCAACAACCTTTGCCATGTCATAAAGAAAGTGCTATACTTGAGTGTATTTGGATGAGCTTGCTATTGTGTTTGCCGTTTTGTACCTGTTTGCATCCTTGCCATGCTTGTTATATTTCAGCCCTATAGATTATTAGATAGATCAACACGATTCATTGGTTTTAGGCAGATTATATCAATGTGGTCGAATCTTTGTAAAAATTGTTTTTTTTTGTTTTTTTTATAAAGTGTGTGTGTGTGTGTGTGGGGGGGGGGGGGGGGGAGGAGAGATCAGTTGATAAAAACCCTCACAGCTTATGCCTTTCTTCAGGGGGCTGTAAGAAGCCCCAGGTAAGTACATTAGGTTCACTTTAAAGTGGGATGAAACTCCATATTAACTGAAAAAATAAATATAAATCATCCAATAAAAAAAATATTTATTTAATGTACCTATCCTGTTGTTTTTAGTTTACATTGTCAGATTTAGGAGAACTTTGATATTAGAAAAAAAAATAATTTTTCTGTTGGTTTCCATTTATAGTTTCTCTCTGTGACATAAAAAGTTTGTTGTTTGTTACTTCTGCTTTTTTCTTTTTCTTTTTTTTTTTTTTAACCCAGCTCAGTGTAATGCTAGGTACACACCATACAAGTCTCTGGCAGATTTACCTGCCAGATCGATTATTTCCAATATGTCCGATCTGAATTTCGATCAATTTTCCAATCGCTTTTTAAACAAAAATTTTGATCTTTTTTAAATCGATTTTCATTCAGTTCTATGAAAATTGATTTTAAAAAATCGGAAAAAATATATAAAACGATCGAAATTCAGATCGGACATGTTGTAAATAATCGATCTGGCAGGTAAATATGCCAGAAAATTGTATGGTGTGTACCTAGCATAAATTACTGCTTATTTTACAGATTACTGTCCCTCCCACAGCAAATATCACCTGGAACCCCCCTGTCCTCAAAGCCCACCAACAGTGCATATTTTGTGGAAATCCACAGTGGGAGTTAATCAGCTCTGCTGAGCCACTAATTACCCATCTGTGCATGTTTGTGGTTTTCTGCAAAACATGTACTGTTGGTGGGCCTTGAGGACAGGGTTGGGGAACTCTGACCTAGATAACAGACTTCCCACAATCCTGTTGGCACTGCACAGTTCAGCAAAGGCACACAGACCAGGTATAAAAAAAAATAGGGGACATATAGGGACCTATTTAAGGGACAACTAAAGCGATAGGGGGAAATTAGACATGCTGTTATCTCTAATACACACAGGGAGTTTCTCTGTGTTTACCTTCTCACCTGTGGAATAGTTTGGATCCTCTTTAAGTGCATGCTAACCAGCAATAGGTGCTTCCTACTAACAATGGGTACCTCCCTATTACTCCTCCACTCCAAGAAGCATGCCTTTCAGGCACTCACTTACCACACTTTTGCCACGCCACACATGTTCGTGTTCATTTGCTATTTGGCAGGCTGGCAGAATGCCATTGATGATTGTGGTATAGTAATAGTCTGGAAGGACTCAGTGAATTTCAAAACAGCCATTGCAGGTTATACATTCAGCCATTTTGTTGTTTAGTAAATACATAATTACCAGTTATCGGTGATCATGCTATCACTTAGTTACTCGCAATCCCTGTCAGTGTGTACTCACATTCTTTCAACCTCTACAGATTAATAAAATCATTAGGAAATACTTTCTTTGGCTTCAATGAGTCCCTCAGCTTTGGCTTCAAATGATCTTCTGATATTCGGGACACCCTATCGAGAATGTTCCCCCTTTTTCTTTGATAATGTTGCTCATTTTGTTCTCTCTTCTGTTATTGTAGATGCAGTATACTAGTATGTACAGATGAGATCCCTTTCTATTGAAATTTACCACCTGATATGCTATTGTTCTATGGTGGTGGTAAGCATGGGTGGCGCCAGGGGGGTGCAAGGGGGTGCTCAAGCACCCCCTAGAATTGTCAAAGCACCCCCAAAGCACCCCCTGGCGTGAACTGACTTCAGGCGTCTAAGAGACGCCGAATCAGTTCACAGCGGCAGCCCGAAGCAGCAGAGCAGGGCTACGTTAAGATGGCCGCCCGAAGCCCTGCTCTGCAGGCTTGGAGTCTGCAGTGCAGGGCTTCAGGCGGCCATTTTCCCGTAGCCCTGCTCGCCGGGTAATGCAGGCTGCAGGCAGGAAGTCACGTGAAGGAAGAGGATCGTGGGAGCTGCGCGCCACAAGGAGGTCGGGACAGGAGGAGGTCGGGACAGGAGGTCTTCTGCCTGTAGGTGAGTAAATGGGTTTTTCTTTTCTTTTTTCAGGTGGTGCTGCTGATTGTGGTCAGGACTGCTGAGGATTGTGCATATTGTGATCAGATCTGTTGAGGATTGTGCATATTGTGGTCAGATCTGCTGAGGATTGTACATATTGTGGTCAGATCTGCTGAGGATTGTGCATATTGGGGTCAGATCTGCTGAGGATTGTGCATATTGTGGTCAGATCTGCTGAGGATTGTGCATATTGGGGTCATATCTGCTGAGGATTGTGCATATTGTGGTCATAGCTGCTAACAATTGTGCATATTGGGGTCATATCTGATAAAGATTGTGCATATTGGGGTCCTATCTGATAACGATTGTGCATATTGGGGTCCTATCTGATAACGATTGTGCATATTGGGGTCCTATCTGATAACGATTGTGCATATTGGGGTCCTATCTGATAACGATTGTGCATATTGGGGTCCTATCTGATAACGATTGTGCATAGTGGAGTCAGATCTGATGAGGATTGTGCATATTGTGGTCATATCTGCTGAGAATTGTGCATATTGGGGTCATATCTGCTGAGGATTGTGCATATTGTGGTCATATCTGCTAACAATTGTGCATATTGGTGTCATATCTGATAACGATTGTGCATATTGGTGTCCTATCTGATAACGATTGTGCATATTGGGGTCCTATCTGATAACGATTGTGCATATTGGGGTCCTGTCTGATAACGATTGTGCATATTGGGGTCCTATCTGATAACGATTGTGCATATTGGGGTCCTATCTGATAACGATTGTGCATATTGGGGTTATTGAACGTGTTTTTTGTTCAAATCTGCTCACATTACGTGTATTTTCTTGAGAACACCTGCACAATTATGTGAATTTTCTGGGGAAAGGGTCACCAAAACTTGGGCCATCTGTCTTTGCGTTGCACTTTTAAAGGGAACCCGAGGTGAGAATAATATTGAGGCTGCCATATTTATCTCCTTTTAAGCAATACCAGCTGCCTGGCTGCCGTGTTGGTCCTCTGCCTCTAATTCTTTCAACCATAGACCCTGAACAAGCATGCAGCAGGTCAGGGGTTTCTGACAATATTGTCAGAACTGACAAGATTAGCTGCATGCTTGTTTCTCGTGTAATTCAGTTCGCTACTGCAGCCAAATAGATCAGCAGGGCTGCCAGGCAACTAGAATTGTTTAAAAGGAAATAAATATGGCAGCCTCCATATCACTCTCACCCCAGGTTCACTTTAAATTACAGTTAGCCCCCTCTCATCAGGTCATGACCACGCCCATTTTTTTGCCGCAGCGCAGGTCATCAGCTACCCCGGAAATTGGTCCAGCACCTGAATAGCACCCCCTAAAAAAAATTCCTGGAGCCGCCACTGGTGGTAGGATGTCTTGCATACATGAATGGTGATAATGTCGTAGTTAGAATCCGGTTCCTCTCAGAAGCCAGACAGAATGCCACTGTCTGGCTTCTGAGAGGAACCGGATTCTAACTACGACATTATCACCATTCATGTATGCAAGACATCCTACCATCAGTGGCGGCATAGAGCCGAAACCTGGTAGGGAAGGAGAGACGGGCTAACTCTGAACACTGTTTTAAGTAATAAGGTGCACTTAGAATTCTATTCAGTGCAAAAACCTTATGAGCGATTTTCATGCAAGTGGGTCCAGTGTGCATGGGCCCACAATGTAAGTTGTTTTTGTCTTGTTTTACTAATACAACTGTGTGAATAAAATTGTAACCCCCTGTGAACAAAATCCTACTGAGTCTGGCATATTGTTTTGTCCCTTGGTGGTGAACACTGTGTACCTTTGTTGAGCACTGGGTGTCTGCAGGCTTCAGGAAAAGGATTGGGGTGACAGTACAGCGCTGAGGTTTACACATACAGTGTATTGATATTATATCATATTCAGTGTGTATATTTTACAGACAATATTTTACAGTAATCCATGCATTCTATAGAACTAGCCATTCTATAGAATGTCTAAGCCTAGCACACACGCTAGATGAAATTCCCCTGAGGCAGCTGATAAAGACTTCCTCTGCCAAGAATCCATTGTATATACAGCAGCCTCCGACCCCCTCACCCCTGGATCGATTTGGCCAAGAGCATTGTTCTCTCCACTCACCTGGCTCCTGTGTGACATCACACCTACACCACTTTGTCATGCCTCTTTCCCTTTGCATAACAACATAACACATGCTGGCTCTGCAGTGTCGCCCAAGAGATTGAGTACCGCTCCCTGCTCGGGGACATGCATCTAGCATGTGTACTGGGCTAAAGGCCCATTCAGGCAAAGTACAAAATGAGAGACCAGATGATAAGGAATGATAGAAACAAGGTACAATTTAGGCAAATTAGTGTGTGAAAACAGCGCCTTGCAAAAGCTCTTTATCAGTGTATTTTAAATGAAAATGAGCAGAGAATAAATAAATAAACGAGAAGCAGAGCTGTCATCAAGCTACTTGTCACAACAGGGGGAAGACTAGAACATCATTGTGAACTGCAGTTCATTTTCCGCCTTAATCAACAAGACCATCTTTGAGACCATAAAGCCTTGGGTATTCTTACAGGGGAAGAACAATAAGCAGAGCAGAACTGTCATCAAGCTACTTGTTGCTACAGGGAAGAAGGCTACAATGGCATTTGGAATCACACTCAATTGTATTCTTAATATAAAAGTACACGTGCAAGTCAGAAATAACAAATTACAAGTGATCAATCCCACTACACTACTCAGCGTTTTTTTTATTTACCTACCCTCAGCTATTTTAACTTCACATAGATTTGGTTTGTTCCTTTGGTCACATGCAAAGTAAATCGAGGAATGTAATGCCGCAAACGGTGCTATGATATTAAACTAATAATTTGTGTGCTGCTGCTCACATCTTTAGTACTGCATAATTTATTGTCTTCTGCACTGGGTAGATGATTACGTTTCTTCAGTCTCCTTGTCATTGCATATAAAATCTCACTGCATAGTATTTTTGAAAATGTCTACTGCATTGTGAGATGTACTACAGCATACTTTATTTGTGTAGCCATATATTGGTATTCAGCTGGGGAATTTTTTTGATTCTGGGCCTGATCTAATTCACAGTTCTCCTAGGAGATAATTTTTCAACTTCTGTTTAAATAATTTTTAGCAGTTTTCAGTAGGCAAAGAAGTACTGTCAAAATTATTCTGAGTATTGTCTTGCTTTCTGATGGCTTAAAAGGCATTTTATTGATAAGAGGTGAAAAAAATCGCCTCGGAGAAAACTTAGGAGAAAAAAGTGAATTAGATCAATGCCTTTGGCCCTTATGCAAGTCATTTTTTCCTGAGTTTTCTCCTAAATGATATTTTCACACCTTGTCATAAAATCAGAGGCGCCTGGTGCACCAGGCCAACCAGGCGGTTGCCTGGAGCGCTGTGTGGGGGAGGGGAGGTGGAGCTGTGAGGGGGGGACCGCAGCCACCCCTGCCAGATAGTATGTGTCCCCCAGTTGGTGAACTGGCTTGCGGAGTCTAATAGACGTCTCGCCAGTTCACCGGCCGCAGCCTGCAGCTCACCTCTCCAGCTTGCGGGATTGTGGCTTTTGGCAGGCAGAGCAGGGCTATGGGTAAATGGCATCTAAAGCCCTGCACTGGAGACTATTTGTGTCTCTAGTGCCAGGATTCAGGCGCAATTTTCCCGTAGCCCTGCTCTGCCTGTCAGCGCGGGAGTTTTGCAGCCTGAGTGCTGCCCATAAGATTATCGGGGGAGCTGCGCACTTGGAAAAGGAGTCTTCTGCAGGTGAGTAAATGCTTTTTTTTTTTTACAGGTGCAGCTCCAGGGCTATTATGGGGAACTAATGGGAGGGAGGGGGGAAGAGAAACACTGCGTATGTGTATTTTCTGGTGAAACACTGCCGCAATAAGTGTATTTTCTGGTGAAACACTGCTGCAACAAGTGTATTTTCTGGTGAAACCCTGCCACATTACAATTATTTTTGTGTTAAACACTGCTGCATTATGATTATTTTCATGGGGGTAACCACAGAGGGGTTCTCACCTGGCGTGACAAAATGGCTAGAAGCGCCCCTGCATAAAATTCTCTTTAAGAACAAAACAAAATACTCATAATAATTTTGATAATACATTTTCATCAACTTTTGGGTACTTTTTCTATTGTAATATTTTGAAAAGCTCTTTTGAAGAGAAGATGAAAATTATATCCAAGGAGATTACTCAGGAGAAAAAGTTAATTACATATAGCCCTCTGTGTATAAATGTGCCTATTAACTGTACATTTTTTTTTACTAAATGCGATCTTTAAATATTATTTGAATGATAGAAACTAATCTGAAGGTAATTATTAATTGTTCCCATTAACTGAACGATTCCTTTTCTAAATTTGATCATACAATCTAACTTTCGGATCGATATTATCCTATTAAGCAATTGACCAAAGAATAATTTCTTATCGATTGACTTCATAAGCGGCAATTTTTTTATACAATTAGAACATTCAAATTGCATCAAAAGATCGCACATACAAAATTGTACCGTTAATGGGCACCTTTTACACTGAGTATATGCTTGTAGGTCAAGAACCAATAAAAGGACATGAGAAGAAGAGTCCCAGGAGCCTCTAAGTATATAAGTAAACAGGGCCATAATAATGGAAAGAATACTCACAAGGATTGTGTAACGATTGTGGAATCATCTCCGTGGTCAGCGCACCAGACATGCGCTGACGCGGCGGATTTCCTCCACAAGCGTATTATTGCAGACACCCAGGCTAGGTGCTATGCACCCGCAGAGGGCAATTCCCACCGGCAGATGGCGCTGTGGAGTGCAGGCGAACACAGCCGCTGCACAGCCACAGATGCCAAATGGGAATTGTACAGATCCGGGACAAGGTACAATCAGGCAGGGCTGGATAGCCCACAGGGAACAGAGCAAAGGGACAGAACCAATGTGTGTCCACCAAATTAGTCGCCACCCAGCGACGGCGAACACACAACGGTGGAAACGAAGTAGGAAACGCAATCGCAAGAATGGCGATTGCCAATAGCGACACAAGACTGAGCAGGACAGAGCACAAGGGTAGCAAAGGCACAGCAAATCATACAAAGAGAAAGATAAAGAAAATAACAAATGCTAGCTGAACGCGAACACCGCACTCATTCGCAACAGTGCACGCGTTCGTGCGCGGTCTCCGCGTGTTACGCACAACAGAGACAAGCACGCCTAACTAACCAAAGACAGACAAACACGAAACTGAGAATGCGAGCGCTTGCTTAACGGTTACCTCACCGAGCCTACAGCAAGCGTTTCGAATCAGACAAGACAGACAAACATGAAACAGGAACTAGGCAGAAAGGATCCACCGCTCTTCCGTCAGAGCAAGTGTGATCCAAGCAGAAACACAGATCAGAACGATCCACAGCCGCTACCGCTAGCGGTTAGTGCGATTGAGGAAGACAGATCAGAAGGATCCACAGCACTAGCGAAAAGTGGCTAGCGCGATCCAGGTACAGAGTAGCAGAACAGAAGGATCCCCAGCGCTAGTGAAAAGTGGCTAGCGCGATCCCAGAAGACAGAACAGAAGGATCCCCAGCGCTAGCGAAAAGTAGCTAGCGCGATCCCAGGAGACAGAACAGAAGGATCCCCAGCGCTAGCGAAAAGTGGCTAGCGCGATCCCAGAAGACAGAACAGAAGGATCCACAGCACCAGCGCAAAGAGACTAGTGCGATCCAGAGAAGATAATAACAGAACAGAAGGGCCTACCAGTAGCAACCGCTGCTCTGGTTAGCACCCCACAGACAGACAGAACAGGCAATACAAATGTTACAATCCTAACTAGACTAGGGAATCTGCCTAGCGCAGTCCCACGAATAACTCTAAACTAATCTTCAACGAGAAGTAGCTTGGCTGACACTCCAGCAGTGTCCATCAGGAACAGACCATGGAAGGAAAATGTCCAGCAAAGCATTCTGGGAGCAGAATGCTTTTATAGTGCCAGTCATCAAAAGAAGGCAGGTAACGGATTTGCATGACTAATGTATGCAAATCCCTCAGCAACACAAGCTGCACAACTGACAGAAGGTCTCCTTTCCAGAGTCCTGCAGCAAGCAAACCTAAACAATGGTCAAAAGGCTGCGCAGGCAGCTGAGCGGATTCTCACAGATTGGTTGCCAAACAGGCAATTACTTATATAGTATATTGAGGAAACTTGATGTCTGCACTTGGTTATAAGGTATGTCTATTGGACAGTATAGGTCAGTGTTTCTCAGCTTGATTACAGCATGTACCCCTTTATGAAGGTTGGTATTTATAGAGTTCCCCCTGTTGTGAATAATATCCTCTTAAGCAGGTACCCCTTGACACATATATATTTATTATTTGTTTAGGGGTATCCTCAATATTTGTTTATAATTGCTTTTCAAACATGCCCTTAAAGAGACACTGAAGCGAAAAAAAAAATATGATATAATGAATTGGTTGTGTACTATGAATAATTTCTAGAAGATTAGCAGCAAAGAAAATATTCTCATACTTTTATTTTCAGGTATATAGTGTTTTTTCTAACATTGCATTATTCTATAATATGTGCAGATTACACAACACTCAGCATTCAAAATGATTCTTTCAGAGCAGTCTGTGAAGTAATGACCTCTCCTCTAGCAGAGAAAAAGTAAACAGTTCACTTACAGTTGCGATAATAAAAGTCAGATAACAGCCCTCTCCACGACTAACTTAGTCGGAGAGCTTAATGGCTTGTTTGCATAGAGATAACTACTGGAGTTTCTCAACTCTTCCTGTACTGGAAACAATTAGACTGATGGATCTGATCTTAATGTTTTATTTCTTAGCTGTACTACACATACAAATCATAATATCATAATTTTTTTTTCGCTTCAGTTTCTCTTTAAACTTTTAATTAACTAATACAATCTTATTCTAGATTATTTATAAATTATTTATCATTTTTGAAATCCCCAAACTCATTGTAATAGATTTGATTAGATTTAAGCAGCCCATACACTCAGCCGATTTTCTGGCCGACCGATCGACCTCGATTGATCGATTGCAAATCGGTTGGCCAATCGACCGATCGACGGCCGATTTCGATCGATTTCGATGAATTTCCATCGAACTTGCAGGGTGGAAAATTTAGGTCGATCTGATGAGATTGCTTATCAGTTTGCATTGGCCTTAATGGAAATCTGATGGCAAAAAAATGCCATCAGATCGAATTTCAATAGATTTCAAACTGAAATCTATTGGAATTCTATCCTGGTAAAAAATGTTCTAAAAACGCATCAGATAGATCATCAGATGCATTTCTTATCTATCTGCTGCCAATCTGACGAGTGTATGGGCACCTTAACAGTTAGAAACTTTATGAAAGATTTTTCTGCTGTCTCACTTTTCCTGTTGCCAGGACTTGCTGGGGTTTATATTAAGGGAATGTAGGTCCATAAAGGTCCTACAAACAGGCAGAGAGAGAATATATCCTCAATGTAAGCTTTACAGGTGTAAGCTTTACAGACAATTGAGTGCATAACATGTGGTGTGCTGTTACTTTCTTTGGACATTGATCGAGACTCAATTTGGTTTGTTGTGGCGGATCTGTAAGGAGGCGCGGAGGAGCAGCCGCCTCTGCTCAGCGTGAGGTGGCTGCTCCCATAAAAGGCATGGCGGAATGCAGAGAAACCGTACGGGCGGTTAGTGCACATGACCCTATCGTCACTGTGTCCCAGCGCGGGGAGGCCGCCGCCCGTACGGCTAGTGGTGCGGCCAACCCCGCACATGGGGCACCGGAGGGATTGCCGCACAGTGAGGTGGCTGGGACTCGTAGTCCCTCTAGGTTCAGAGTCACGCTCGTGCGCGCGCAGAGGCAGGGACTTTATGGCAGCCAGAAGGGGGTCAGCTGACCAGGCTGGTCAGCTGACAGCTCCGCTCCATTTCATTGGTTCAGCACTTAGGGAGGTGCTGGAATATGTGTTTGTATATATACTGCTGGCTGTTCAGTTGCTCTTTGTCTGGCGTTGCGAACACATACGTGGGAGCACTCAGACCTGTAGTCAGATCCTTAAGTGTGCCGGGACCAGCTGGAGCTGTAATCCTACACTTAGCTAGATTCTCTTGATAGCTTAAAGTACTAGTTTGATTGTGATTATCTGTTATGACTATCTGCCTGACTATCCTCCTGAACTCTGATCTTGTACCTTGCCATTCTGATACTCTGTTGCCGAACCCCGGCTTGTCCTTAGACTCTGCTTCTGCCTCCTGATCTTGTACCTCGATATTTCTGATACCCTGTTGCCGAACCTTGCCTGTACCTAGACTCCGCCTCTGCCTTCTGTATCTGTACCTTATCTGTCCGTGTGTTTACGACCTGGCTTGTCCGACCTCGAGAACTGACCTTACTATTGGAGGCGGTTCCCCGTCCTGTTTGTGACACTTCCTCCTGAGTGTCACTTTCAGACTAACCTTCCTACTCTCAGACTGACTCCTCCCGCCTGGAGAGTTCAGGTCTTCGGAAGGGAGCCGTGCAGTACTCCTCACTGTACTGAGGCCCAGACCTCTAAGTGTTACTGTTACATCAAAACACTACACTCTACTTAGGTGAACAGAGGTTAGCTGGTATATCGGATTATCGGTGATACTGCAGATCACTTATAATCTGGTATACATCTGTATTCCCAGTGATACTGCAGATCACCGGTAATCAGATCCTCTCTGTGCTTCACCGTTCGTTACAGAACGCCAGACCAAAAAACAAAATGGACGCACACACTGGTCCTCTGGGTGAACTCGCCACTTCGGTGGATAATGTCAATCGAGTGCTGGGTGAACACAAAGCATTGATTGAGGCTTTGACAGGGTCCGTTCAAACCCTCCAGACGTCAGTGGACGAAGTGCGATCCCCTCCTAGCGCAGACATACGTATGCCCGTTCCTGAATGGTTCTCTGGCCACAGATCTGACTTCCGCAATTTTAGGAGTAGAGTGTTATCATATTTTGAATTGAGACCCCGATCCTCTGGTACTGAGGCCCAGAGAGTAACGTTTATCAAGACTTTATTGGCCGGTGACTCTCAGACCTGGGCATATAACCTATCTCCTAGAGACACAGCACTGACCTCGGTAGAGGAGTTCATTAAAGCTATGGCAGTAATTTACGACGACCCAGACCTTGCTGCGACCTCAGAGCGGAAACTCAAGTTTTTACGGCAAGGCAAGGGTCCAGTCGAAGATTACGCGGCTGAATTTCGTAGGTGGTCAGTTACGGCCAGATTTGACACCTATGCCCTGTTGGATTACTTCCTGTCCGGGTTGTCGGATGAGGTCTCCGACCTAATGTTAAGTCTACCCGAGCCCAAGACAGTCGATGAGGCCATCTCCTCGGTCATTCGTATCGACCGTAGGCTACGCCATCAGAGACAGACTAGGGGCAGTCATCGTGTCAGGTTGACTTCTTACGCAGCGCCTCCCGCGGCACCCCTAGTGACTCCATCTCCTTTTGTCTCATCGTCTCCGGTCTTGCCTCCACCTGAGCCGATGAGATCGGTCGGTCCAAGTTAACCCAAGTGGAGAGAAGACGGAGAATGTCTGAACAGTTATGTTTGTACTGTGGCGAAGAGGGGCATAGGGTACGAGACTGTCCCATTAAGCCGAATAAGAATAAGCCGGGAAACGCTACCGCCTAGGAGTTGTAAGGGGTGACACCCTAGGCGCTCTACGCACACCCTTAAAAGAAAAACGTTTGCTCCTTCCCTGTACGATTACATGGGGGGACAAATCTGAAGCCACGGAGGCCTTTGTTGATTCAGGCTCTGCGGCTAATTTTATGAGTTCCGAGTTTGCAGAGAAGTTGGGCATTCCCCTCACTCCAGTAAAACCACCTATCCAGGTTACTGCCGTGGACGACTCCCCGCTACAAAGGGACTGTCCGCTGTCTCAGACACCAGAGGTGGAAGTCATCACTGGGGTACTACATAGGGAGAGTTTAAGTTTTTTTGTGTTACATATGACTACCTCCACAATTGTCCTAGGTATGCCCTGGCTGCAGCTTCATTCGCCACAGATAAATTGGGCTACAGGACAATTAACCAGTTGGTCAAACTTCTGTTCCGAACAGTGTCTAGGGAAAGTGACATTAGGTCAGACCAAGGTTCATGTGGAGGGTGTTCCCGAGCAATACTCCGATTTCTCGGATGTATTCTGTCCCAAGGCTGCTGATAGGTTACCTCCTCATCGCCCTTTTGATTGCCCCACCGATCTCCGTGCCGGTTGTATGCCTCCCAGGGGTCACCTGTATAATTTGTCTGGACCAGAGAAAGTGGCTATGCAGGAGTACATCCGTGACAATCTAGCCAAAGGGTTCATTCGCCCCTCCCGGTCGCCCGCGGGGGCCGGTTTCTTTTTTGTTAAGAAAAAAGACGGAGGTCTTCGACCTTGCATCGATTACCATGGCCTGAATAAAATCACGGTGAAGAATCGTTATCCGTTACCTTTGATAGACGATTTATTTACGCAGGTCACAGACGCTAAGATCTTCTCGAAATTAGATCTGAGGGGTGCATACAACCTGATCCGCATTAGAAAGGGCGATGAATGGAAGATGGCCTTCAACACACCCGACGGGCATTACGAGTACTTAGTGATGCCCTTCGGGTTGTGCAATGCGCCAGCCGTCTTCCAGGAATTAATCAACGAGGTATTCAGAGAGGTGTTGGGTAGGTTTGTGCTTGTATACCTTGACGATATACTAATCTATTCTAACAACCTCTCCGAGCACAGGGTCCATGTCAAATTCGTGCTGAACAAATTGAGACAAAATATGCTGTACGCCAAGTTAGAAAGTGTATTTTTGAGGTGACATCCGTCACGTTTCTGGGGTACGTGATTTCTACCTCGGGTCTGTCAATGGACCCTGCTAAAGTCACAGCTGTCCTAGAGTGGCCGCAACCTGTGGGCCTGAAAGCCCTCCAGAGATTCCTGGGTTTTGCAAATTACTATAGGAGGTTTATAAAAGGATACTCCACGATCATTGCACCCCTTACCAGTCTCACAAAAAAGGGGACAGATACTACCCACTGGTCTCCTGAGGCTCAGAATGCATTTTCTAGGTTGAAGGAATTGTTTTGTTCCGCACCGATCCTGAGACATGTTGACACCGCTTATCCGTTCATTGTTGAGGTCGATGCCTCGGAGGTCGGGGTAGGGGCTGTGCTGTCTCAGCGATCAGGGTTACAGGGAAGACTACATCCCTGTGCGTACTTTTCTCGTAGATTCTCTCCGGCGGAAAGAAACTACGATATAGGCAACAGAGAGCTCCTGGCCACCAAATTGGCCTTTGAAGAGTGGCGTCACTGGCTGGAAGGAGCAGAGCACACAATCACGGTTTTTACGGACCACAAGAATTTAGAATACATTGAGGGAGCTAAGAGATTAAGTCCCCGTCAGGCCCGATGGTCTTTATTCTTTACAAGGTTCAGATTCGTAATCACGTACACTCCTGGCAGCAAAAATATTAAGGCAGATGCCCTGTCTAGATGTTTCGAACCAGAGACAGCACAGCCCCCCACTCCTGAGTCCATCATCCCACAGAGGTTAGTGTTAGCAGCCACAGAAACCTGGGAGGATTGGACAGAGGTTTTGAGTCCCTTTCAGCAGGATGTCCCTGAGGGAAAACCTGAGGGGGTTATGTTCATCCCACTGCCATTCCGTCTGCAGATTCTTCAAATGTTTCACGCCCATATGAATGCTAGTCACCCTGGAGCTGCCAGAAAGCAGGATCTGATTGCCAAGTGTGCTTGGTGGCCTTCTATGGCAACTGACTGCAGGGAATATGTTAGGGAATGTGCGGTATGTGCTAAAAGTAAACCCTCCCTGCTGGCACCTGTGGGAAGGTTACAGCCTTTGCCCACCCCGAGTGAGCCATGGACCCACCTGTCCATGGATTTTGTGGGGGAATTACCCAGGTCTGAAGGCATGTCAGTCATTTGGGTGGTAGTCGACCGTTTTAGCAAAATGGCCCATTTTGTGCCCCTGAAAGGACTCCCCTCGGCTCAGAAACTGGCCGAATTATTCATCATTCACGTTTTCCGCCTGCATGGCATTCCGGAGAACATCGTGTCGGATAGGGGAGTCCAATTTGTGTCTGGATTTTGGAGGGCATTTTGTCACCAAATGGGCATGGAACTGTCATTCTCGTCGGGCTACCACCCACAGACAAATGGGCAAACGGAGAGGGTCAATCAATCACTGGAACAATTTTTGAGATGCTATGTGGCCGAGGCGCAGAACGACTGGGTCAAATTTTTACCATTCGCGGAGTTTGCGCACAATAATTTGAGAAGGTCCTCCTCGGGATTCTCTCCGTTTCAAGTAGTGACCGGGAGATTGCCTAAGTTTTCCCCATTGCCAGTGGCCTCCACTCCGTTCCCAGCAATGGAGGGTTGGCAGAAGTCACTCAGAGACAATTGGGGAACTGTTAAGAGTAATTTGGAGAAGGCGTTTCTGAGTCAAAAGGGTCAAGCTGACAAGAAACGTTCCCTGGAATGGAAGTTTCAACCAGGGGACTTAGTCTGGGTTTTCACACGTCATTTGACTCTGAAACAGCCATCAGCCAAATTGGGTCCCAGGTTTGTGGGTCCGTTTTCTGTGACCAAGAAAATCAACAATGTCACTTATGCTGTAGATCTTCCGGCCAGCATGCGGGGCGTAAGATCTTTCCACGTGTCCCTCCTTAAACCTGTGGTCCACGTGGGTCCCACTCCTCCTCCTCCTGTGATGGTAGATGACCAACCTGAGTATGAGGTGGAAAAAATATTAGATTCACGCATTGTACAGAACTCAGTACAATATCTGGTACATTGGAAAGGGTATGGAATTGAGGAGAGACAATGGGTACCTGGGAATCGCATGCATGCGGACGAGTTGAGGAAGGAGTTTCACACCTTACACCCCGAGAAACTGTAATGAGGCAACAGCAGGCTGAACGCGGACGTGTGTCCGCATCAGCAGCGCAACCGCCCGCATGGCCGCATGCGGAACGCGGAGAAACGTCCACGTCCGCAGCGGTAGCACGATCCACCGTTCAGTCGCAGACCTCTCAGCGTACTCCACGTCGAGGCTGCACTCCTGGAACACCTTCACAGGCCTCATGGCATGCTGCTCGCCGAGACACCTCTCATGACAGTCTGGACCCCGTAGGGGCCGCGCGCGTGTGCAGTAGAGCCTTTTATACTCTTAGAAAGAGAGTCAGCTGACCAGCTGGTTAGCTGACCTCAGCAAGGTCCTTGAGCTGTACTGCAAGGTCCTTGAGCCACGTTGTGATTGGTTGAATGGCTGAGCGGGCTGTTTGAGTCCAGCACAGTATAAAAGCAGGCATTCTGTCAGTTGCAAGTTGTCTGCAGTCAGCGAATACTTGTGTGTTAGCACTCAGACCCTAGTCAGATCCCAAAGTGTGCTAGAACCAGCTGGAGCTGGGGATCCACACTTAGCCAGATTCTGTTGATAGCCTAAAGTACTATTGCATTATATTGTGTATGACCTTTTGCCTGTTACCTCTTTATCCTCTTGTCTCCTGATTTTGTACTTCGCCAGCCCGTACCGTTACTGACTATTGGCTTGGCTTCTGACTACCCTTGTGTTTCTCGATTCTGTACCTCTGCTCATCTGATTTCCCGTTGCTGACCTTGGCTTGACCTCTGATCTTGATTTCTGTCTGTCGATTCGGTACTTCTTTGCCAGTTCTGATACCGAACCGTTTTTCCGTTTGACTTTGCCCCCTTTAGTGGGTTTTCCACTAAAGGGTTAACTCTGCTGAGTTCTTCTTGCGGGGAACTCAGTAACTCCTCAGCATATCATTACTGTTGAGGAACGCAATTCTGCGTTCTTATCCTAGTCGCAGAATCGCACACACTGCCCTTCCTTCCAGAGGTCTCCATCCCTCTGAGTTAACGTCAGTGTGGTGGGTTTTCCACAAGTTATCTGTACCTTGTTTTCCAGAGTACGCATAAATATTTGTATTATTGGTGATGCCGCAGATCACCATATAATCAAATATATCTGTATTACTAGTGATACTGCGGATCACTAATAATCAGAAAACTCTGAAGTGTATACACCAAACACCACAACATTACAGTACTGCAGACCAGTAAAAGTAACATGGAGGGAGTTGCCGAGCAGTTGCAGACTTTAACTGCGGCAGTCGATGAGCTTAGAAACACCGTTGCTGCTCAGCAGGTCCAGATCAACCAGCTGACTGAGGCCTTTCAGAAACTGCCGGCACCACTTAATGTTCTACCCTCCCCAGCCAGTAGCGAGCCTAAGATGGCTCTTCCTGAAAGATTTTCTGGTTCTCGGTCCGACTTCAGTAATTTCAAAAATCGTTGTTTAGCCTATTTTCAGATGAGGCCCATATCATCTGGTTCTGAGGTACAGAGAGTAATTTTTATTAAAACTTTGTTACAAGGGGATTCTCAGACATGGGCTTTCAGCTTACCTGAGGGTCACTCTGCCTTATCTTCAGTGTCCGAGTTTTTCAAGAACATGGCCATCATATATGAGGATCCTGATTTAGCCGGCACTGCCGAGCGTAAACTCCGATGCCTAAAGCAAGGCAATCGTATGGTTGAGGAGTACGCTGCCGAGTTTAGAAGGTGGGCGGTCTCAGTGAGGTGGGATCAGTTCACTCTTCTAGACACATACATGACCGGTCTCTCCGAGTCCATTATTGATGTCATGATAAGCCACCCTGAGCCCAAAGATGTAGATGCAGCTATTGCCTTATCGGTTAAGATCGATAGACGCATTCGCTATCATAAAAAGGGCAGGTCATCTGTGCTAGTTAGAGCGCCCTCTACTGTTGGTTCCCCTGAGGTTCCAGAGGAGGAGCCAATGCAGTTGGGGCACGGACGACTCTCAGTCGCTGAGAAAGCTAGGAGAAGGAAGGAGGGTCTGTGTCTATATTGTGGGGAAAAGGGTCATCGAGTGCAGAACTGCAGTAAGAAGGCGGAAAACTTGTCCGCTTAGGGATGGTTGGAGGTACCACCCTAAGCGAGCCAGTTCTACCTCCATGTCAGAATAAAATCTTGCTGCCCTGTTCTCTTCATTGGGAGAACAGTGACTTCCTAACCTCTGCATTTGTTGACTCTGGGTCAGCTGCCAACTTCATTGACAGAGACCTGGCTTTAAACTTTAACATTCCCATTCTTCCCATACAAAGACACATTTATGTTACAGCAATCGATGACTCTCCTTTACAGAACAAGACACCTCTTTGTCAAACTCCGCCGCTCACACTTCAGGTTGGAGTATTGCACACTGAGGTCATCCAGTTCTATGTTTTAAAGATGGCCACCTCATCCGTCATATTGGGGCTACCATGGTTGAAGAAGCATTCCCCTCAAATAGACTGGAAAGAGGGCCAATTATCTGCCTGGTCCTCCTATTGTCAGGAGAATTGTCTTAAATCCATTTCTGTGTGTGCTTCAGAGGTCCAGGTCCAGGGGGTCCCACCTCAGTACACTGATTTTTCTGACGTATTTTGTCCTCGATCTGCTGACAGGTTGCCTCCACATAGACCCTATGACTGCCCCATTGAATTGAGACCGGGTACACTGCCTCCTAGGGGTCGTTTGTACAACCTCTCCAGCCCTGAAAAGGTGGCAATGAAAGATTACATCAAGGAGAACTTGGAGAAGGGATTTATCCGTGCCTCCAAGTCTCCTGCTGGTGCAGGTTTCTTTTTTGTTAAAAAGAAGGATGGTGGTCTTCGCCCCTGCATAGACTACAGGCAGCTAAACAAAATCACCATAAAAAATCGATACCCTCTTCCACTCATTGATGACCTGTTTACTCAGATTACTGAGGCCTGTGTTTTTTCAAAGTTAGACTTGAGGGGGGCATACAATCTTATTCGGATCAGAGAGGGCGACGAGTGGAAGACCGCATTTAACACTCCTGACGGTCACTATGAGTATTTAGTTATGCCCTTTGGATTGTGCAATGCCCCAGCTGTCTTTCAGGAGTTTGTAAACGATATTTTCAGAGATGTGTCTGGCAGGTTTACAGTGGTCTATCTTGATGATATTTTAATTTTTTCAAAAAATTTACAGGAACACAGGAAGCATGTAAAATTTGTGTTACAGAAGCTCAGGGAGAACCAGTTATATGCTAAGCTGGAGAAATGCCTCTTCGAGGTGAAAGAGGTGGCATTTTTAGGGTATATTATATCCACCTCTGGACTGGCAATGGATCCAAGCAAAGTCTCAGCAGTGTTGGATTGGCCGCAACCTTCAGGCCTCAAAGCCCTGCAGAGATTTTTAGGCTTTGCTAACTATTATAGGCGGTTTATTAGGGGGTACTCTTCAGTTGTTGCCCCCATGACCCAGTTGACCAAGAAAGGCGCTGATGCGACTAACTGGTCACCAGAAGCCATTGAGGCCTTTCAATCATTAAAAAAATCTTTTTGTTCCGCCCCCATATTGCGTCATGTTGCCGTCACCCGCCCCTTCATAGTAGAGGTAGATGCATCGGAGGTTGGGGTTGGGGCAGTCCTCTCGCAAGCTTTTGGACCTGATAATAAGGTTCATCCTTGTGCATTTTTTTCAAGAAAGTTTGCACCGGCAGAGAGGAATTATGATGTGGGGAACCGGGAATTGTTGGCTGTTAAGTTAGCTCTAGAGGAGTGGCGTCATTGGTTAGAGGGGGCAGAATTTCCCTTTACTGTTTATACTGACCATAAGAACCTCGAATACATTGAGAAGGCCAAGAGGTTAACACCCAGGCAGGCGAGATGGGCACTTTTTTTTTCCCGGTTTGATTTTATCATAACCTATAAGCCTGGGGATAAGAATGTTAAGGCTGACGCCTTATCCAGGTGTTTTGAATCTGAATCTGCCCCACCAGCCACTCCTGTCAATATTCTACCTGAGAGGTATTTTCTGGCAGCCACTGAGATCTCCGAAGACTTGTCAAAATCGCTTATTGCATGCCAGTCCAATGTTCCCAATGGAAAACCTGAGGGACTTCTGTACGTCCCTATTCGTTTTCGGGAACGGGTGCTCCAGATGTTTCATGAACATAAGAATGTGGGACATCCAGGTATTGCCAGAACCCAGGAACTCTTGAATAGGGCAGTCTGGTGGCCTTCTTACATGTCTGATTGTGAGGAATTTGTTAAGTCCTGCTCTGTCTGTGCCAGGAGTAAGTCCTCCAGAAAAGCTCCAGCAGGCTCTCTTCAGCCCCTGCCTTCTCCACAGGTTCCATGGTCCCACATTTCCATGGATTTTGTGGGGGAGCTGCCTGAATCTGAAGGTAACACTGTCATCTGGGTTGTTACGGACAGATTTAGTAAAATGGCACATTTCGTTGCTCTGTCTGGGTTTCCATCTGCCCGTAAATTGGCAGATTTATTTATTAATAACATCTTTAAGTTACATGGAATTCCGGTGGATATTGTATCTGATAGGGGGGTACAATTTGTGTCAAAGTTCTAGAGGGCCTTTTGTAAAGATCTGGGGATTTCTTTATCATTCTCTTCAGGTTACCATCCCCAGACTAATGGGCAGACAGAGAGGATCAATCAGTCCATGGAGCAGTTTCTTAGATGTTACATAGCAGACGCACAACATCTCTGGACAAGATTCCTCCCATTTGCTGAATTTGCCCACAATAACTTGAAAAACGCATCCTCTGGTTATTCTCCCTTTCAGATTGTCAATGGGAAGTGTCCCAAGTTTACGTCACTTCCAGTCAAGGAGTCACCTCTTCCAGCTCTCCAGGAATGGCAGGGGACTTTCAGAGAGATCTGGGGGAAGGTCAGAGATAATTTGGACAAAGCTTTTTCTGTTCAAAAGAAATTTGCTGATAGAAGACGTTCCACGGAGTGGAACTTTATTCCAGGGGATTATGTTTGGGTCTCTACTAGACACATTCCTCTCAGGCAACCATCAGCAAAATTAGGTCCTCGCTTTATCGGGCCTTTCCCTATAGAGAGTAAGATCAATGAGGTCACTTACAAGGTAAAATTACCTACTAATATGAGATGTGGCAGGACTTATCATGTTTCTTTATTGAAGCCTGCGGTAAGGGTAGATTCTACTCCCCCTGCTCCTGTGGTAGTGGATGGGGAATTGGAATATGAAGTCCAGGACATTTTAGATTCCCGTTTCTCACGCAACAAGCTCCAGTATCTGGTGCACTGGAAGGGGTACGGGCCAGAAGAGAGGTCATGGGTTCCCCTTCGAGATCTTCATGCTGAGGAGAAAAGGAGGAGATTTCATGAGTTGTATCCTGGGAAACCGGGTGAGGCATGCCCGGAGGTCATGCCTGAAAGGGGGGGTACTGTAATGAGGCAACAGCAGGCTGAACGCGGACGTGTGTCCGCATCAGCAGCGCAACCGCCCGCATGGCCGCATGCGGAACGCGGAGAAACGTCCACGTCCGCAGCGGTAGCACGATCCACCGTTCAGTCGCAGACCTCTCAGCGTACTCCACGTCGAGGCTGCACTCCTGGAACACCTTCACAGGCCTCATGGCATGCTGCTCGCCGAGACACCTCTCATGACAGTCTGGACCCCGTAGGGGCCGCGCGCGTGTGCAGTAGAGCCTTTTATACTCTTAGAAAGAGAGTCAGCTGACCAGCTGGTCAGCTGACCTCAGCAAGGTCCTTGAGCTGTACTGCAAGGTCCTTGAGCCACGTTGTGATTGGTTGAATGGCTGAGCGGGCTGTTTGAGTCCAGCACAGTATAAAAGCAGGCATTCTGTCAGTTGCAAGTTGTCTGCAGTCAGCGAATACTTGTGTGTTAGCACTCAGACCCTAGTCAGATCCCAAAGTGTGCTAGAACCAGCTGGAGCTGGGGATCCACACTTAGCCAGATTCTGTTGATAGCCTAAAGTACTATTGCATTATATTGTGTATGACCTTTTGCCTGTTACCTCTTTATCCTCTTGTCTCCTGATTTTGTACTTCGCCAGCCCGTACCGTTACTGACTATTGGCTTGGCTTCTGACTACCCTTGTGTTTCTCGATTCTGTACCTCTGCTCATCTGATTTCCCGTTGCTGACCTTGGCTTGACCTCTGATCTTGATTTCTGTCTGTCGATTCGGTACTTCTTTGCCAGTTCTGATACCGAACCGTTTTTCCGTTTGACTTTGCCCCCTTTAGTGGGTTTTCCACTAAAGGGTTAACTCTGCTGAGTTCTTCTTGCGGGGAACTCAGTAACTCCTCAGCATATCATTACTGTTGAGGAACGCAATTCTGCGTTCTTATCCTAGTCGCAGAATCGCACACACTGCCCTTCCTTCCAGAGGTCTCCATCCCTCTGAGTTAACGTCAGTGTGGTGGGTTTTCCACAAGTTATCTGTACCTTGTTTTCCAGAGTACGCATAAATATTTGTATTATTGGTGATGCCGCAGATCACCATATAATCAAATATATCTGTATTACTAGTGATACTGCGGATCACTAATAATCAGAAAACTCTGAAGTGTATACACCAAACACCACAACATTACAGAAACCTGGTAGGAGTTGTCCGGAGTCCACTCCTCGGGGGGGGGGGGGGGTTTGGTACTGTAAGGAGGCGCGGAAGAGCAGCCGCCTCTGCTCAGCGTGAGGCGGCTGCTCCCACAAAAGGCATGGCGGAACGCAGAGAAAACGCCGCGTCTGACGCGGCGGTTAGTGCACATGACCCTATCGTCACTGTGTCCCAGCGCGGGGAGGCCACCTCCCGTACGGCTAGTGGTGCGGCCAACCCCGCGCATGGGGCACCGGAGGGATTGCCGCACAGTGAGGTGGCTGGGACTGTAAGGAGGCGCGGAGGAGCAGCCGCCTCTGCTCAGCGTGAGGCGGCTGCTCCCATAAAAGGCATGGCGGAACGCGGAGAAACCGCCGCGTCTGACGCGGCGGTTAGTGCACATGACCCTATCGTCACTGTGTCCCAGCGCGGGGAGGCCGCCTCCCATACGGCTAGCGGTGCGGCCAACCCCGCGCATGGGGCACCGGAAGGAATTGCCGCACAGTGAGGTGGCTGGGACTCGTAGTCCCTCTAGGTTCAGAGTCACGCGCGTGTGCGCGCAGAGGCAGGGACTTTATGGCAGCCAGAAGGGGGTCAGCTGACCAGGGTGGTCAGCTGACAGCTCCGCTCCATTTCATTGGTTCAGCACTTAGGGAGGTGCTGGAATATGTGTTTGTATATATACTGCTGGCTGTTCAGTTGCTCTTTGTCTGGCGTTGCGAACACATACGTGGGAGCACTCAGACCTGTAGTCAGATCCTTAAGTGTGCCGGGACCAGCTGGAGCTGTAATCCTACACTTAGCTAGATTCTCTTGATAGCTTAAAGTACTAGTTTGATTGTGATTATCTGTTATGACCCTTTGCCTGCCTGACTATCCTCCTGAACTCTGATCTTGTACCTTGCCATTCTGATACTCTGTTGCCAAACCCCGCTTGTCCTTAGACTCTGCTTCTGCCTCCTGATCTTGTACCTCGATATTTCTGATACCCTGTTGCCGAACCTTGCCTGTACTAGACTCCGCCTCTGCCTTCTGTATCTGTACCTTATCTGTCCGTGTGTTTACGACCTGGCTTGTCCGACCTTCGAGAACCGACCTTACTATTGGAGGCGGTTCCCCGTCCTGTTTGTGACACTTCCTCCTGAGTGTCACTTTCAGACTAACCTTCCTACTCTCAGACTGACTCCTCCCGCCTGGAGAGTTCAGGTCTTCGGGAAGGGAGCCGTGCAGTACTCCTCACTGTACTGAGGCCCAGACCTCTAAGTGTTACTGTTACACCAAAACACTACACTCTACTTAGGTGAACAGAGGTTAGCTGGTATATCGGATTATCGGTGATACTGCAGATCACTTATAATCTGGTATACATCTGTATTCCCAGTGGATACTGCAGATCACCGGTAATCAGATCCTCTCTGTGCTTCACCATTCGTTACAGGATCATTCAAAAAACAAAAATCATATTTATATCTTTCTATATTATTGATTTTCCCCCTACAGCTGAGGTTGAACTTCACAATAACTTGCATTCTGAAATGTGAATAGTAGTCAAAATCAGACATTTCGATGGACACATTTCTAAACCTGGGTCTGTCTCTGAAGCTGGAGCAGCTAGTCTGTAAGTAATAAGGGTACAGTAAAAAAGGATAGCTATAACACTTTATTTTCTTTATTCCTTAATCATGATGGACGATGACAAGTCTATAAAGCTCTCTGCTGAACACTATCATATCTGATGCTTCCCTGTCATTTTTATAGTCATTTTATTGTGACATGTGAGCGCTATCTAGCCTGGCGCTGCGGAGGAAACAAAATGGATCTTGGTAATTTGCTGAAAAACAATGCTTTCCCTGATTAATGATGGGGAACCGGATGCTGGTAAGTTGTTTAGAGTCTAAGCTGATCCTGATTACGGCGCTGATACACGTGAGAGAAATTGATACAGAGCATTTATATCTGTGCCTTGAGAAAAAGCTTCAGAGGTTTCTCTGTAGACTAAGACCCCTGAGTCTTTCTAAGCTAATGTTCATTTTTCTTTTCTGTAAATGGGTATAAATAAAACAAATGAGTCACATTTCTGTTGTGTTTATAAAAGCCTGTGACCTTTGCAAATCTTCTGCTCTGGCTTTCAATACACTACAGACTGAAACTTGAGCTATTGTGCTTTAATCTTAAACCACTTCACAGCTCCCTTCCATATTTCTAATTTTATACATAAGAGAAAACCTTAACTGCCCTCTCTGCTCCTCCAGTGACCTAATGGCCTTATAGTTTCTTCTCTCTCACAGGGCCATTTTCTTTTCCTGGTGATAAGTTGCTTGCAGCATTCAAGCTATTTATCACCTGACATTGTATGAGGATTACCAGCAAATCCAACTGGCGGTTTCATTCAACCAATGGCCAAGTAAAAAGAGCATTACTCAGGCAAATACTAATAATTGCCTGAGCGTTGCTCCTATGTGCCAGGTGATGGAGAACAAGGTTTTGTGCCATGGATCTGTCCTTCAAGGGAAGGTTCAGGGAGGGTGGAGAAAAAATAAAAATCAATTTCCACTTACCTGGGGCTTCCTCCAGCCCGTGGCAGGCAGGAGGTGCCCTCGCCGCCGCTCCGCAGGCTCCCGGTGGTCTCCGGTGGCCGACCCGACCTGGCCAGGCCGGCTGCCAGGTCGGGCTCTTCTGCGCTCCAAGTCCTGGTACTTCTGCGTCCCACGCCGGCGCTCTGACGTCATCGGACGTCCGCCGGGCTGTACTGCGCATGCGCAGTAGTTCTGCGCATGCGCAGTACAGCCCGGCGGACGTCCGATGACGTCAGCGCGCCGGCGTGGGACGCAGAAGTACCAGGACTTGGAGCGCAGAAGAGCCCGACCTGGCAGCCGGCCTGGCCAGGTCGGGTCGGCCACCGGAGACCACCGGGAGCCTGCGGAGCGGCGGCGAGGGCACCTCCTGCCTGCCACGGGCTGGAGGAAGCCCCAGGTAAGTGGAAATTGATTTTTATTTTTCCTCCACCCTCCCTGAACCTTTTCTTTCAGCACCACAGTACCGCTGCCTCACTCCCCTTGGAGATCCGTCACTGTCACCTGCTGTCCACCGCTACGGGAAGAATGGTCCCCAGTACTTACCCAACGTCTCCTGGCTCCCTGTCATTCTGCAATGACCCGCCACTCTTCTCCACTTTTTTCTGCTTCTGAGTGAGTCCCAGTAAAAGAATCCTCATAGCGCCCGCCAGGGCCCCCTATTGGACAACAAGGTGGACCAATGAGAATTACGCTTAGGAGGAGGAAAAGGAAGAATGAAGAAATAAAAGAAGACAGATGAAATACAAAAAAATACAGGAGTATTTTTTTCTTTTTAATAAAGTTTATGAATACTGTAATTTCAACACTACATGGGTATACCTATTTTCCTGGGAGGGGACGGACATCTGGGACCCCTTTAATATTGAAAAGTAGTTTATAATCA
Source organism: Hyperolius riggenbachi (assembly GCF_040937935.1). Taxonomy (NCBI): domain Eukaryota; kingdom Metazoa; phylum Chordata; class Amphibia; order Anura; family Hyperoliidae; genus Hyperolius; species Hyperolius riggenbachi. The sequence continues at coordinate 226,791,663 of NC_090651.1, read as the reverse complement.
CCAAAACATATAGATAAGTTAATTAGTTCCCCCCCCCCACCCTTCATATTGAACCTATACTACGATGGACATATGACTATGGTAGGGATTAGATTGTGAGCCCTCTTTGATTAGGTTGTGAGCCCTCTTTGAGGGACATTTAGTGACAAGATCATATACTCTGTAAAAGCGCTGCAGAAGATGTCAGTGCTATGTAAATACTAAATGATAATAAATCAAGCAGTGTGTAGTAAAAAAAAAAAAGTATTATATATTATTTATATTATACTGTAAATATATTTATTATATTATATGGACCGCAAAGATATCCGGATAATACTAAACAGACAGATATTAATGATGTGCAGATATTACCAACAACATTCCAATGCTATGTGCGTAATGCCAACAGCAGGCAAATAGCAATAACATGCAAATAATATCAATATTAGGCAGATATGAATGATATGCAGCTATTACCAACCTGTATCTCTAATACTTTCAGCCACTAACCCAGAACAAGTTTTAACATCAGGTGCTGTAATCGAAGCACCTCAACTTGGTGCTGTGCGCAGCGTAGCGCCTGGTATAAGCATGGCTATAGCTGCAATGCTATGGTCTGCCTCTGCGTACCGGTAATTCAGGTGACGGCAATAGCCTGACCCTGAATTAAGTTTTCCCCGAGTTGCTATGACTTGGAGGGGGAATAGACACAGCCGAAAATTTCAGTGGCAGCAGGATGAGCCATCATTCAGCTCGCCCTACCCGGCAGCGTAATAATATGGAATTGGCCATATTAGCTGCTTGCTTATTTCTGGTGTGTGATTCGGACGCAACTGAGGGCAGTCAAAAGAATCATCAGCAAAACTTCCAGAAAATTGGCATTTTTCAAAAGAAAATAAATAAATATGGCAGCCTCCTACTTTTGCTACAGTGACCATTTAAAGACACATAATCCGCCATAATAGTTACAGGCAGGTAATCCCCAACACTCCAAGTCACCATACATCAGGCGACTTGGCGGCCGATCTAACATCCGATTCTAATATTATAATCGAATTGGATGAAAATCGGTGCTGCCAAGTGCACGCCCGGTCGACATGTGACAAATTTTGGGGCGAATTCGTCGCATGCGCGGCAGTAATGGCGAGCAACATCAGGACGAGTGACGAAACCTGGACTTTGAGACCCATTGGGTGGGTGTAGCAGCGATCAAGCGGCGGCTATGGACAGCTAATGTATAGTGCACTGGACGGGGTTGGGGGGGCACATTACACACAAGGGGAACAGTGTCGGGCTAGCGAGGCGGTGGATGCTTCATCACAGGGCCGATTCCGGATCGATTTCAGCATTAACTTGATCAGGAATTGGCCTGCGGTGTATGGGCAGTCGACAGATTTCTTTCTCTAATCAGATTCGATCAGAGAGAGATTTGTCTCTTGGTTGAATCTGCCCATCATCGCTAGATGTATGGCTACCTTTAGGAAGATAACTTCCGAAGCAGTGATCCAAGTAGTGACAGACACCTTCCCTCACTACCACAAATAGTGATTTTTATTAGATAGCACACTGAGGCGAGAATGATGATGTCATCAGGATATTCAGAACGGTCTTAAATGATTTGCAAACTTTATTTTTTTAAAGTGTTAAAGTAAACCTAATCAAAGGAGGGTGAGTAATGCATATGGCAGATTTTCCCTCTCACGCACATAGACTCAATGCACATACAGTGGCAGGGCTTGTTTTTAGGCAGGTTTTACACTTATTTTTTGCATAGTGATGCGGTGCGATGCTCTTGTCACAGTGCAATGCAAAAAACTGTCAATCATATAACCGACAGAGTCATATGCATAGCACAGCTGCCCGTTCAGTGACATACTCTCTACTAGACAGGACGTACATCACTGGGATTCCCATTGGTACGTGCATCTGCGCTGCATCACACTGCACTCCGTCATTTACACTATATGCGTCGCCTATGAATTTGCATAACCCCACGCACTGCGTGTTAGGCATGGTACTTGCGGTAACCCACTGCAGGCCTTGCAACAGTTCAGATACTTCCGGTGCATTGCAACCGACTGCAATAATTGTGAAAATTTCCATAGACTTTCATTGCTTTTGCAGCCCCTTGCGGTAAAATAGGGTATCCCAACACAGGTTTCACCTGCAAGCGTAAAAGGGTACCTTAGGGACTGTGTATAAGCGTTTTTATTAGTGGTTGACAAATCATTCATTTTGAAAGCACCTAGTCAATGATCCTTCAGCCTCCATTCCAAGTAACACTGACCTCCAGAGCTTCAGGCTGAAACAAAGTCTGCTGTTAAATTCCTTCTCTTGTGATGCATGAAGTCATGTGACCAAACCTTTTTTCTAAAAAAAAAAGAAAAAAGTTTTAGCTGTGAAACAATTGTAACATCTAAGCACACTGCCTACTAAGCCATTAGATGCTATATTGAGTTTTGCCTCTGGAGCTTTAAGTAAAAAGTCCCTTTGTGTTTAGCACAACACACAGTGGCGAAAAAAGGAATACAATACTGCTCACATTTTATTGAGGGAAGACAATAGAGTCCTTTGTTCTGTGATCTTATTGATTATCGTCAATGATGTGTGGACACATTATTGCCACAATGTTTTCTGCCTCATATTGTCTCTCTTTAATAGCATGGGATTCTCTTTTAATTGAAGTATATGAATGCTTTTCCACTATTTTTCCTTCTCAGCGCCATTTTCTCAGCTGTCGCTGGGAAAATAACAGAGTTGTAAAAAAGTGTTACTGTTATGACTTGATATATCAATTTAATTTTGCAATGACATTTTCAATCACAGAGATAGGATCCTGAGGGAAATATCCGCCATTCTGTGTCACACGGTGATCTATGTGGAGGATTATGTGAGACTCTGAACATTTCTTTTCAAAGAACTCCAAACTCAGAGGAGAGAGAGCAGCATTTTCTCCTAGAGTTCGTCTAATTTATACAGGGAAATTAGCAAGAACAAATCTGGTCGCGTAATGCCGCTCAATGCAATATTCTGACTGGTATCCATTATGGAAGATGATGCGCTGCAGAATCAAAGGATGGCCACATTTCTCATAAAACTGCAAAGATGTAGGAATGAAGACTGATTCAGTAAACTTTTCTCACAAACCACCTCTCCTTGGGGTGTATGCACTAAACTGCGTTAACCGTCAGGCATAGAATGAAAAATCAATTCTTCATTTTTATCTGTTAAACAAGTAATAAGGATGCTAACCAGGCAATCCAAAAGTTAAAAATCACTCTTATTTTTCTTCTCCATAAAACATCATTCCCCAGTTTCCCTGACTCTTATTTGATACATCGGCCCACACAAAGGAGGTTGCAGGGCATGTTGTGTTTTCTTTTTTTCTTCTTTACTTTCCCCTCAGACATTTTCCCCTCCCAGAACTCTGTTCCTCTCTGATTGGCCAATATTTATCGTGCTGAGACAATGCACTTTCTACTGCGGAACTGAGTGGGAGTGTCTGAAGACTGGGAGGTGAGCAGGCAATGATACACAGAGTAAGGGAGGAAATGATGTCAGGATTCAGGATTAGCTTCAAGATAGACACAGTCAAAATGGAAAAGCCTAAGAAGGATTTTCCCTTTTTGTACTATAGTAAAATCACTAAAATCAAAATGTGGACAGTGAAATACATATGTTATGTAAGTAGAGCAAGTATTTATCTACTTATATGTGTTTTTTTCTGAGATAGCATGGCTGACAGCTCCTCTTTAAGCACAATTACATGCATAAAGTCTTGCGAGATAAGTAAAGCGTAATGCATTGTATGTAATATATTGCATTCTGCTCTACTCATCATATAGTAAGATTTTACGCAGGTTATTCTGCTTCACCTAGTTTAGTGCATACAAACCCTTGTGTGTTTTTCACCAATCTAGAGAAAAACTTTTCAGCACCCAACAAGCAAAGGAGTGTTAAAAATAAGACGAGAAAGATAATATCAAAGTCAAGTTAAAGTGAACCTGAACTCTTGCACAGGACAGAAGGAAAGCATAGAGAAATGCACCCTGTATGTATTTAGAGAGTTTAGCCTGTCTAATTCCCCCTCATCTGGCAGTAAGCACAAGTTGTAATTTTATCTGCCTGCCACGGCAGAGAGCTAATTGGTAAATACAGGCTGTTAACAATATGTCTGCTTCCATGAAAGCAGGAAGTACTGTAGATACACTGCAAATTTATTTTAGGATTTGTATCAACTGTAACAAAAAAAGTATTTATTTAAAGGTTATTATGCTGTTGCTTATCTTTTAGAGCAGAGAGGAAATTCTGAGTTCAGGTTCGCTTTAATCAGGAACAACTTCTTTTGATGCATTTCTGCTTTGAATTGAAGTGCTGAAATGTATTTTATATACAGTGGTTTGCAAAAGTATTTGGCCCCCTTGAAGTTTTCCACATTTTGTCATATTACTGTCACAAACATGCATCAATTTTATTGGAATTCCACATGAAAGACCAACACAAAGTGGTGTACATGTGAGAAGTGGAACAAAAATCATACATGATTCCAAACATTTTTTACAAATAAATAACTGCATAGTGGCGTGTGCATAATTATTCAGCCCCCTTTGGCCTGAGTGCAGTCAGTTGCCCATAGACATTGCCTGATGAGTGCTAATGACTAAATCGAGTGCACCTGTGTGTAATCTAATGTCAGTACAAATACAGCTGCTCTGTGACGGCCTCAGAGGTTGTCTAAGAGAATATTGGGAGCAACAACACCATGAAGTCCAAAGAACACACCAGACAGGTCAGGGATAAAGTTATTGAGAAATTTAAAGCAGGCTTAGGCTACAAAAAGATTTCCAAAGCCTTGAACATCCCACGGAGCACTGTTCAAGCGATCATTCAGAAATGGAAGGAGTATGGCACAACTGTAGACCTACCAAGACAAGGTCATCCACCTAAACTCACAGGCTGAACAAGGAGAGCGCTGATCAGAAATGCAGTCAAGAGACCCATGGTGACTCTGGACGAGCTGCAGAGATCTACAGCTCAGGTGGGGGAATCTGTCCACTGCACAAAGTTGGCCTTTATGGAAGAGTGGCAAGAAGAAAGCCATTGTTAACAGAAAAGCATAAGAAGTCCCGTTTGCAGTTTGCCACAAGCCATGTGGGGGACACAACAAACGTGGAAGAAGGTGCTCTGGTCAGATTAGACCAATATGGAACTTTTTGGCCAAAATACAAAACGCTATGTGTGGCAGAAAACTAACACTGCACATCACACTGAACACACCATCCCCACTGTCAAATATGGTGGTGGCAGCATCATGCTCTGGGGGTGCTTCTCTTCAGCAGGGACAGGGAAGCTGGTCAGAGTTGATGGGAAGATGGATAGAGCCAAATACAGAGCAATCTTGGAAGAAAACCTCTTGGAGTCTGCAAAAGACTTGAGACTGGGGCGGAGGTTCACCTTCCAGCAGGACAATGACCCTAAACATAAAGCCAGGGCAACAATGGAATGGTTTAAAACAAAACATATCCATGTGTTAGAATGGCCCAGTCAAAATCCAGATCTAAATCCAATCGAGAATCTGTGGCAAGATCTGAAAACTGCTGTTCACAAACGCTGTCCATCTAATCTGACTGAGCTGGAGCTGTTTTGTAAAGAAGAATGGGCAAGGATTTCAGTCTCAGTAGATGTGCAAAGCTGGTAGAGACATACCCTAAAAGACTGGCAGCTGTAATTGCAGCAAAAGGTGGTTCTACAAAGTATTGACTCAGGGGGCTGAATAATTACGCACACCCCACTTTGCAGTTTTCTTGGGTAAAAAATGTTTGGAATCATATATGATTTTTGTTCGACTTCTCACATGTACACCACTTTGTATTGATCTTTCACGTGGAATTCCAATAAAATTGATTCATGTTTGTGGCAGTAATATGACAAAATCTGGAAAACTTCAAGGGGCCGAATACTTTTGCAAACCACTGTATAAGGTTAACAATTAATTAAAGGGAACCTAAACTGAGAAGGATATGGATGTTTCCTTTTTTAAAATAATAGCAGTTGCCCGACTCTCCTGCTGATCCTGTGTCTCTAATACTTTTAGCCACAGCCCCTCACCAAGCATGCAGATCAGGTGCTCTGACTGAAGTCAGACTGTATAAGCTGCATGCTTGTTTCAGGTGTGTGATTCAGCCACTACTGCAGCCAAAGAGATCAGCAGGACTGCCAGGCAACTGGTATTATTCACAATACACACCTACGCGCTGGGCCAACCACACAGCACTACTGGCTCATCTCCTCTTATAGCATGCACATTTATGAGAATACAAGAGAATGGCACTCACAGTAAAAGGTAACAGACCTCATGTGCCTGCCAAGCAGCAATGCAATATTAAGGAACCTCACATATAAAAGTGACAGCTTCCAGTGCAACATTATACACACAGCAACCATGTTATACAATTCTCACAGCGATGTTCACATATATATATGGTTGCATCTGCTAATCATGGACTGTCACTGTTTGTATGTACACTAGTTTAATGACAGGCCCAGAGTTGTCTGTGAAAATTGTATAACATATGATTGCTGCATGTATAGTGTTGCACTGGAAGCTGTCGTTTTTATATGTGAGATTGCTTGGCTCAGCTCGTCCAGTACCGCCAGGCTGAATATCTCAGCCCCTGATGGGTCTTTTTTGACAATTTTTTTTTTTAAAAACACGCAGCTAGCACTTTGCTAGCTGCATGTTTTACTCGATCGCCGCCGCTCACCGCCGATCCGCCGCTACGCGCTGCGAAAGAGGGCCTCCAGACCCATTGCGCAGCCTGGCCAATCACCGCCAGGCCGCGCTGAGGGGTGGATTGGGACTCGCCCTGACGTCATGACGCCGATGACGTCATTCCGATCGTCGCCATGGTGACGAGGGAAGCCCTAACAGGAAATCCTGTTCAGAGTGGGATTTCCTGTTGGGTATGGTCGCCGGCGGCGATCGGAGGGGTGGGAGGGATAGCACAGGGAGTGGGGAATCATGTAGCTAGCGCTAGGCTAGCTACATGATAAAAAAAGTGAAAAAAAACCCCACCCGCGGCCGAGCGCCACAAAACAATTAAACGCCAAGGTGGTTAATATTGGATTGCTGCTTGGTACGTGAGGTCTGTTACCTTTTACTGTGAGCGACATTCTCTTGTATTCTCATAAAAGGCAACTGGTAATGTTTAAAAGGAAACATCCATGTCCCTCTCAGTTAAGTTTCCCTTTTGCCTTACTTTCTTCTAACCTAAGGTCTGATGTACTTAACTTTTTTACCTCATTTTTGGTGTTGATTCACTAATTTCTTTTATGAATTAAACGCACCCTTTCCCTGGTGCACACGCCAGTGCGTAGGGGTAGAGTAAAGGTAAAAGATGGTCCATTGTGCACTCTGCACTCTGCGTGGCTGCAGACAGGGAGGGTGTGAGGGGGTGCTCTGTGGCACGTTCTGCACTGAACAGAATATAAATATGAATTTAAAATAAGAGGACATTTTTAGGGCCTGAAATCTCAGTTTATATTAACGCATAAATGGTATATTTCCTTTAACACTCTTCCTAAAAACTTAGAACCTCTCTTACCCTCGCCAGTTTTTCCTTATCAAGGGCTGTTAATGCCTTTCTGGCTAGAAATATGCTGTGAAATTTCAAATGAAACCCAGAAACCAGAAGCTACACAGCGACACCACTGAGACACTCATATAAATATTGATTATGTGTTTAGCGTTTATGGCTGAAGCAGGCCAGTTAAAGCACATTGAACCAAACATCATAAAATGAGTGTTCAGCCATTTGGAACCTGACTAATTCTGGTTGGCATGAATGTCATCATGTTAATGGCTGCGGCGCCAGCTTTGAAAAACAAGCACATTTCGGTGAAGGACAGAAGACATCTATCACACTTTAGAGAAGCCAAGCCAGGGCCGGTATGTACTTAGTTTACCTCAGAACCCAGTAAGCTCTGTAAATCTTTTGCATGGAAACCACAGGAATTTACAAGATTGGATTATTAAAACTGAAATCCCAAAATGCAGGTTAAAGAACAACTCCAGCAAAACATTTTACTTTTAGCTTTAAGTAAAATGGAAAGGGGTTTATGTCCCTTGTCACACTCGCCCTCCAAACATTCCAGAGATGGGCTCCTCGGGTCCTGCGGCATCCCTGGGAGCCATCTTGGGAAGTCTTCCAGGATGGCTGGGACACCGTATGCTCACCTCCACCCTGGGTGTGCTTCTGGGAAGAGCATACATAGCACCTCAAATCTCCTGTGTGAGCAGCGGGGGTTGGAGTGACAGGACTGGCGTGAAGACCAGGGTTTTTAAAGCATTACTGCTTTCTCATAGTTACAGACATGGTGTGCTACCACACCATTCTGATCTATGTAAAAGCTTTTTTACCTGTCAGTCTGCTCACAACCTACCTAATCTGCCTGCCAGCCTTGTCAGTTTGATTACTAGTCCAATTAGTCCATCCTGCCAGTCCTCTCAGTCTGTCCTACCAGCAGGGGAGTTTTTAGACATAGGCATTACAGGCCACTGCCTGGTGTGGCATTGGTCCTGGGGGGCGCCATGCCCCTGATTAAGCCCCGTCCCCTGATTAACCCCTGCCCCGCACGAATGATGTCACACCTCCTAGGTGAAGCCACACACCCACAGGTGTTTGTACCTCTTTCTGTCCCCTTATGCCTCCTTCTGTGTCCTTGTGCCACCTCTGACCACCCTGTGTGTCCCTCTGCCCCCCTGTGCCTCTTTCTGTGTCCCTTTGTGCCTCTTTCTGTCACCTTCAGTCCCCCTGTGCCACCTCTGTTCCCCTGTGCATCCAGATATTGATTAAAGAGATATGGTGGGCCCACGCTTGATGGCCACCTAGCTTTTTTGGCAATATTTGTGGGAGGTTACCATAAACCGGGCCCCTAGACTCTTTCCAGGCCCTAAGCAACTAAGTTACCTTGTGGATAATCCGGCTCTTTGTGCATCCCTCTGTGTCTCCCTCTGTCTCCTTGTCCCACTATCAGTTCCCGTCTCCCTCCTGTGCTCCCCCAGTCCAGTGGGTAAAGGCAGAGTATAGTGCAGCAGAAGATGTGCTCTAACCTCCCTTCTGGAGTCCAGTGCTGTGCCTGTGCTACCATCCTATCTGTTTTCTGCTCCCTCTAGTGCTGGCTCTCCTCATGTAGCATGTAATCACACAACATGAGGTAGGAGATGCTGGGCACTAGGGTGAGTGGTGAGCAGGCAGGTGGAAGCACAGCACTGGACTCTAGTAACAGTGAACAATGTTTTAATTTTGTTTTGCAGCAAGTAAAATTGACAGCAGCTTTAAAAAAAATCAAAACAAATTTAAGAGGCAGGTTTTCTTCACCACACAACATGTTGTCTTTTTGTGCTGATAATAAAGCTTGTCCAAAATATTTAATTTTGGTTTGTATGAACTACAAGAGGTAAGCCAACACTCTGGGACAGCAGGGACAACATATGCTCACCTCCTCGTTGGGCATGCTGGGGAGCGCATGCACAGTGCCTCAAGTCTCTAGTGCACTCAGCAAGTCTCTAGTACACTCAGCAGCAAAACAAAATCAAAACAAAATTAAGTAAAATTTAGATTGTAGGTCTTAGAAGACAGTGCGGCATTTGTACAAAAGTCAGGTGCACAGTGAATGTTGCAGTGCACAGGGAATGCAAAGCAATACGTCGCACCACGACACTTGTCACCTAACCTGCTCAACGAACCAAACTTTCATTGCTGCAGCCCTCTATGGCCATTTCCCATGTTACACAGTGGTAAAAGTGTGTCAGATTGTGCAATTAAGAATGGGTAAAGTATTTACGATTAAAGCATGCATACCCTTCATATTCAACAGTGGGATAGGCCAGTCATATCATCCCCCAATGCATATCTCAAAATAAAATATAACTCACAAAGAAACTAATTCACTAAACTCTATTGTAAGCTGTTAGCACATTTAAACATTAGCTGGCATTATGCAAAGCGTATAACGTGTGTTACATAAATACGGTTAACGCTCGTTATTCACACTGTGTATATGTTACAGCTATTGCATGCCTTATTGGTATAAAAAACAAGCACTACAGCCGTAATGTATACATTATGTGGATAAGGTGTGTTATCCTATTTCTGTAACATGCATTATGCACGCTACGCAATGCCCACTAATCTTTACGGTTGCTGTCAGAGGATAGAGGAGGAACAGCCAAACTCTGCTACCAAGGTGACATTGTGGAAGACAGTTTCATGTGATAGGTCATTCACCATGGCAAGACTGACCACAGCAACAAGACTCAAGGTGGTTATATTACAACAGCAAGGTCCCCTGCAGGCAAAGATTTTAAAACAGACATAGACAAACTGAGGTTTCAAAACGTGCTGTTCAAACTCTATTGAAGAAGCACAAAGAAACACTCAGAGTTGAGGATTGTAGATGCGGTGGGGGCCTAGGAAACATCGATGAAAGACACATCATGCTTACTTCCCTTTGTAACTGATAGACTTCCAGTAGCACAGAACTCACAAAAAAAAAAAAAAAACTGTGGGACCCATGAACACCCATCTTCTATTCAGAGAAGCCTGGCCAGAGAGTTTTCATGGAAGAATAGCGGCCAAAAACCCATACCTCCATTGTGAAAACATGGACAAGCAACTCAGCTATGAGTGAAAATATAAAGACTAGGTGCAGGAAAGGCAACAGGTGTTCTGGACTAATTGGTCAAATTTAAAATATTTTGCTGCAGCACAAGGCAATTTGCTTGCTGAAAGCTTATGAGTGTGAACTGCAATGGAAACTGGACATTTAATACAAAGCCTGCACGCAGCAAGTAACAATAATGCAATCAGCTCCAATGCAGTACTGTGAGCAGCCTCATAGAATTGTATGGGCAGTGAGTTGACATGCAGAATTATTCTGCAACGCAACTGAGCACTGTGAACTAGCTGTAGACCATAGATAAAATGTGAGTGTAATCCCACTTCTAGTCCAGGAGAAGGACTGCTTGGGGAAGAAGGTGTTCCTGCACCTGGTGGTTCTGGTTCTGTAGTGGAGGCCTGATGGAAGGGGCTCGAAGTAGTGACTGCCTGGGTGGGAGGGGTTGTGCAGTATCTTGGTGACCCTCATGGAACTGAGTAGATTTAGAGGTGGGGTGGCAGGGAAGCACCAATGATCTTTTCTGCTGCAATGTTCACTCTATGGAGCTTGTACTTGTTGTTAGCAGTTGCTCCTGCACACGATGAAGGAGCAGAGGATGGATTCAATGGTAGTGGTGTAAAAGCTAGTCAAGAGTTCTTTTGGCATTCCAAATTTCATCAGTAGGCGCAGGAATAATAGCCTCTGCTGTGCCTTCTTTTGAATTTTGGTGGTGTTCTGTCCCCTAATAAGGTTACTAGTTAAAGCTTTGGGGGTTCTACATATACTAAACTACTACTAGAGGACGGCAAACTTAGCCAAGTTAACACAATGCAATGTTAAACCTATGTAACGTTCACAGTGTGTCAGGTGTGATCTAATGGAATGCAGTATCCCAACGCACTGCATACAGAGTTACCGCATAACACATGTGTTAACAGCTTACTTTTCAGTAAGGCTTGGTTCACACATAAATCTATTTACTGCAATAAATAGCTTGGCATTTTTCTCTGAGGAGAGAGGGGGGCCGAGGCCAGGCGCTGGAAGTGGAGTGATGTGGGGTCTTCGGGACAGCTGCGTAGGACAGTACTGCTTATAGCAGCACTGCAGGATTTTGTATATTAGGATGGTGCTTCACTGTCTGAACAATGCACACAACGCGCGGTGCAACTTTTTTCCTGTTTTACAGGGAACGTAGCGTAAATCCCACTTTGAACTTAACCCTAGGGTATTTCCATCTATATATGAATAGGCCCACAAAAATGTTTTTATCTACTTTCTATGCATCCCCACACCGACTTTATTATCCTCTAACCCGTGCTGTGCTCAACGGGCAACATTTCACAAATACAATTAAAACACTCCTGCTGAATTTTTCACTGGACTCTCCACCACAAGAAAAAGAAAATTACTGCTATAGTTTATTTTTTAAGTAATGAAAAAGAGAACATTATATATAATACGGTGACCATACGTCCCGCTTTACCCGGGACGCTTCCCGCCTTCGGGGGGCGCTGTCCCAGGCTGCATGAGGTCCCGGGAAACGTCCCGCTTTTAGCAGCGGGACGTCCCGGCCTCGGGACTCTGGCCACCGTACAATGAACTAGCCACAGCGTCTACTAGACGCTGCGCTAGTTCATTCCCCGCAGCCCCGCTCCAGCCTGCAATGTCCTCCTCCGGCAGGCACAGGCAGAGCAGGGCTACGGGAAGATGGCATCCGGAGGCGGAGCCCTGTATTGGAGACTATTTGTCTCCAGTACAGGGCTCCGCCTCCGGACGCCATCTTGCCGTAGCCCTGCTCTGCCTGTGAGAGGCTGAGCGGGAGATTGAAGATCATCCAGTCCAGGGGGAGCTGCACACACCAGAGGCCGGCTGCGTAAGGGGACGTCTTCTGCCAGGTGAGTAAATGCTTTTTCTTGCAGGTGAAGTGTTTGCCCAAATTGTGTTCATTTTGTACTGACATGTTTGCCCAAATTGTGAACATTTTGTACTGACATGTTTGCCCAAATTGTGTTCATTTTGTACTGACATGTTTGCCCGCAGTGCGTTTATCTTGTACTGACATGTTTGCCCGCAGTGCGTTTATCTTGTACTGACATGTTTGCCCGCAGTGCGTTTATCTTGTACTGACATGTTTGCCCGCAGTGCGTTTATCTTGTACTGACATGTTTGCCCGCAGTGCGTTTATCTTGTACTGACATGTTTGCCCGCAGTGCGTTTATCTTGTACTGACATGTTTGCCCGCAGTGCGTTTATTTTGTACTGACATGTTTGCCCCCATTGCGTTTATTTTGTACTGACATGTTTGCCCCCATTGCGTTTATTTTATGCTGACATGTTGCCCGCAATGCGTTTATTTTGTGCTGAAATGTTGCCCATTGCGTTTATTTTGTGGTGTCTGGGGTAACTGTTGCTGCATTTATTATTTAATGGTCATAGTTGGCTGTGTTTGCTGCTTTGGGGTTATGGCATATTAAATAGCATCACACAGTTTCTGCACACCTATGATGTGAATCCATGTTTGACCACATCACGGCGTAAACACTGCTTTCTTATGCCTCGCTGTTGCATCATTACGTTAGCTACGCCCATAGAATGTCATGGCCACGCCCATTTTTCGCGCGCGCTGCAGACACCACATTTTTCGCCGCACCCCCTATTTTTTGTCCCCCCCAAAAAATTCCACCCGTCCCAGGTTGAGCCTACAAAAATCTGGTCACTCTATATAGAAGTGTAAAAATGTTACTGCAATATTCAATAATCTACCTTGTTGTTATTATAATTCCGTGGCATTTCCCTTGGAGAAATATCACAGTTCCTTCGTGCAATGTGCTGTGAAACTATGACAGCAATGAGTAATCATTACATCATATTCCCTTATGGCATATCAAAACCTGTAAATATTTACTGCATGCAGCATCACCCTGTCGCATTTACGCATTCAGCACTGTTACTCCATGAAACCAGTAGGAAACATGTAGTCTATTGATAACACAGAGCCCAGCTTGTAAATGAATAAAAGAAAAGAAAGGACTGAAAGCGCTAACTAATCCATTTGCCAAACTCGACCATGGCTTCCAAATACTTCGCAGCTGTTTGCGTGCATTTTCGCACATCTCCTACGTCGCCCAGTTCAAATATGTCCGCCTTGCCGCTGAGCTGCGCATGGCCTAGATACTCCGTGGTGACGTCAGACGCAGGCTCCCCCTTCCCCGGGGAAACAGTGACGCTCACGAAGAGTTGGCTGGGCGGGGCCGGTGAGGGCATCGGAAAGTTTTTGCGGAGTTGCTAGAAAGTTTTGGCGGCGTAGAAGCCGGTTGCCTCCATGAAGAAGAGAAAGGTGAGGTCCTCCTTGCTCAGGGTGAATGGCGTGATCGGCAACAACTATACAAACGCTTGGGAAGGGAGGATGGTTGGAGAATAGGCGGCTCGGTCATCCAACAGGGAGGGAAAGTGATGGAGCAGTAGATAGTGTGATAATCATGTAGGGGTTTTAGGAATTCGGGTAATAAGTTAAATCATGATTATAGACGGAATCGGGGGTATGTTGAGGGGATAGTAGGTGGTTCTATGTTCATCCATGGGTGATAAGAATAAAATGACCATAAGGCTGACTTAAATATACATCAGTATTCAATAAATTACACATTTTCTTAATAGGGAACTAAACGTTCTAGAATAAAAAGTTGGTGCTGGAAAGGTTAAAATAAAAGTACCCTTGAACCAAACACCCCCCCCCCCCCCCCCCCCAAAAAAAAATGAAGCTGATGGGGGGCATCCTGGTGCTGCCTGTTTTCATCCTGTACCTCTTCATATTAGATGGGGTCTTCAGTTGAATACTAAATCCCCCAAGCTTCACTGCCTGTCTTAGAAGTGTCATCTGAACTGGTGAGCTCAGCGAAAGCAAGAGCTTGTTTTCAGGTGCTTTCACTGCTCAGGTACATTTCAAAACTTGTGCCTGCACAGTTCTTAGTGCATTAGTCTAGTTTAAGGGACCCAGCAGGAAACCTCATAGGGTACAGTTCTTGAATTACAGAACAAATTTGGCCTCGATTCATAAAAGTGCTGTCGAGCGGGGAAACACCGCTGTCGGTATTTCCGCCTTCAGGGTGGTAATTCATAAAAATGTAGCTAGATGTGACAGGCGTGCGGAGATATTCCGCTGTAGGCAGGCGTTAGGCTGTCGGGAGACATGCGGAAACAGGAGAAGCAGGCGGAATCCCTCGGTGCGGTGTTCCCTCTGCAGCTGCTTGGGAGGTCTGTCCCATTCACTGCACTGTATTCCGCACGCTTCTCGCCACATCAGAGGTAGCGGTAATACCCGTCCGCATACCGCTACCTCTAATCTTTATGAATTTACTACTTGTTACTTTTGCTATGATAATCACCGCGCAAGGCGGTGATTTATCACTCTGCTCGCGAAAGTCGGCTTTTCATGCGGAAAAAAGCCTTTATGAATAAAGATTCTGCTGTGTGGTCGGTAAAGTGTGCCGTTTTCAGCATTCCCGCATGCGGGAATGCTTTATGAATCGAGGCCTGATTGGCCTGACTAGTGTGGGGGTACTACAACCTATCTGATACATAGCAGTTTGAGAGGGTGCCGCACTGCTGCCCACCCAATCATGATATCAGAATTTCGGTTTCCTGCCGGGTCCCCATAATTGCGCTAGCGGCAGAACTTCCAGGTGGCTGCAGAGTTAAAAAGACTGGGGGGGGGGGGGGGGGGGGGGGGGGGGGACCCGAGCACAATGAGCAGTGTCAGCACACTACAGAGGAGGTAATCATTGTCGCTCACCATGGCTTCAGTCAGCAGCTTTTTCCAATTCAGGGGTACTTTAAAATTAAATGACAGGATGCAGGTTAAATCCCAGCCTTGTGTAGTAAACAAAATCTGGATTTGTCTAAAGCACAAGAGCGAAACCAGCTAAGATTTCTGTTAAGGAGTTTAGGAAGACAGATGATTATGTACAGTGCTTGAGAAATCTGAGGAGCTAGGTAGCCAAAATAAAATAATTTCTGGTGCCTGACCTCTGAGTAAAGCTGAGTACCCACCATAAGACCAGCAGAAGATGGATCGGAACCTACGGTGACCCAGGAGTGATCATTCCCTGATCCATCTTCTGCTGTGGAACATGTGGCGGGTGCATGATCGTTGTACTTTGTGCAGGAGTCTACGGGGCTCCATGCGATCTGTGATGATCTTTCTGATCTCCGCATGTTGCGGAAAACGTTTATTGCAAAAATCGCACTGTGGGTACCTTAAGGACTGGTTCAGACAGATACTGCCAGCATCCATCCTTGGTGTTTACTGCCGGGATCCACAGTGTCACATATTGGGCTCTATTCACAATAATGTGCGGTAATTTTTTATTTGGGTGAAAAATTACTTCTATCACTAAAAATTTACAGAGTGTGATGAATGTTTGATAAAAACGTGATAAATCAGCAATCTGTACGGAAATAAAGCTTTTAGAGCAGCCAATATGCTTGCTACCCATTACGCAGAGACGACCCAGGAAAGCCTGTCACATTAAAAGTGGGACCTCAACTCTTGTGCAGGACAGAAGGAAAACCTTTAGAAATGCACCCTGTATGTATATAATTTAGCCTAATTCCCCTCATCTGTGAATAATCACAACTGTAATTTGAGCTCTCAGCTGTGCCAGCTGGCTGCCTCAGCAGAGCAGCTAATTTGTAAACACAGGATGTTAACCCTATGTCTGCTTCTATGATAGCAGGAAGTACACACTGGAGATATTTTGTTGGATTTGTATCAGCTGTAACAAATGTTTTTCTTTAAATGTTATGCTGTTGCTTATCTTTTAGAACAGAGAGGAATTTCCTGCTCAGCATCTATAAAATCATCGAAAAGACTGTATGAGGTCTGAAAGTGCGACTTGAGATTAGAAACAATCGTCTTCTCTGCCTTCTATGTAAAATTGACATAAACTCGAGCAAACAAAGCTCAAAAGGCTCCATCCTGAAGGCCAAAAGCAGAGAAGTGAAAATTATCACCTAACATTTGTAGGTGCTAAAAAAAAATTCTTAACACCAACTATTCAATTGTGAATCTCAAATTGGAGATACATTTTGGCCTCGATTCATAAAGCATTTCCGCGTGCGGAAATGCTGAAAACGGCTCACTTTACCGACCACACAGCAAAATCTGTATTCATAAAGGCTTTTTCCGCATGAAAAGCCAACATTCGCGAGCAGAGTGATAAATCACAGCCTTGCGCGGTGATTATTTTACCAAAAGTATCAAATGTCAATTCATAAAGATTAGAGGTAGCGGTATGCGGACGGGGATTTCCGCTACCTCTGATGTGGCGAGAAGCGTGCGGAATACATTGCAGTGAATGGGACAGACCTCCCAAGCAGCTGCAGCAGAGAACACCGCACGGAGGGACTCGGCCAGCTTCTCCTGTTTCCGCATGCGTAGGACAGCCTAACGCCAGCCTACAGCGGAATATCTCCGCACGCCTATCACAACAGGCAACATTTTTATGAATTACCATCCTGAAGGCGGAAATACCGACAGCGGTGTTTCCCTGCTCGAGTTTACCTTACCGACAGCACTTTTATGAATCGAGGCCATTGAGGTAATTACCAAACTTTTACCTCACTTTTACTGCAAGAGGTAATCTAGTAGGAGAAAAAAATTGTGTATTTCAAAATGGAGATATTTTGGTCGGTATTTATCTCTACCTAAATTACCTAATGCGGAAACTCGTGAATAGAGCCCATTGGGCTCTATTCACAATCACACATGCAAGATTTTTTACTGCTATATTACCGCAAGTGATAATCTTCGCATTTTTTCCACATTCACTAAAAATGTTCCACATGTTTCCCGCATGCGGGAACAATGCGTAAAAAAAATAATAATTGGGAAACATGCGTAATTGCATAGTAAACATGCGGAAACCATGCGTAAAAGTGGCATAAAAAAAAACTTGTCCAAAAAAATAAATAAAATAAAGTCCAGCAAACACAGCACTCAAGGCTCCAGACTCCCATTTAAGTCAACGGGAAGCGAAACATATCACCCTTTTTTTGTGAATTATGATTTTTGTTTTTTGCGGGAATTACCGACTTTTGCAGACTTTTACCGCATTTTTTTCGCATGCGGGTAAACAATGCATACAAGTTTACGCATGCGGTAAATAATCATGCTTAAAAATTTGTGCATGTCAAGATGGTCTTTTTTTCAGTCGGGAATTTACTGCAAGTGCATTTCCGCATGTGTAAAATGATTGTGAATAGAGCTCAGTGTGATGAAGAGGAGCATTCATCTCACGTCATTTACTGCTGATCAAGACCACTGCTCAAGCGTCATGGTTGACATTGTTTTCTGCGCAGCTGCATGCAGTGTCTGGAGTCAGCAGTATTTGCAGTTACAGTATCCCCTAGGGATCAAAATGCAATGATCAATCAACTGCAAATTCTGCTTATGCTTTCCTTCTTGGTAGCAGAAAAGCATTTTACCACAATTAAACAAGCAGCCGGCCATGTGAAGACTGGCTGCAAAATATTATCTGCTGGATAGTGATGGTCAGTGAAATGCAAATAATTTCAAGTTGATGCTGTATTATGCAATTTCTTATGCAAGTGTATGCAGCATTAAATTGGACCATCCAAATGAAGCCAAAGTTGGGATGTGATTGGTCCATTTTCAAGCTGAATATATTTGCATACAAATGTGCATAATCACACAAACGTAGAATTATTTGCATCACATTGACCATGCCTACCCCTGGATTGAACAGATTGACTCCTAAATTCCATCATTTGCCCAACTCCAGGGAAATTATGTAACTTTCATCAAGTGATATTTGGAAGGTGGGTTATTGCAACAGGCAATGCTTCAGTAGCCCTGTGTGTGAGAAAGTAAAAGGGTGGGGTGTAAGGAGAAAAAGTAGAAGTGTTGACAAACGTGGCGTGACCCTAAAGTTAAACTATGGTATAAAACTCTGCATTTCTTCATTGCTCTTACACGTGTTGAACTCCAGTCCACGAGTGCCATATCTGTTAGTGTCGAGGATGGACTGAGAAATGTGTTCTTTTTGATGAACCACACATTTCCTGATGCAGTCCCATCAATTAAGTGAACCTTAAGCCAGGAAAAAAAAATGAGTTTTACTCACCTGGGACTTCTACCCCCCTGCAGCAGTCCTGTGCCCTCGCAGTCACTCACTAATCCTCTGGTCCCCCGCTGCCAGCTAGTTTTGTTTTTGCTGACAGGCCCGTCAGGACTGGCCACGCGTAGCTTTTTCCGCATTCCCGACTGCAATTAGCGCTATTGCGGGCTGCAACGTGTACAAAAATACGCGTTGCCGCATATCTATGCGTTCGTAATGCGGCAACGCATATTTTAGTACGCATATCTATGCGTTCATAATGCGGCAACGCATATTTTTGTACGCGTTGCGGCCCGCAATAGCGCTAATTGCAGTCGGGAATGCGGAAAAATCTACGCGTGGCCAGTCCTGACGGGCATGTCGGCAAACACGAAACTAGCTGGCAGCGGGGGACCAGAGGATTAGTGAGTGGCTGCGAGGGCACAGGACTGCTGCAGGGGGCTGGTAGAAGCCCCAGGTGAGTAAAACTTTTTTTTTTTTTTCCTGGCTTAAGTGTCCCTTTAAGCTGTACCACCAATGTGTGAGGTCCTTGAGGACTGGAGATCGACATACCTGGGATTATTTACAGCCTTAAAGGACAACTGAAGTGAGAAGAATATGGAGTCTGCCATATGTATTTCTTTTTAAACAATGCCAGTTGCCTGGCAGCCCTGCTCTTTTATTTGGCTGCAGTAGTGTTTGAATAACGCCAGAAACAAGCATGCAGCTAATCTTGTAAGATCTGACAATAATGTCAGAAACATCTTATCTGCTACATGCTTGTTCAGGATCTAAGGCTAAAAGTATTAGAGGCAGATGATCAGCAGGATAGCCAGACAACTGGTATTGTTTAAAATGAAAGGCAGCCTCCATATCCCTATTGTTTCAGTTGTCTTTTAAACCTACTACTACCCAAAACATTGGTAGCAAAATAGCATTCAAACAGTTAAGTGGCCATATATCTGTAGATTTGGCGGCTTATCAACTATCTGATTCAATAATTATCGGAGCAAATGAAAATCAGTGCTGTCCAAAGCATGCCTTCTACGATACTAATAATTTCGGTCCAAAATTGGGCACATGTATTGATAGGATATGCTGGAAAATCTTGGGCTGACATGCTTGATCAGGTGTACGGCGGTAAGCATAGTGCAGAAGGTAATTTGTTAACCAAAGAGGAGTGTTATTTTTACTGCATGCTCATCCTGTGATACTGTACAGCATACAATAATGTAAATAGTTTATGGCAAATACTGTACCTACATAGATCACAAATAGTAAATATATGCTGTTGTGGCAGAACATAGATCATAAGTGATGGAGGGAGGTCCCTGCTCCTGCATTTTTCAAGGAGAGGAGTTAGAGAAACTCCGACCAAGAATTGAACTTTATCCTAATCAGTAGCTGATACCCCCTTTTACATGAGAAATCTATTCCTTTTCACAAACAGACCCTCAGGGGGCGCTGTATGACTGATATTGTGGTGAACAGGGCTGTGGAGTCGGAGTTGGAGTCGGGGCAATTTTGGGCACCCGGAGTCGGAGTCGTGGTTTCATAAACTAAGGAGTCGGGAGTCGGGTGATTTTTGTACAAAATCAACACACCTGTTTAAATATTATACTAAGGAGTCGAGGAGTCGGAGCCATTTTGGTTACCCGGAATCGGAGTTAGAGTCGGAGTCGTGGTTTCATAAACTGAGGAGTCGGAAGATTTTTGTACTGACTCCACAGCCCTGGTGGTGAAACCCCTCCCACAAGAAGCCCTGAATACCGTGGTACTTCTGGCAGTTTCCTGGCTGTGAACCTTGTTGCGTTGTGGGAAATAGATGTTTACAGCTGTTTCCAACTGCCAAAAAAAGCATGCAGCAGTTACATTACCTGCCAACAGTAAAAATGGCACCATGTGATAAATGTCAGAATGTGAATCAGAGATTTAAAAGATTTTACAATGGGCAAACACTGACTAAATCACTTTATACATAATGATTGTAAAAATGAAGCACTTTTTTATTACATTATTTTCACTGGAGTTCCTCTTTAAAGAGAATCTGTACTCTCATATTCTTACACTAAAAAGCATACCATTCTATTCCTTATTTTTTCCTGTGCCCCTCTGTGCTGTTTCTGCCACTCTCTGCTGCAATCCTGGCTTGTAATTAACAGTTTTAGGCAGTGTTTACAAACAAACTAACCAGCTTGTGATAGGCTCACATAAACAGAGTGTGAGTCATACAGAGTGTGCAGGGGGCCTGCAGAGGGTGTGTATCGCTTCTAGCCAATCACAAGCAGCCCTGCACATTCCACACATTCAAGCCTTAGCCCGACAGACACAACAGAGGAAAGGAGATAAGATTTATTACAGAGACAGTGCAATTAGGAAAGGCTGCAGTAAGCCAGAGCACATTAGAACAGGCATAGGAACTTATAGGATAGAAGAACTAAGGCTGAAAAAAATGTTAGTCTCTTTAAAGAAGTTACAGTAACCAGAGCAACAAACTATGTGAGGGGTACAGATGAAAGTAGAATTGTATCAGTGTCTGCAGAGCAACTACTGTAGTTCAATTGTCAGTAGAGCTGTATTTGTAGGTTTAAAGCACAGCCTAATTCCAAAGAAGGAGAAAAGTGTATGAGAAGTAGGTGATTCTGTGATTTGTGAATGGGTTTTGGGAAGGAATATGTATGATAAACAGGACTGGAATGATAAAGGTGTGATCTACCTCTTGGAAAAACTCAGTCTCAGTGGGGTGCTAAAAATGCACTAGGCAGTAGCAGCCCTCGTTCCTGCACTGTCCCTCCGTGAAGTTCTCTGCCTCTGGGACTTATTGTCTGACTTCAGAAGTACCGTATATTCTGGCGTATAAGACAACCCCCCCAACTTTTCCAGTTAAAATATAGAGTTTGGGATATACTCACCGTATAAGACTACCCCTCTTCTCTGATATAAACACACAAAACATGCCTCACTCGCGTGAGTAGCAGAGTAGCTTTCTGGTTTTGGGTCACCTGACGTGGTGATGTGTAGGCTCCACAATTCAGTGTTCTTCCTCTGGCAATCTCTTCCAGCGGGAACGCACATGTCACCAGTCAGGTGACCCCCCCCCCAAACCAGGATGCTGCTCTGCCTCCCGTGCGAGTGGATGCTCGCAAGATGCTCGGATCGGGATTGCAGGAAGCTTTGACTTGAAACAGATCTTTGGCGGCAGCCCCCGGTACATAATTTAAAGCTCTGCCTAGCACAAATACTGACGCCTGGCGTATTTGACGACCCCCGTCTTTTCAAAAGTTTTTTTAGGGGTTAAAAAGTCATCTTATATGTCGGAATATACGGTACTCGCATCCTTGAGTACGTCTGAAAATGGGCACAGCCATCAAAAGTAGTAGTGGGGCCGAAGACTTGATCAACCAAGCTCGTCGAAGAATTTCACTTGGGCCCTTCGCTGGAGCAGCGGTATGGAGTGAGGTCCGGGAAGGCTCTATGGGATCCAGAGCCTTCCCTCAACAAAGTTAAGTATCTCTGTGCCACTTCAGTATTACTTTAAAAGGCACCCAAACAAAATAACGTTCTTAAAACATATTAACCCTTTCCCTGCCAGCCGATTTGTCTTAACTGCGAACATTTACTGCCCAAACACTTTTTAGACATTTTACACTCCTTAGGTTTACAGTTTACGTAGGATTTTTGACAAGAAAACCTACATGAAATAGAACATATAATATAGTTTTTTTCCGTAATGAATTGGGCTTGAACACTAAAACAAAATTTTGTACTTTTTCTGAAGATAACAATTTTTGAGATGGCTTCCGGCGGGGGACGTGTGGCATGGAGCCAGCAATCGGGTGATTAATTACACACCGACCGCTGTTCCAGCATTGCAGGGAGGCAGAGGATTGGGGCCGATAGGGAGGGAGGGGAGGAACCCCTCCCTGCTGCTTTCCCAACAAAAAAAATGCCAAATAACGTACTAGGTGCATTGGCAGTGGGATCATCTTCTAGCCACAACGCACTTAGTACGTGCTTGGCAGAAAAAGGGTTAAAGGAGGTGGCTTACATCAAGCAAAACCACTGGTTGAAGATGGGATTCTTTAACATGTTTCGCTGGACTTCCTGCTTCTCAAAGTTATTCTGAACTAGTGTACCTAAGCCCGTTTAAAAACTAGCTCTAGGTAGAGAAATTACTGCTGCCAGTCAGCACGTGCCCTGGCCCTGACCTTTCGTCCCAACGGCTGTCTGTACTGCGCACATGTGCAGTACAAAAAAGCTTCAGACAGGGAAAGTGGATGACGCAGGGACAGTTAGGTTTTATTGTATAGGTGTAACGATTGTGGAATTCTCTCCGTGATCAGCGCACAAGACGTGCGCTGATACTGCGGAAATCCTCCACAAGCGTGTAATTTGAGGGAACCCAGCAAAAGGTGCAATGCACCTGTAGAGGGAAATTCCTGTCGACAGGTTGAGCTGTGGAGTGCAGAGGAACAACTCCTCTGCCCTGCCACAGACGCCAGACAGGAATTGTACGAAGGGAAGAAACGCAGGGCAAGATAGCCCTGAAAGAGAGAGATCAAAGCGACAGAGGGTATGTGTGTCCACCAAACTAGTCGCCACCCTGCGACGATGAACACACAACCATGAAGATAAAGTGAGAAGGCAATCGCCAGAGATGGCGATTGCTAACAGCGACACAAGACCGAATAAGCACAGATGAGGAATGTATGTATGTCCACCAATCTAGCCGCCACCTGCGACGGCGGACACACAACAAAGGAAACCGAGTGAGAACGCAATCGCCCGAGAAGCGATTGCGAATGAGATTGAGCAAAGGGACAGATTGTATGTGTGTGCACCAAACTAGTCGCCAACCCGCGACGGTGCATACACAACAGCAGATATGAAGTAGGAACGCAATCGCGAGAGAGGCGATTGCCAGAGGTGACACAAGGCTACAGCAAGGCAGAACACAAGAGTAGCAAAGGCACAGCAAATCCTACAATGAGAAGATAAGGAAAATAACAAACGCTAGCTAAACGCGAACACCGCACTCATTCGCAACAGTGCACGCGTTTATGCGCGGTCTCCGTGTGATAAGCACAACAGAGACAAGCACGCCTAACTAACCACCGACAGACAAACATGAAACAGAGGACGCGAGCGCTTGCTTAACGGTTACCTCACCGAGCCTCCAGCAAGCGTTCGTAGCAGACAAGACAGATACACGAAAACAGGAAAAGGTGAGAGATGATCAGACGGATCCACAGCACTAGCGCTAGGCGAGTGCGATCCAGGCAAGACAGATAGAGGAGATAGCTGGTAGCAACCGCTGCTCCAGCTATACTCCAAGAACAAAGATCAGAACGACTTCCTGTCGACCACCGCTGGGACAGAACAATCGCAACAGACAAACAAAACCGATATGCAATCCTACTGCACTAGGGAAACTGCCCAGTGCAGTTCCAGGAATTACTCTAAGCTAATCTTCAAACAAAGAGCAAAGCTGACACTTGGAGTGTTTTACAGGGACTAACCCTTATGACCAGCAAAGGACTCTGGGAAACATAGCTCTTTATATTGCCAGTCATCAAAGGAAGCAGGTAGGGGATTTGCATAACGTGTATGCAAACTCCTCAGCAGCAAGCTGCAATACTGACAAAAAGTCTCTCTTCCAGAGACCTGCAGAATGCAGACCTGAACAGTGGTCAAAAGGCTGCCTGCCTGCGCAGGCAGCCAAGCGGATCCTCACAATAGGATATGTATAAATTATTATAAATGCTAAAAAAAAAAGTATAATTTAAATTATTATACACAAGAAATGTTACATGTATATAGCAAATCATTCATATACTGCACTTATACTGTATCATACTGTTTTACATATTTCATCTTTGTACTAACAGCCTTGTGACATGCGTTAGACAGGAAAAACAGCATCAGCCCCTAGCAACCAGGTTCTCTTTCAGGTTTCCAGTGCAGCTTGGGAGAATCTGGTTGCTATTTACAGGATTGACAGTGTTCAGTAGAGGCGTATTACAGTTCATATGGTGTACATAGAAGAGTGGTGCTGAATGGACAGTACCACTCCGGCAAATAGCATACATTGCTGTGTGTTTTGTCTTCACTGGCCAAGACACACAAAAGCATACTATGGCTTCAATTCATCAAAGGGTGTTCGATAACAAAACCCCAGTCCTTAAAATACCGCATTCGGTATTTTACACGTCACTGTGCTAATTCATCAATATTTTCCCATGTGTGGTAGAGGTTCGTTAAGTTACCGAAGTACTACGGCTTCAGTTCATCAAAGGCTGTTAGATAACAGCAGAGTGGTGCAGAGCAGCTTGGAATGTCTCTGTGTTGTTACAAGCTGATAATAATAGAAGGCATCCAGACATCCCTTTACATGTAAACATGTGTTATATTTACTGTTACTTATACTGCCTCTGCTGCTCTGAATCTGTCCATCAGTCTTTCTTAACATTTTACTTATTTGCCACAACGTAGATGAACTTCCTGGAGACATTACAAATGCCATGCTTGGTGATTTCACCACCAGCATCTTTGCATTATCAAACAGGGCCTGAAAGGGTTACACCACCGAAGGGAATCTGGGGATATATTTTGTCCCCTTCTCTCTGCTCACTGCCTGGGGGGTCTGAAAGCTTTGTGTGGAGAAGCCTGTGTGACCTATCAGTGGCACTTGCAGGAGAACAGGGGCCGTTTCTATTGGCTGCCTGCTCCTGCTAATCATGAAAACATTCACACAGAAGGCTTTGGAAGCCTGTAACAACAGGGGAGAGCTGGAGATAATCACCGAATGTGTTAGCGAATGTGGGAACCTTGATGAATTAGCACAAGTCGGTAATTTATCTCATTGCTGTGTCATTTCAGCTTCTCATTCGGTAACAGCTTTGATGAATTAACATTTTCTAAAGTGCTCCGTTAAGTCAGCTGTTTTCAGCATTACCGAATGCGGTAATGCTTGATGAATTGAAGCCTATGAGTCTTTTATTCTTGTTTGGTTCTTCTCCTGATTTGTTGCCTATTTTTATTTCTAGTACATTATTTTTGCATTCTGTGGCATATTAAAGGTACCGCGTAGTGTTTAACATGCTTGTGCTAATCATTTTGTATTCTTTGTACTAAAAATCATTTTTACTACTCAAAGTAAATCTCTGTTGTAAAAATAAAACCCACACTATCAACACAGGCAGTATAAGGTCAGTTTTCAGGCATTTTTTCCCCACTGCCATTTGTGCCATTTGTGCTGGCAGCCACAGACAGACATTGGGACATGCACATTTTTTCCAAGCAATAACTTTACTCAGACTAGTTTGGTAAAGAGAAAAGTGACGTCACATGGTCTGTCACTGTCAGCTTCCTACTTCCTGAATGCTGTGCCGCAAGTAACTAGGAGCTGGAGAGGCAGTAAACATTTTGCCGGGACCAGAGAGTACTGTATACCGATGGCTTTCTTATCAAAATTAAGACGCTGACTGGAAAGGAGATAGAAAAATATTGAGCCTAAGGGTCCATTCACACTTGAGCTCAGCGCAAAACGCTAGAGGTTTGTAAACCACAACATTGGCAATTTTTGTGTCTGCTTTGAGGAGGTAAGTCCACCACTGCCTCCTCCATGTTTTAAACTTTTTAGATTCATTTATCCTTTTGGCGCCTCTGTATCCATACTATGCAATGTCAGAGACTAGTAGTTTTTTTTTTCAGTCAAAGGGGCTAACACTAGCTAGAATACACATTTTATATTTTTTTAACTACCTCGTGACAGTGCGAAGTAGATTCTACGCTGCATATGCAGCTCCCCAACTCTGATGCGACGTAGAATCTACTCCACAAAAGTTGCTTGACCAGCACTGCTGTATGCTATTGTCACTTTCCAACACCAAATGGAGAGCGACTTGCCAACTCAAATGGACAGCTATTGACAATGGTCTTAAGCGCATGCAGGGCATTCCCAGGCTCCACTCACTAAAAATGTATTCAAGGTTACACTCACAGTGAGGCCATTTTGCATGGGCATAGAGTTTTGCCTGTGAGCTCTTCCCCGCTCTACCAGCCTGACTGACTGACTGCTCCCACGGGATTCCGCTGGCATACCTTGTGTTCGCGTCCTCGGCTAGCTTCTGGTAGTGTGTAAAGCAGCCTGCAGCATCTCCTGATCGCTTTTGTCACTCCCCTGTGTAACTCTCTGGGGGATTGGAGCTGCAGCAGCTTGGCTTTGCTATAAATCCATTTACTTGATTTCCATAGGTTAGGGACTCTGGACTCCCACCCATTCTAAAAAAAAAATCTTTGTAAAACTTTATTAGGCTCCTTGCAATATTATATATGAATATATTTAATATAATATATCAATATTATTATATTAATAGAAGGGCCCTTAAAGTGAGTCGTGATTTAATTTCTGGAAATAACGGGGATGTAATAGTCTCAATTGTCTCTTATCTTTTGAATGAAAATATGGGGCAACACTTCAGTGTTCCCCAAACTATTTAGCGCCGGTGGAATACGGCAGTACTTTTTTATTTGATTTATTTCACTTGTTGGGAAAATGTTCCTAATCCTAACAAAATTATAGTACAGATGTAATTCTGAGATTTTTGTTGAGCGTTATTACTCAACACAAGTAAATTGTGTCTGTCTGCTGATGCCTGACCTATGAGCGTCTCACCTGAGTAAACCTTCTCAATTAATTTGTACAGAAATGAATCAGCAGACTGCGCATAGCAGCATTGTTAGGGGATATTCTCGGAGCACTCAACTACTCATCAGTTCTGAATAACCTAATTTTTACAAAATGTATCCATTTATTGTCACATTTTATTGTTGTATCCAAATCATTAGTGGTTAAATCATGTATAGTGTTCGCTAGAGATAGTCAGTGAGCTGCAAATAATTACGGCTTGCATGAAAATTTCCTGCAAATTGTATGCAGCTTGGAAACCAATCAAAAGCAGTAGGAAGTGAATTTAATAATACAATACACAATAACATTTGTAAAGCGCTTTTCTCCCATAGGACTCAAAGCGCATAGTTGTGTCTCAGATTAATACAGGGTTGCAGGCTGGGTTGTGTTACAGAGGAGATAGTCAGATGTTCATGAATGCCAGACTGAAGAGGTAGGTTTTCAGTTTAGACTTAAATGTTTCCAGGGATGGAGCTGGCCTGATTGGGTGTGGCAGGGAGTTCCAAAGTGTAGGGGCAGCATGACAAAAGGCTCTGTCTCCAAAGGTTTTGAGGTGGACTCTGGGGGTGACCAAGGTGTTACGTCCATTTGATCTAAGACTGTGGGGGGTGTGATGCAGTTGCAACAAGTCCTTCAGGTATCCAGGGCCCAGATTGTGCAAGGATTTGAATGTCAGTAAGCCAATCTTAAACATAATTCTCCATTTTATCGGTAGCCAGTGGAGTGAGCACAGGGTTGGTGTTATGTGGCAATGGCGGGGTTGGCTCGTTAACAGCCTTGCGGCGGCATTCTGTACTAATTGCAGGCGGCGTACGTCTATTTTTTATGCAGGCCTGTGTAGAGGACGTTGCAGTAGTCTAACCTTGATGTGACGAAGGCATGAACTAGGGTTGGAAGATCCTCTGAAGGAATTGGGTGTTTAATCCTTGCAGTATTCCTTAGATGAAATAAGGAATGTTTCACAGTAGCTGAGATTTGATTCCTGAAGCTTAATTTCCCAGCAATCAGTACTCCCAGGCTGCGCACACAGTCCGAGTTGTTCAGGTCCGAGCTCCCTATCCTTAGCGGTGTTGGTTGAGACTGGGGCTGCTTTGCTGTTGAGCCCTGGCCCTCGATAACAAGAACCTCAGTATTGTCAGCATTAAGTTTTAGCCAATTATTATTCATCCACTCCTGAAGCTCAGCTAAGCATGCATTTATTTGTGGAGTAGGGTCTGTGACGCCAGGTTTGAATGACAAATATAGCTGGGTGTCATCAGCATAGCAATGATGTCAGGCCATGTTTTTGTATGATTTCTTCAAGTGGCAGCATGTACAGTGGAGGAAATAATTATTTGACCCCTCACTGATTTTGTAAGTTTGTCCAATGACAAAGAAATGAAAAGTCTCAGAACAGTATCATTTCAATGGTAGGTTTATTTTAACAGTGGCAGATAGCACATCAAAAGGAAAATCGAAAAAATAACCTTAAATAAAAGATAGCAACTGATTTGCATTTCATTGAGTGAAATAAGTTTTTGAACCCTCTAACAATAAAAGACTTAATACTTAGTGGAAAAACCCTTGTTTGCAAGCACAGAGGTCAAACGTTTCTTGTAATTGATGACCAAGTTTGCACACATTTTAGGAGAAATGTTGGTCCACTCCTCTTTTCAGATCATCTCTAAATCCCTAAGGTTTCGAGGCTGTCTGTGTGCAACTCTGAGCTTGAGCTCCCTCCATAGGTTTTCTATTGGATTAAGGTCCGGAGACTGACTAGGCCACTCCATGACCTTAATGTGCTTCTTCTTGAGCCACTCCTTTGTTGCCTTTGCTGTATGTTTTGGGTCATTGTCGTACTGGAACACCCATTCACGACCCATTTTCAGTTTCCTGGCAGAGGGAAGGAGGTTGTCGTTCAGGATTTCACGATACATGGCTCCGTCCATTTTCCGGTTAATGCGATTAAGTTGTCCTGTGCCCTTAGCAGAAAAACACCCCCAAAGCAAAATGTTTCCACCCCCATGCTTGACGGTGGGGACGGTGTTTTGGGGGTCATAGGCAGCATTTTTCTTCCTCCAAACACAGCGAGTTGAGTTAATGCCAAAGAGCTCTATTTTGGTCTCATCAGACCACAGCACCTTCTCCCAGTCACTCACAGAATCATTCAGGTGTTCATTGGCAAACTTCAGACAGGCCTGCACATGTGCCTTCTTGAGCAGGGGGACCTTGCGAGCCCTGCAGGATTTTAATCCATTGCGGTGTAATGTGTTTCCAATGGTTTTCTTGGTGACTGTGGTCCCTGCTAATTTGAGGTCATTCACTAACTCCTCCCGTGTAGTTCTAGGATGCTTTTTCACCTTTCTCAGAACCATTGACACCCCACGAGGTGAGATCTTGCGTGGAGCCCCAGAGCGAGGTCGATTGATGGTCATTTTGTGCTCCTTCCATTTTCGAACAATCGCACCAACAGTTGTCACCTTCTCTCCCAGCTTCTTGCTAATGGTTTTGTAGCCCATTCCAGCCTTGTGCAGGTCTACAATTTTGTCTCTGACATCCTTGGACAGCTCTTTGGTCTTTCCCATGTTGGAGAGTTTGGAGTCTGCTTGATTGATTCTGTGGACAGGTGTCTTTTATACAGGTGACTAGTTAAGACAGGTGTCCTTAATGAGGGTGACTAATTGAGTAGAAGTGTCTAACCACTCTGTGGGAGCCAGAACTCTTAATGGTTGGTAGGGGTTCAAAAACTTATTTCACTCAATGAAATGCAAATCAGTTGCTTTCTTTTATTTAAGGTTATTTTTTTGATTTTCCTTTTTGATGTGCTATCTGCCACTGCTAAAATAAACCTACCATTGAAATGATGCTGTTCTGAGACTTCATTTCTTTGTCATTGGACAAACTTACAAAATCAGTGAGGGGTCAAATAATTATTTCCTCCACTGTATATGGTGAAAAGTAAAGGGGATAATATTGCGCCCTGAGGTACACCGTATTTTAGTGGTACAGGGTTGGAGAGGAAGGGCCCTAAGGCTACCCTTTGTGTTCTGCCAGCCAGGAAGGAGTTGAACCACCGGAGAACAATGCCATCTATGCCACAGTTATCTTGTAGCCTGTTGAGCAAGATTTAATGATCGACTGTGTCAAAAGCCGCTGAGAGGTCGAGCAAAATCAGGATGGAACATTGACCCTTGTCTCTTGCAATGAGCAGATTATTGCAAATCTGGGTGAGGGCTGTTTCACAGCTGTGATATTTCCTGAAGCCAGAGTGAAGAGGGTCAAGGATGTTGTTTCTGGAGAGCCTGGCTTTAAGTTGGAGGTAGACAGCTTTTTCAATGACTTTTCCCAGAAAGGGAAGGGAGGTTTGAGACAGGTCTGTAGCTGTTTAGAGCATCTGGGTCTAAGGATGGTTTCTTGAGTAGTGGCCTGACAATTGCTTCTTTCAGAGTAGAAGGAAACCACCCTTCTTGTAAGGAACCGTTGACTATTTTGTGAAATGCTGGTGTAAATAGTTCAGGGCATTTCAACATGAACTTAGTGGTGCCAGGGTCCAGATCGCAGGTAGTCTGGCGAAGGTTTGAGAGGATATCCAAGATGTCTTTTTCAGTGATTACCTTTAAATCAGACCATGGTGGTAGGCCATTTGATTGGCCCAGTATCAAGGTACATACAATTTGCTTGAAATCTGCATAAAAGCTGGAGTGATTTGCATTTTATTGCCCATGTCTTGTGCTCATGTCATCAATCCTATATCGTAACGTATGCCCTCACAACATAATCATCAACAAACTGATGGCTGAAAATACTGTTGTTTAACTTAGTTGCCTAGAAACCTGTTTCTTTCAACATAAACCAATAAATCTGCAGATGCTGGTGCCTTGGCTGTATGTGGAATTATCAAAACAAAAATAGTTCTTTATCAGAATACACCCTCTACAGTCAAGTAAACACCCACCACCACTTGGCGCGTTTGACGTGCTACTTGCCTGGTGCCACATGGAAGATGGTAACCAGGTGTGTCACGCTGGGATTCACACTAGTAGGACAGGTGAGAAATTATATGGGAGGGGTTGACAGGGTGGCAGCCAGGCAGATGGCGGTGCTATGCCAATTTCTGATTGATTCTGTGCTGAAGTCTATTGGGATTTTGTCTACAGTGCATGGGCAGGCAACAGATCTTTCTCTGATCAGATTCGATCAGAGAGAGAGATCTGTCTCATGGTCTGTTTGCCCACACATTGTTAGATGTATTGGCACCTAGAAGTTTGAACAGACAAAAACATCTAACATAAATTGAAGTGAATTCGAATATTAATGACTTCCAATCAAGACTGAACAACAATGTTGTTTTTTGGTCAGTTGATTGTAGTTGAACGTAGTACATGGCCAGCGTTATAATATGTTGTAGAAATCTGACATGATTTGGAATAGTCTTTCTCCACGAGGGGGAATCTCAGTGTTTTTCCTTTTATTTTTTACAAAATCACTCAGTGGAAAAGACCCATACAAAGATGCTGGCAAGCCTGTCTCCACACATTTACAATATTCTGGCAGTTGCACTATGCCTGTTGCCATCCAGGGGGGGCCTTTAAAATTAAAGGAATTCATGAGAATTCCCCATGAGGAGATGGACTAGTCCAAAACTTGTCAGTTTTTTTTTTTCCTACCTACTTACTGTATCTCACAGTGGCAAAGGAAAAAAGTAACGTATAGTTTTTTACTTCGGGACAAATGCACAACTTATATAATCTAATGTAAATGCTTACATGTATATTTTACAATTTGTTGGCAATAGTCTTTTTAATAGAGATTTTTTATATCAAATTTATATGCACAAATAGTGAGCCCATGAATGTAAAATATTTCACATACTAGACACCATTGGCAACAGATACAAAATAAATGATTGAGATATTCAACCAGTAGGGAAACTGTGATTTGGCAACTAACACCTTTTATCCAAACATTCTTAATGAGTGTCATCATGCAATCTGATCTGCCAAATGGGGACTGGATCACAGAACAATTAACGGACGCACGGCCACCTGTACCTATTCGATCTTAGAACAGCAACTGCTCCACTTTTGTCAGCCTGTGACAATTGACAATGGCGTTATTGTTTCTTATTGAAATAAAATCTCTTCATTCAACTGCATCAATATTATGAAATCTCTTAAAGTGGCACTGTACTGAAACGTAATTAATAAACTTGCGTATTTTTTCACAATATTCCTTTATAAATTATTTATTTAGTGTTTGCCCATAAACTTTCCTTGCCCTTCCCTTGCCCTGATTTACATTCTTAAATGTACCACAGGTGGCGACATCTTTACTGCTTACAGGTGTATTACTGCGGAATATTTATATACTGAGATACAAAGTCAGTAGAAATAGTACATGGTACGATTGTGCTCCTATGTTGATTATAGTAACTTAATTACATTAGTGGAAATTAAATTGAAACGCAATCACGTTTCAGAGTGGAAAAGAACCCTTGCACTGTTGTTCCTCTAAATACTGGTCACGTTTTATAAGCATGTGTCACAGAGGGAGGTTTGGGCTGTTCACGTTGTATGATCTGGGTCCTCACCTGCTCCAAGCTATTTATTTGCTCTTAAAGCTCTCTAGTTCAACCTCCCATTTTTCAATGCATATGATAGCAAATTTGCGTTAAGTAGAAGAGCAAAGCGTCTTGATCCTCCAGAGGCTTCCTGTGTCTATCTGGAGACCACCACTGCTGCCCAGGACCTTCTTTACAGTGTACCCGAGGCGGAGCCGAAGCTCCGGTACAAAATGAGATAATTACCTCGAAGGAAGCCTTAGCATCCTATTAAGGCTTTCCTCAGTGATCTGGTGTCTCACCTCGCTGAGCGCGGCCCACTGGATGATTGGCAACAAGGTATTGTCTTTGATCAGCAATCTTGCCCGCACATGCGCAGTAAGCCCCGCTTTTGTACGAACAGCTTCGTGCCACTGCTCAGAACAGGAGCAGAGCGTGGCCCCGATGTGGAGGAGGGCTGCGCTGAATAAGAGGGGACATCAGACATTCACGAGGGAAACCTCAATAGAATCCCAAGGCTTCCCTCTGTTTAGGTAAATATCTTTCTGAACCAGAGATTCGGCTTGGATTCCCTTTAAGATTGGGACTGCACTCCCCCTCCTGCACAAGGGTGGCTGTACTACACATGTGTAAGTACGGCTGTGCCTCCGCAATAGCACGGAACTGGTGGCTGCGCTTATACATGGTGGGGAGGGCGGCCAAGAGGGGTGCCTGTACTACATGTGTCAGTATGGCTGGGCCTGTGCAATAGCACGGAACCAGTGGCTGCGCTTACCCACTATCTAATTTTTGGGGTTTTAATCCGCCTCAGGCACACTTTAATTCCGCCATCAAAACCAAGTATTTATTACTTAAAGAGAATCTGTATTGTTAAAATCGCACAAAAGTAAACATACCAGTGCGTTAGGGGACATCTCCTATTACCCTCTGACACAATTTCGCCGCTCCCCGCCGCATTAAAAGTGGTTAAAAACAGTTTTAAAAAGTTTGTTTATAAACAAACAAAATGGCCACCAAAACAGGAAGTAGGTTGATGTACAGTATGTCCACACATAGAAAATACATCCATACACAAGCAGGCTGTATACAGCCTTCCTTTTGAATCTCAAGTGATTATTTGTGTGTTTCTTTCCCCCTGTTCTCATGCACTGAAGTTTCAGGCTGCTTGTTTCTTCCTGCAAACAGCTTTGCCCTTGTCTGTACTTCTTCAGTATGTGAAAGCCCAGCCAGCTCAGAGGACGATTTATCCAGCTTGTAAAAGATAAGAGAGAAGAGAGAAGCTGCTCTAATCCTAAATAACACACAGGCAGTGTGCATACAGGGGCCTGGAAGGGGGAGTTCATAGCAGAACCACAACACTGAAGAACTTGGCAGCCTTCCAGACACAGGCTGACAAGCCTGACAGGGGAAAGATACATTGATTTATTACAGAGACAGTGATAGTATAAAGTGCTGCAGTAAGCCAGAACACATTAGAATAGCTTTTTGAACTTGTAGGATGATAAAAAACAGGATGCAATTTTTGTTACGGAGTCTCTTTAAGGGATCATCAGTAGATTGCAGACTTGGGTCCTGATTAAAATTACTTTTCTCTGAAGTTTTCTTACGGGAGATGTTTTCACACCTTATCAATAAAATAACGAGTAAGCAAAAAAGTTCTTGAAATAAACTCTCAGCTTAACTTAAAGGGGAACTTCAGCCTAAACAAACATACTGTCATCAAGTTACATTAGTTATGTTCATTAGAATAGATAGGTAATATAATCTCTTACCCACCCGGTTTTAAAAGAACAGGCAAATGTTTGTGATTCATGGGGGCTGCCATCTTTGTCATGGGGGCAGCCATCTTTTTGGTTGGAAGGAGGTGACAAGGAGCAGGAGACAGTTCCAATTATCCTGTGTCCTGATTACCCCTCCCAGCTGCACACGCTAGGCTTCAAATGTCAAATTAAAAATGTAAAAAAAAAAAAAAAAAAATTGCACCAAAACAGCAGAACGAGAACAAAATCAGAAATCCCATCATGCTTTGCACAGCATCAGGGGAAAAAAGCCCGGGCAGTTTTCTTCTGTGCAGCTAAAAATGAGGCTTGTATAAGAGAAACAAAGTTCTGATGCTGTGAAACTGTTAAAGAAACACAAAGCCTTTTCAGTGCTGCTGAGTCGATTTTTAGTCTGGAGGTTCACTTTAAAGTGTACCAAAGATGGGCAAAAAGATTTGATACTTACCCGGGGCTTCCAGCCCTATGGACACCGATGTGTTTCTCACTGACCTCCCGAGTGCCTCCTTTCTCCTTGCATTGGTCCTAGTAATCTGTCTCAGTCACGCCAGTCTCGGCTCTTATGCGCATGTGCGGCCCCTCAAAAGATGGCAAGGGACGTATCGCTGCTCATGGGGCTGGAGGAAGCCCTGGGTAAGTATCAAATATTTTTCTTATGCTGGGGATACACGGTACATTTCTGTACCGTGTATCGAGCAGCTGATGCTGGGAGCTGATATTCAGCAGGTCCGTTGACCCCGCTCGATCCCCGCCCTCTCGATCCCCGCTGGCGGACAATGGCGGGGAATCGAGCAGTTGATAAGGAGCGCCGGCGGGGGTGATCGGGGATCGATCCGCGGGGACGCGCCGGCACCGAGCCGCTGGCTTCATACCGGCGCATTATCACGCCGTGTATGCCCAGCATTAGCCCTTTTCCGGTACACTTGAATTTTGGCATCGGTTTCTTCCCTTTTTTTTTTTTTTTTTTTTTTTTTTTAATTATTTTTTTTTCAATTTTTCACTTCCTAGCTGCTGAAAATGTAACTTGAAGATCAAATGAAAACCTCTCATGGGAGAAAATTCAAGAGAGAATACTAAGTACTAAATCAGGACTGTGATTCACCTTCTGTTATGATTCTAAAAAGATCTCAGGACCAAGAGTTGCGGTGTCCTTTTTAAGCATCAGAAATGTTCAGACACCTTTCTTTTTTGTTACTGATTACCCAGCAAGCTCATGCTTACTCATGTTTTAATTTCTGTGTGTGCCTTTCTTTTTCCCCCCCAGTGAAAATATACACCTGTAGATAAGAGAGCAGAAGCTATATGCTGTCTAGCTTGTAAATGTGTCTAGGTAGTATCTGCCCTGATTTATACTGTCCACAGTTTGTAAGAGAATTCTTCGTGGTGTGGCAGTTTTGGACTGTTAATCTGGGGGCATGATTTACCAGTCTTATCCATCTGTGGAAATCAGAACAATTCCTGGAAATTGTTCCATTCAGTTGACAGAAGAGACACAATGCGCCGCCTGGCGCAGAAATCACCCAGAGGAACAGAACTCCTCTGACAGTGAAGTGGAGGCCTGCCAATCTCGCAAGACTGCAAGGAGAGATGGCAAGGTGAGGACTGCTGTGTTTCATAGGGCTTGGGAAGTATGTATGTGTCGTGTTACACATGTCTTCCTCTTTTAAATTTAAAGCAAACCTGTTGCTTTGATGACCGGTTATGTTGGAAATCATTAAGAAACTGTCTATATGTACGTTTGCAGGGCCATGCCATAGCAATATTTTTTTTAATTTTTTCATTTTTAATATTCCACATACTTCTGCATTGAGGGAAATTGGTAGTGTGGGTGCTTTCATCTTGAAATGCCATGTAGTAGAAGCAACCACACAACAGGAAATTGCTAATATACGGTAGTGTAAGCTAGTCTGACATCTTGCTGAAGTATTGGCCAGGGCTGAATGAGTGTGTGACATCTACAGTTGTGTTTTCTTCAGAGAATTAGTGAAGACATAAAATTGTTTATTTACTCTCTGCCCTTTCCATTAAAAATGTCATGGGCACCTGATCGATTGGCACAGACACGCTGAACACAAACGCTGGGTGCAACTGGAGTCTGACATGATGGGATCCAATCTATTGGCCCTCCCTTGGTCCACACCTAAAGCCTCTACAGGCTTTATATCCATACAATCTACACTTCTAGCATTTTCTAAAACTCGTAATAGGCCAGATATCTCTCCGTGGCCGACTCCACTTGTCCCTCTTTTAAATAACCCTCTGTTCCCCCCAGGTTGCAACCATAGAGGATATCAACACTGGAGAGCAGGTCCTCCTCTGCGGGCCCAAGATCTTATAGCACACTCAAATTGGACACCTTTGACTAACCTATGTTTAGTGAGGAAAACCCCACTTCTAGACCTGTGGAGCCTCTTGCAATTCCAACATTTTCTACAATCTCTAGGCACAAGGGCTCAGCTGTCTCGTGAACTCACACCTTTTGAATCAATTTGCCTGGGAAAGAGCGGAGCGGAAAGGTCTCTCTCACAAATCTACCAATTACTGGGTTCTGATGAATCCTGGGCCCTACAATTAAAGAACAAATGGGAGGTTGACCTGGGCTACACGTTTTCTGACGCACAATGGCAAAAGATATTATTGCTAAACCAGAAATCCTCTATTTCCGCAAAAATCCAGGAGTCAAACTACAAAATATTGAGTAGATGGTACATGAATCCAGTAAAGCTTCAGGCGAGATTTCCGACAGCAGATCCATTGTGCTGGAGATGTGGTCTGGAACATGGCACGCTCCTACATATCTTTTGGAAATGCCCACTCATAACCCCTTTTTAGGAAGCTGTACAAAAATACATCAAAATACTCACAGATGGAGAACCAAACCAAGACCCTGCCTATTATCTCCTACATCACACTCCAAACTCTTTGAAAAAATGTAAAAGGTCCCTCACTAAACACCTTATTCTAACTGCACGTATACTCATCGCCAGGCACTGGAAAACCACCCTCTCACCCACAATCCCAGAATGGCTCAATGAGATTCAGCTAATTAGTCAAATGGAAAGTATGAAACACGCTATACATGGCAGAGAAGAGGCCCACAATAAGACCTGGGTGCACTGGCACATATTTACAGAAACCCAAGATTATAGGGACGCAATGCTACTTACCTGAGTTTTTTTAACCCCTGGATGTTCACTCTTACTGCAGCCTCGATGGTCGCATAGTCTGATCAGTAGGATGGAGGCGTGGTTCTGGCAGGGTGCCACAAACCCCTCTCTTTCTTTCCTTCCTTCTCTATACCCCTTGACTTTCTCTTTTCTTCTCACCCCTTCTCCAGATGTCTCTTCTTAAATCTTGATCTACAGGTACCAGGATCCTCTGATGATAATCTTGATACTGTATTAACTAATAGTTCCAGGTACTGGAGTGACACGGAGGACCCCCCTCTGAAATACACACAACTCCCTCTCCATAATAATACTTAACATTTTTATATGGTCCCTAGCAGAATGATCCCTCCGGGCTCTAGGGACCACAGCCTCCATATTTTCCCTTCCTTTCATTGTGCTCAGAATTCTGAGAGTGTAGTAAATTTGCCCTATCTGAAATTTTTCTCATAATGTTGGGGGGGGTCCCCTCCCTATAACACTCCACACCATGAGCAGCAGAAACGCTCAGCAAAACCTAAACTGAGCGGTTTTGCTAGCGTTTTGCGGTTCAGCACACTGTAACAAAATTAAAAATAATTCACAGGACCAATCAGGATACAGACGCAAAACGCTACGCACCCGCTGGGCAAAAAAATACAATGTTGCAAAACACGACCAAAAACGCGCATGAATCCGCTTGCAAACCTCTGACAAAACGCTAGCAGTTGCGTTTTGCGTTTGCTGATTTCAGTGGGTTCCAGGCCTAATGGTGGTTTTCATCCAGAAGTTGGGACAACCGATGTAATCCCCCATATGATGTAATTGCTGGAGTTTTTTGTGGAATTTAGTGTTATAGGGAGGGGAGTGTTATAGGGTCCCCTCCCTATAACACTCCACACCATGAGCAGCAGAAACGCTCAGCAAAACCTAAACTGAGCGGTTTTGCTAGCGTTTTGCGGTTCAGCACACGGTAACGAAATTAAAAATAATTTGCAGGACCAATCAGGATACAGACGCAAAACGCTACGCACCCGCTGGGCAAAAAAATACAATGTTGCAAAACACGACCAAAAACGCGCATGAATCCGCTTGCAAACCTCTCAGACAAAACGCTAGCGGTTGCGTTTTGCGTTTGCTGATTTCAGTGGGTTCCAGGCCTAATGGTGGTTTTCATCCAGAAGTTGGGACAACCGATGTAATCCCCCATATGATGTAATTGCTGGAGTTTTTTGTGGAATTTAGTATGAATGTGGGGGGGGGGGGGGGGTTCTTTTTTGCTGGGTACGGGCTGAACAGAGAAGAAAACACATTTATCTGCTATAATCCACCAAATTTTAAACTCAGGGCAAAACCATGTAAATCATTTGTGTTACCAGTTTGACGAAATTGTGAATTCAGAACAGCTGATGTAAATCTTCCAGGGATATTTAGACCAATAAAGAATAGATAATTGACAGCCATAGCAGCTGTTGTAGAAAGGATGCTCCAGACTCCTCTCAGTGCCGTCAATATTTTAAGAACCGTTACAAACCCAATGATCTGCAGGGAATTGGGCTTTAGTGCTTGTTAGAGATCAGGAAAAATGGATGATGAAGGGGTATCTACACTGGGGACAGATTATTGAGATGGCTACAGTTTGCACAAATGATGGATATGGCCACACTTTGCTCAGATCATGGGGAGATGGCTACATTTGACACCAATGATTCAGAAAGATTGATGTACTGGGAACAGATGTTGGGTGGAGATGGCTAAATTGGACGTAGGTGATGGAGAGGGATAGTTACACTGGGCACAGATCATGGAGGTAGATGGGTACAATAAGCATGGATCATGGAGAGCGTTTGCTAAACTGGGCACAGGCAATGGAAAGCGCAAGCTACACTTATCACAGAGGGAAACTAATTGCTATAATGGAGAAAGATGCCTTTGCTGGGCACAGATAGGAAAAGGTACCTACACTGCATTACATTACATGCAATGTATTACACTTTACTCATTGTGCATAAGACTTTCCCATAGTTTAATGATTATACCCCTTAGTGAGAGATGGCTATTCTTGGTACAGATAATGGGTAAAGACTGCTACACTGGGAAAGTTGATTGGGAGAGATTGCCAAACTAGGTGCAGACCGTGCAGAGAGATGGCAACACCAGGCATAGGTGATGGGGAGAGATGGCTACAAAGGAGAAAAAAATGCAGCATTCTCCTTAGAAATGTATTTTGGCTTCATGGGGTGAAGCTATAATAGGGTGGTCTAAAACTAGGTATGGATTCATTCAACAAGTATAGTTTGCAAATGCTGTAGTACCCCATTTTTATGGCAAATCGTTCTTGTCCTCCCCATACTTTGATGCAGTTTTCTAGTGCTTTCCCATTTTCAGTGACCTGTATTGTAGCTTGATCACAGCAAACTCGAGATCTCTCCCAGATTTCAATGTGTTGAAGTGAGTAAAAACACCTAGACTCCCAGAATGCTCTGATACAGAAGGCTGTGTGACGACACACAGCCTAGGCTGAGCATCACTGGGAGGGCGGGTTTACATACCAATATATAGATATAGGAAGCGTTTCTGATGCTGTAACCAGGATAATTAACATAAAAGTTGACATCCTATATAGTGTATTAAATTGTACTAAAATTAATTAGGGTGCCTCTTTAAAGCGGATTGAATCCCAGCATTTCTTCTGTTCTAAAAGATTTACAGCATATTATACACCACAATTTTTTTTTTTTTTTACTAGAAGAGCATTCAAAGGGTTTAACACAGGACTTACAAGCTCCCTGCAGGGAAAGCTGGCTGCATCTGGTATCTTGTGTTTACATTCCTCACTTGATACAGTTAAAAACAGTTCTCTGACACTGCAGACTCTCCTGAACACAGACACTCAGAAAGCATTTCTGGTTACGTTTCAAGATGAATAAACGAGTTATGAATAAAATGCAAAGTCCGCTTTCAGAGCAAAAAGTGTACTTTATACATATAGAGACAGATAGCGTGCATCTTCCGTCTTAAGCATGTAGATTTATTGTCAGTGTTGTACATCAAAATTGAATTCTGTGCATTGCATATTCCATAACTGCATACAAAGTTTGCCAAGTATTGCGCATATATAGTACCTTGCGGTTCCTTGTGAGGGCCTGTCAGCGTGGGAGGTGGGAGTGAGGGACTGATGTGGGCCTAGCGACGGCCGTTTCGCGTCCTCCTGGACGCTTGGTCACGCCGTGTTCCACTGCAGAAAAGTGTACTTTGGAAACTCGTCATTTCTAAATGAATAATACTTATGCACAAAAGCAAATATGATAACCGTATGGCATATAAAAAGTAGGAAAACGTGTTTTTACGCAATATTATGTCAGGGTTTTATACCACTTTAAGTCCATTGTATAGGGCAAAATAATTTATCAGTTTTTTTTTTTTATGCATACCAATGAAGTTAATTTATATGGAACTGTATGTAGTCAACTTCAAATTTGCATGACAAAGTGACTTGCCTTAGATGTGTGGCAAACGTGGATTCGTAATAATGGAAATTGCACACATTCTATTGTATGAAAGGGTCCTTAAAAGCAGGGCGTCTGAGTTGGAGTCGGGACAATTTTGGGCACCCGGAGTTGGAGTCGGAGTCGTTTATTTCATAAAATGAGGAGTCTGAGTCGGATGATTTTTGTACAAAATCCACAGCCCTGTTAAGTATTAGACTAAGGAGTCGGAGTCTGGGCCATTTTGGGTACCTGGAGTTGGAGTCGTGGTTTCATAAACTGAGGAATTGGAGTCAGAAGATTTTTGTACCGACTCCACAGCCCTGCTTAAAAGGCTGGGTGTTGTATAGAGTGAACAGTCATATAAGCTTTCTACTTAATTTATTTTGCATTCACTAAGAGAGAAGAAAAAATAATTAAAGGGAACCTAAACTGAGAGGGATATGGATGTTTCCTTTTAAACAATACCAGTAGCCTGGCAGTCCTGCTGACCTCTTTAGCCGCAGTAGTGGCTGAATAACACACCTGAAACAAGCTTGCAGCTAATTCAGTCTGACTTCAGTCAGAGCACCTGATCTGCATGCTTGTTGAGGGGCTGTGGCTAAAAGTATTAGAGACACAGGATCTGCAGGAAAGTCAGGCAATTTTTAAAAGAAAAAATCCATATCCTTCTCAGTTTAGGTTCCCTTTAAGCCAACTCCGTACATGCATGGCAAGGATTTTAGCAAGCTGTGATAGACATACCGGTTTCTGCTCTGGAGCTAATGGTGGTGCACACCGCATTGTAGAAATACATCAACCCTGGCTCCCTCAAGCCGCATACACACGTAGAAGGACTGTTGGTAGCGAGGGATCAACACTCAATCCGCCAGTCAACAGCACAGGGCTGACACTGTACAGACACCTCACTAATCTCTAGGCTAGCTACTTGCTCTCTCCTTTTTGATTTGCACCACCCATCCACTGGAAGACACAAACTGTCTCCGCCACTACTGCCGCCTTCAAGCCTAGATAGCACTTGCATGCGTGGAAAGAAGAGTGAATTGCATGTTTATGGGAGCACTTGTGCAGTGCTACATGCTTATCTCCTTGACTGCTGTGATTGGGTTCAGGACAGAGTCTTCCTGTTTGCAGCTTTACTGGATATATCATTCCTAGCCAGTACAGTAATGCCTTTTGAGTGGCCTTCGTTTCTACAAGCTTAACCACTTGCCGACCGCCCACAGCACATGGGCGGCGGCAAAGTGGATCCCCTAAGGACCGCAATACGCCTTAAGGCGGTGCGTCCTTTTGCTACGCCGGGGGAGCGATCGCGTCATTGATGACGCGCGCTTCCCCCGGCAACTGGCTCCGCCCACCCACCGTAACATCCCGCCGGCCATACGGAAGCACCGACGGGATGTTAACCCCGCGATCGCCGCTGCAAAGTGTATAATACACTTTGTAATGTATACAAAGTGTATTATACAGGCTGCCTCCTGCCCTGGTGGTCCCAGTGTCCGAGGGACCACCAGGGCAGGCTGCAGCCACCCTAGTCTGCACCCAAACACACTGATCTGCCCCCCCCCCGCCCACTGATCGCCCACAGCACCCCTCAGACCCCCCCTGCCCACCCCCCAGACCCCTGTTTGCACCCAATCACCCCCCTAATAACCCATCAATCACTCCCTGTCACTATCTGTCGACGCTAATTTTTTTTTTTATCCCCCCCCCCCCCTGCCCCCTGCCCCCTCCTGATCACCCCCCCCACCCCTCAGATTCTCCCCAGGACCCCCCCCCAGACCCCCCCTCCCTGTGTACTGTATGCATCTATCCCCCTGATAACCTGTCAATCACCCATCAATCATCCATCAATCACCCATCAATCACCCCCTGTCACTGCCACCCAACAATCAGCCCCTAACCTGCCCCTTGCGGGCAATCTGATCACCCACCCACACCAATAGATCGCCCGCAGATCCGACATCAGATCACCTCCCAAATCCATTGTTTACATCTATTCTCTCCTCTAAACACCCACTAATTACCCATCAATCACCCCCTATCACCACCTGTCACTTTTACCTATCAGATCAGACCCTAATCTGCCCCTTGCGGGCACCCAATCACCCGCCAACACGCTCAGATTGCCCTCTGACCCCCCCTTATCAATTCGCCAGTGCATTAATTACATCTGTTCTTCCCTGTAATAACCCACTGATCACCTGTCAATCACCTGCCAATCACCTATCACCCATCAATCACCCCCTGTCACTGCCACCCATCAATCAGCCCCTAACCTGCCCCTTGCGGGCAATCTGATCACCCACCCACACCAATAGATCGCCCGCAGATCCGACATCAGATCACCTCCCAAATCCATTGTTTACATCTATTCTCTCCTCTAAACACCCACTAATTACCCATCAATCACCCCCTATCACCACCTGTCACTTTTACCTATCAGATCAGACCCTAATCTGCCCCTTGCGGGCACCCAATCACCCGCCCACACGCTCAGATTGCCCTCTGACCCCCCCCTTATCAATTCACCAGTGCATTAATTACATCTGTTCTTCCCTGTAATAACCCACTGATCACCTGTCAATCACCTGCCAATCATCAATCACCCCCTGTCACCCCCTGTCACTGCCACCCATCAATCAGCCCCTGTCACTGCCACCCATCAATCACCCCCTGTCACTGCCACCCATCAATCAGTCCCTAACCTGCCCCTTGCGGGCAATCTGATCACCCACCCACACCATCCGATCGCCTGCAGACCCGCAGTCAGAGCACCTCCCAAGTGCATTGCATCTGTTCTCTCCTCTAAACACCCACTAATTACCCATCAATCACCCCCTGTCACTGCTACCCATCAGATTAGACCCCCATCTGCCCCTAGGGCACCCAATCACCCGCCTACACCCTCAGACCCCAGCCCTGATCACCTCGCCATTGCATTACTTGCATCTATTCCCCCCACTAATCACACCTTGAGACACCCATCAATCACCTCCTGTCACCCCCTAGCACACCTACCCATCAGATCAGGCCCTAATTTGCCCCGTGTGGGCTCCTGATCACTCGGCCAAACCCTCAGATCCCCCTCAGACCCCCTTCCGATCACCTCCCCAGTGCATTGAGTGCATCTATTTTCCCCTCTAATCACCCCCTGAGACACCCATCAATCACCTCCTGTCACCCCCCTAGCACTCCTATCCATCAGATCAGGCCCAATACAACCGGTCATCTAAAAGGCCACCCTGCTTATGACCGGTTCCACAAAATTCGGCCCCTCATAGACCACCTGTCATCAAAATTTGCAGATGCTTATACCCCTGAACAGTCATTTTGAGACATTTGGTTTCCAGACTACTCACGGTTTTGGGCCCGTAAAATGCCAGGGCGGTATAGGAACCCTACAAGTGACCCCATTTTAGAAAGACACCCC
Organism: Hyperolius riggenbachi; assembly: GCF_040937935.1. NCBI lineage: Eukaryota > Metazoa > Chordata > Amphibia > Anura > Hyperoliidae > Hyperolius > Hyperolius riggenbachi. The sequence continues at coordinate 226,746,829 of NC_090651.1, read as the reverse complement.
AAGGTATTCTGTTAGGTGTATGACGAGTTCATAGAAGATTTTATTTTTTGTCAAAAGTTAGCGGAAATTGATTTTTATTGGGTTTTTTTCACAAAGTGTCATTTTTCACTAACTTGTGACTAAAAATAAAATCTTCTATGACCTCGTCATACACCTAACGGAATACCTTGGGGTGTCTTCTTTCTAAAATGGGGTCACTTGTGGGGTTCCTATACTGCCCTGGCATTTTAGGGGCCCTAAACCGTGAGGAGTAGTCTAGAAAACAAATGCCTCAAAATGACCTGTGAATAGGACGTTGGGCCCCTTAGCGCACCTAGGCTGCAAAAAAAGTGTCACACATGTGGTATCGCCGTACTCAGGAGAAGTAGTATAATGTGTTTTGGGTGTATTTTTACACATACCCATGCTGGGTGGGAGAAATCTCTCTGTAAATGGACAATTGTGTGTAAAAAAAAATCAAACAATTGTCATGTACAGAGATATTTCTACCACCCAGCATGGGTATGTGTAAAAATACACCCCAAAACACATTATACTACTTCTCCTGAGTACGGCGGTACCACATGTGTGGCACTTTTTTACACCCTAAGTGCGCTAAGGGGCCCAAAGTCCAATGAGTACCTTTAGGATTTCACAGGTCATTTTGCGACATTTGGTTTCAAGACTACTCCTCACGGTTTAGGGCCCCTAAAATGCCAGGGCAGTATAGGAACCCCACAAATGACCCCATTCTAGAAAGGAGACACCCAAAGTTATTCCGTTAGGAGTATGGTGAGTTCATAGAAGATTTTTTTTTTTTGTCACAAGTTAGCGGAATATGACACTTTGTGAAGAAAAACAATTCAAATCAATTTCCGCTAACTTGTGGCAAAAAATAAAATCTTCTATGAACTCACCGTACTCCGAACGGAATACCTTGGGGTGTCTACTTTGTAAAATGGGGTCATTAGTGGGGTTCCTATACTGCCCTGGCATTTTAGGGGCCCTAAACCGTGAGTAGTCTTGAAACAGAAATGACCTGTAAAATCCTAAAGGTACTCATTGGACTTTGGGCCCTTTAGCGCAGTTAGGGTGCAAAAAAGTGCCACACATGTGGTATTGCCGTACTCGGGAGAAGTAGTATAATGTGTTTTGGGGTGTATTTTTACACATACCCATGCTGGGTGGGAGAAATACCTCTGTAAATGACAATCTTTTGATTTTTTTACACACAATTGTCCATTTACAGAGTTATTTCTCCCACCCAGCATGGGTATGTGTAAAAATACACCCCAAAACACATTGTACTACTTCTCCCGAAGACGGCGATACCACATGTGTGGCACTTTTTTGCACCCTAACTGCGCTAAAGGGCCCAAAGTCCAATGAGTACCTTTAGGATTTCACAGGTCATTTTGCGGAATTTGATTTCCAGACTACTCCTCATGGTTTAGGGCCCCTAAAATGCCAGGGCAGTATAGGAACCCCACAAATGACCCCATTTTAGAAAGAAGACACCCAAAGGTATTCCGTTAGGAGTATGGTGAGTTCATAGAAGTTTTTATTTTTTTGTCACAAGTTAGCGGAAATTGATTTTAATTGTTTTTTTTCACAAAGTGTCATGTTCCGCTAACTTGTGACAAAAATAAAATCTTCTATGAACTCACCATACTCCTAACGGAATACCTTGGGGTGTCTTCTGTCTAAAATGGGGTCATTTGTGGGGTTCCTATACTGCCCTGGCATTTTAGGGGCCCTAAACCATGAGGAGTAGTCTTGAAACCAAATGTTGCAAAATGACCTGTGAAATCCTAAAGGTACTCATTGGACTTTGGGCCCTTTAGCGCAGTTAGGGTGCAAAAAAGTGCCACACATGTGGTATCGCCGTACTCAGGAGAAGTAGTATAATGTGTTTTGTGGTGTATTTTTACACATACCCATGCTGGGTGGGAGAAATAACTCTGTAAATGGACAATTGTGTGTAAAAAAAAAAAAATGAAAACATTGTCATTTACAGAGATATTTCTCCCACCCAGCATGGGTATGTGTAAAAATACACCCCAAAACACATTAGTACTTCTACTGAGTATGGCAATACCACATGTGTGGCACTTTTTTGCAGCCTAACTGCGCTAAGGGGTCCAATGAGCACCTTTAGGCTTTACAGGGGTGCTTACAATTTAGCACCCCCCAAAATGTCAGGACAGTAAACACACCCCACAAATGACCCCATTTTGGAAAGTAGACCCTTCAAGGTATTCAGAGAGGGGCATGGTGAGTCCGTGGCAGATTTCATTTTTTTTGTCGCAAGTTAGCAGAAATGGAAACTTTTTTTTTTTTTTTTTTTTTTTTTTTTTTTTGTCACCAAGTGTCATTTTCCGCTTACTTGTGACAAAAAATAATATCTTCTATGAACTCACTATGCCTCTCAGTTAATACTTTGGGATGTCTTCTTTCCAAAATGGGGTCATTTGGGGGGTATTTATACTATCCTGGAATTCTAGCCCCTCATGAAACATGACAGGGGGTCAGAAAAGTCATAGATGCTTGAAAATGGGAAAATTCACTTTTTGCACCATAGTTTGTAAACGCTATAACTTTTACCCAAACCAATAAATATACACTGAATGGGTTTTTTTTTTTATCAAAAACATGTTTGTCCACATTTTTCGCGCTGCATGTATACAGAAATTTTACTTTATTTGAAAAATGTCAGCACAGAAAGTTAAAAAAAAAATCATTTTTTTGCCAAAATTCATGTCTTTTTTGATGAATATAATAAAAAGTAAAAATTGCAGGAGCAATCAAATAGCACCAAAAGAAAGCTTTATTAGTGACAAGAAAAGGAGCCAAAATTCATTTAGGTGGTAGGTTGTATGAGCGAGCAATAAACCGTGAAAGCTGCAGTGGTCTGAATGGAAAAAAAGTGCCTGGTCCTTAAGGGGTAGAAAGACTGTGGTCCTCAAGTGGTTAACATATTGATCCGTGCTCTCTTGCTCTCTGTGTGTGTCTCTCGACAGCGACATGCGAATTATGTCCGCGGGGTGAGTAAGGAGAACAATGTGACCAGGCGACTTGATCCCGCTCGGCAGATTGCTGGCTGACGTGTCAAGGGGGCTGCTGTACACTCGCTAGATTCTCAGCAGATGTGGTTGTTGTGGCCTCTTTGGCCAAGTTTCATAGCGTGTATGGGGCATCACAGATGTCTACAATAGTATGTAATGAGTCATTTCGGTGTATCACCTCCCTTGCAGTCATACCAGTAATGCAAAAAATATATATCTAGGGCAGTCTGTACACTGTACGGTGTACTACTGGCCTGGCTTACTCCAAGGTTAACTTTTTTATGTTATTTTACCAGTATTAGGAAATTGTAGCAGCTGCAGACTGAAATTAAAAGGTAATAATTTTAATAATGTTCAATTACAAAAAGGGGTTGAGTATAATGGATTTGTTTGCTTGTTTGTTTTTTTAAATGCAAATGAAGTTATCCAATAAAATGTGCATTATTCCATTCGCTTTTAGGTGGACACCGATGATGGCCTTTCCAATGAGGCTACAAGTGACCAGAACAGTGGGCTAGCTAAAAGCAAAACTCCTGGATCAAAGAATCGCTCTAAAGCTGGCCCTGCTCGGCCAAAACAGCGGGGCAGGAAGTGCCCAAAGGTGAAAGTCAACACCCGTCTAACCACCCGTCCAACCACCCGTCTAGTCTCCAATGGGAATGATTTTACTGCTCAGCAACGGTTATCAGATGACAGCAGAGACAGTATGACATTTTCAGAAAAGAGAACAGTCTGTGCAGACAACAGCCCATTCATTGATGAAGACAGTAACCAGCCAATGCCACTGGGAAGGTTCTTTGAAAATGCCGACCTTATGCAGGTGAGAGTGATCGACACAGGACAAATATATATTTTCTAAAAGGAAAATTAAGTAGCTTCAAAGTGGACTCATTTTTTGTTCTAGAATGGTGTGGATGACTGGATCCACCATTCTAGAGCAAAGTGTCCAGTTAAAACGAGGGCTGTGGAGTCTGAGAAATTTAGGGTACTTGGAGTCAGTCAGTTGTTTCAGAAACTGAGGAGTTGGATGATTTTTGTGCCGACATCACAGTCCTGGTTAAAACTACATTATTTTTCTTTTGGTTATATGATGACCTGGAAAAATGAGAGCCCTCACAGAAATAACTAGAATCTTCAAGCACAACTCTGTGATTGAAAGTTCTCCAGCACAGCCTAAAACCAATTTAATAAAGCCAGGTTATGTTATAAAATTAGACCTTTACTTGGAGTTTGAGATGAAAATGGTGGTCATATGATGTTTCTAATAACCTTGTGGGTGGGGCTTCAGATATGTACGATTTCATGTCTTTGGTTTAAATTTCCATCTACTGTTCTTTTTTTAGCTATTCTCCAAGTTTAATTTTTATTATACAGATTACTAGATCTGTTGTAATTTCAGATCTATTGACATTTTCCATAACGGGCAAACCCTGCCCACATGTAGACTTTATATAGCATATTGTTTTGTAAGCTCACCCAGGCAAAAAATGGTGAAACTAATGAACATTACTGTATGAGTCTCAGACAAGGCTGAATAGCAAGAACAAGAGGTACCAGAGAGCACTGCATGTGTCCTAAAGATACAAAAGGGCAGTTGTGCGTGTAGAGTATTTTGACTAGTAAACGAACAAACAAGAAAAAAAATCTCACAACGCACCAACTTTGCCAAATATATTCATATAATTTTATTTTTATCTATCAATCGCAATGAGCATAAAACCACATAGTACAACACTAAGAAAGAACACAGGAAAGGAAAACAAACCAGTAATAAAATCACCCTATAATAAAGCTAGGGTGGCTGCGGAATTAGGTCCAATATAATAAGCTGGCGAATTACAAAGCAAGTAACAATATCCAAGATAAGTGATCTATGCTCCAAAATATTTGGGTAAAACAATAAGTAATAATTCACCAGGAGGGGGCCAAAACACCCAATCATAAAAATAGCTATACAAGCATAAAGGACTTATAAATATCATCACATAGGAAAGTGTACAAAACAATATGTCCTATAAATATCTGGGAGTATCAAGAGATAGATAGATTTTCTTTTTCACAAAAAAAACAATGGTCAGATATAAGGTGCAATAACAATCACATGTACCAAGAAACAAAATACAATGGTGCATAAAGTGCTCTGAATTAAAAAATGCAGGTTAAGAGAAAACGTAACCGTTAAAGTGCTGGAATGAACAGTCCTAAAGGTCCATATAGCGCTCAATGAATAGCGCTATAGTGTGAGCAATGTAGGAGCATATGGCCGCCGCCCGATTACCTGCTGGAAAGCCCCACGCCAGTGCTGAAAAGTTCGCCGCAGCCACCCTGAAAGAAGAGGGTCTGGCACGTGTGTCGCCGGCAGCCCGCCCGCTTCCTCAGAGACCACACTTTCCTGTGTTCTTTCTTAGTGTTGTACTATGTGGTTTTATGCTCACTGTGATTGATACATAAAATTATATGAATATATTTGGCAAAGTCGGTGTGTTGTGAGATCTTTTTTTCTTGTTTGTTTACAAGGCCGAATAGCAAGTCAGTGAACACCCCGTTTGTTGACAAGTGATTTATACTGTGTGTGCATGCGTGTACATATTATTATTTTTGTATTTATGGCACACCTGTTACTGTAAAAACATAAGAGATAATTGAACTGATAGCATACACTGTGGCAAAGTCAGGGTTGTGGAGTCGGTACAAAAATCATCTGACGCAAACACCTCAGTTTATGAAACCTCCGACTACAGGTACTCCTTAGCCTAATTTTTACAAAGGCTCTGGATACGGTTCAAAAATCACTCCTGAAACCACCGACTCAGATTCCAGGTACCCAAAATTTCTGACTCCTCAACTCCACAGCCCTGGGCAAAGCAACCTGAGTTAGCACCTCAATCAACAATGCAGTTGGGAGTACATAACCCTTAACCACAGTCTGTTCACATACACAGGCCACTGACTGCTCACATGCCTTTTCCTCTTCTACAATTCTTACCAATCAGTTTATCTAGTGAAGAGGGGGTGTCAATATCAATGAGTCAAATACTAACTTTTTTCTGTAAATCCAACAGAGGACCTTTCTCAAGAGAAACAATCAAAGCAGAATAAAGACTAGGTATCGACAAAAAATAACCAAATATAAGAATATGGGGGGGGGGGGGGGGGGGGGTGTTAATAAATAACAAGCCGCCAAAACACTCAGTAAACTCCCTAAAACACCAGGAAAGATGGTAAAGGTTGCCAAAAGGTGTTGCTTGTTCACTGAATGGCATTTTCCCATCAACACCTGGCTAATATTTTAATCAAACATACATTGAAAATGCGCCCATTTTAATAGATGTGTATATTTAATGACTTTTAGGTAAAACGTGGTTTTTTTTTTGCTATAATTTATTAGTTTCAAAGGTATGACACGCTTCCAACAGTAATATGCGACCATCAAATACAACACGTTACATATAACATTTAGTTGACATCAATGGAAAATAAGTCAGCATAGATCTATACATAGTATTTTCTGGTTATACTTCTATGTGACATATTACTATAGAAACATGAAAGCAAACAGACCAAGGCTGGTTGGCCTAATGGGAAATGAGCTATCAAGGGAGCCCACATATTTGTTCAAATATGTGTATGATTGAGTTCAGAGTGTGAGTAATTGGCTCCATGTGGTGACCCCCCATAATTTATGTAAAAGGCATGGGGCCTTTCCAGTACTTTGCAATCAGGCATTTATACTAAACAAGGGGGCGCCAATATCTTTGGTTACTGGTATATTGAGATAGTAGGGCAACTCCACCAGCAGTGCACCATATCAGCGTTGATGGAATTCCAGTGGAAGCACTGAGGAGTCGGAAGGGTCTTAATCCTTTCCAGTTTTTGGGGAGTGAAATACCAATGGTATAAGATTTTATTAACTATCTCTTTTATTACTATAATGAAACTAGCAATGTTATCAAAGATCTTGGTCCATTCTTCAGGACATTGAAGAGCCAGAGATTCTACCCACTTTTCTATAGGAGGGGTAAGAAGCAGAATGGTTTCATACCATAATAAAGCATATAGTTAGGAAATTGGACCTGGTCTATCTGTCCCCTGTAGGTACATGTTCGATTGGCGATAGGTCCCAGTCAGGGCCTACTTTCATTATAGATGAAGGCAGCAGAAAAAAAGCTTGGCAGGCTAAATTTACATTTCAGGGTGTCCCATGAGATTACCTTTCCATCTTGGCTGAGGGCGTTAAGGTTTTTGATACCTGCTCCGTCATTCCACCTGTCCCAGTTAACATTTTGGGTTGTAAAGGGCATCTCATCATTATAGTAGTGGTTCAAGAACAGTGTGGGGGTGACACATAGTAGTCCTTTTTCTCCATGTGAGCCACGATTTTACAGCATATTGGATGAATAGTGCAATGAGGCGTTTTCTGGGAGCGGTGACTGACTGGGGAACTATAACCGATCTGCAATGTTAAGGGGAACCTGAAGCGAGAGGTATATGGAGGCTGCCATATTTATTTCCTTTTAACGTGCACACAAGATGGGGGTGGGGGCAAAATTCATACATACCTGGAGCTTCCTCCAGCCCCTTTTAGACTTTTGGCTCCTTTGCAATCCTCCCGGGCCACCTCAATCCTTTGCTACGGTACTCTAAAATTTCCCAAGTCAGGGCCAGTCAGTGCACGTGCAGTTCGGATGAGTGTTCCTCCCCATCGCGATTCTCTCGCTGGATGCGGTCCGCACCTGCACAGTATGCTCCTGGCATCGGGGACACGATTGGGCCGAATACATACGGAGTACGCTGGAGAAATTTCAGAGAACCCCAGTGAATAATCAAGGTGACGAGAGTCAAAGGGGGAGATTTATCAACGCATTACCGACAGTTTTTTATTCTTAAACTGTCCTTACCAGCAGGGGAACCTGTTCTGCACATTAAGATGCTTCCCAATGCTTTCTTAAGTGAAGAGAGATTGCGGCAGTTCTGAGAGTTTTCCTTAGATTAAGAACAGCGCAGAACTGTCCTTGAATAAGAAGTGGCCAATACCACTTCTTAACCCCGCAGAGCAGGTTTACGCTGACCCCTCATAGCTTCCTTTTTCTGCCATCTACCCACGCTCATTTGTTACTGAGGTGAACTCCCCTTCATCCTGGTGATGTTTATTTGTTTAAGAGAAGGAGGGGAATTGTGGACGGGTGTGTGGAGATTTGACTTCTTAGAGCATGTTATAAATGTGTGTAAAAGAGCAGACATCGGGATTATTTAAGAATGGAAGTTTAGGAGAGTAATTACAGCCTGGGCTGCTCATGTCCCAGATGGATAAACCAACAAGTCATACACTGTTTTGTTCGTTCGGCTGAGACACTGTACTAGTGCCTCCTCACTTAGAATAGTTTAGGAAGGAAACAGCACCATCTAGTGGCTTCTTAAGGTGCCTGAGACAGTTCTGCACAGAGTTCTACAAACCTACCAGCATTTTGTCTCAGACACTCTTGATAAATCTGGCCCAGAAGGTCTGAAGGGAGCTGGAGGAAGCCCCTGGTATGTATGACTTTTTCCCCCGCCCCATCTTGGGTTTCCTTTTTAACCACTTCACCACTGAGGGGTTTTACCCCTTTAACACCAGAGCAATTTTCACCTCTCAGCGCTCCGTCCATTCATTCGTCTATAACTTTATTATTACTTATCGCAATGAAATGAACTATATCTTGTTTTTTTCGCCACCAATTTGGCTTTCTTTAGGTGGGACGTTATGCCAAGAATTATTTTATACTAAATGTGTTTTAATGGGAAAATAGGAAAAAATGTGGGAAATATTTTTCAGTTTTCGTCCATTATAGTTTTTAAATAATGCATGCTACTGTAATTAAAACCCTTGAAATGTATTTGCCCATTTGTCCCGGTTATAAAACCGTTTAAATTATGTCCCTATCACAATGTTTGGCGCCAATATTTTATTTGGAAATAAAGGTGCATTTTTTTCAGTTTTGCGTCCATCCCTAATTACAAGCCCGTAGTTTATAAAGTAACAGTGTTATACCCTCTTGACATAAATATTTAAAAGGTTCAGTCCCTAAGGTAACTATTTATGTTTTTGTTTTTGTTTTTTTATTGTATTTTTTTTTAAATTAACAAAAAATAAAATTGGGGAGTGTGGGAGGTAATGAGTTAATTTATTGTGTAAAACAATGTATTTGTATGTGTAAAATGCTTTAGGGTGTAGTTTACTATTTGGACACAAGATGGCCACAGTGAGCCTGTTTACATGCGACCTGTAAGCGTCCGGAAGGACGCTTACAGGAAGCAGTAGGAGGCTGGGAGAATCGCAATGATTGCGCTGTTTCTCGAAGCAGCAGATCATTGCAGGGGCTTAGATCAACGAACGGGAATGGATTTTCCCGTTCATTGATCTCCGAGCGGGCGGGGGCGTGCACGAGCGGCGGGAGTGCGGACAGCGGCGGTAGCGAGGAAGGTACGGATTTCTCCGTCCCTGGTTTTTTAGGGTAAAGCCGGGGGTAAAGTGGTTAAGCAATCCTAGTTGCCTGACTATCCTGCTGATCATCTGCCTCTAATACTTTTAGCCATAGACCCTGAACAAGCATGAAGCAGATCAGGTGTTTCTGACTTTTTTTTTTTTCTTTTTAATCTGACAAGATTAGCTGCATGCTTGTTTCTTGTGTGATTGAAACACTACTGCAGCCAAATAGACCAGCAGGGCTGCCAGGTAACTTGTATTGTTTAAAAGGAAATAAATATGGCAGCCTTTATATACTTTATGCTAAATGACTAACTAGCTGCCTCTACCCCTATCTACCCACATAATGTCACTGGCCATATCCGCCCCTCTTCATGCACGTTGTGACCACACCACCTGCTCACCTTTTCCTCGGTAGCCCTTGTGTTTGTGCCAGTGAGCTGTAGGTGGCCAGATAATGAAGTCACAACAAAGGTGGAGAGGAAAGGAGGGGACCGCTACACTCGGGTCAAACTCCAATGACTAGGATGATGGTCACCTTTGTACAGGACTTGACACTAAGCCACATTGCACTATATTGACTTAAAGGACCACTGAAGTGAGAGGGATATGAAGTCTGCCATATTTATTTCCTCTTAAGCAATACCAGTTGCCTGGAAGTCCTGCTGAACCTCTGCCTCTAACACTTTTTTAGCCATAGACCCTCAACAAGTATGAAGCAGATGAGGAGTTTCTGACATTTTTGTTGGCTCTGAAAAGATTAGCTGCATGCTTGTTTCTGGTGTTATTCAGACGATACTGCAGCCAAATAGATCAGCAGGGCTGTGAGGTAACTGGTATTGCTTAACAGGAAATAAATATGACAGCCTCCATATCACACTGACTACAGTTGTCCTTTAAATCAACAAACAAACAGCACTGACTGCAAGTACAGGTAGTATACTGCTATGCTTACTTTACTGTCGATAAAGGATCACTTTGTATTTCTTACTCCAGGGAAATGTACAAACTTAATACAAACACACAAATTAAGATCAGACCAGTTCCTGTACAGAAGCATATATTTTATGGCCACTTACTCTTTAGCATAATAGGCTGTGATTTGGGGAGGCTCTCCTTTTTCAAGTGTAAACCTTTTGTCACTCCTTTCCTATATTCACTAAATCCACCAGGATAATAAAAAGCCCATCTCCTGGATTTATGGATTCTCCTTAAAGGACCATGGTAGTGAGCAGACGATGGAGGGTGCCATTTTTTTTCCCTTCAGGACCAGAGCAATTTCCACTTCCCATTTGCTTCTCATTAACTTGCATAGATAAATATCTATGCCCTAGGAGCAATAATTAAACAATACCAGTTGCCCGGCAGCCCTGCTGCTGATGTACTTGGTGGCAGGAGTGTTTGAGTTTGAATCACATCAGAAACCAGCATGCAGCTAATCTTGGCAGATCTGACAATGTCAGAAACACCTGATCTGTTGTATGCTTGTTCAGGGTCTATGGCTAGAAGTATTAGGGGCAGAGGATCAGCAGGATAGCCAGGATACTGGTATTGCTTAAAAGGAAATAAATGTCAGCCTCCATATCCTTCTCGTCACAGTTGTCCCTTGACAACTGTAGCTGGATGCTTCATTTTGTGGCCAGGGTATAGACCTACATGTATGTTATATTTAATTTCTTTAAATTGGTTTGACATGCACTGATCTCATTGTATATATATTACCTAGGACTTTCCACCAGTGACCACATCCTGTGCTTCCATGAGCAGAAGAGAGCTGAGAAATCTCCACTTCAGAGCGAAAGAGGATGATGACGACGATGATGACTTGAATAATGAAGAAGCTTTCTAGGTAAGAGACCAGAGGGGTATAATGCAGTACATGTAAAGCACAGGTTCCTGCAAGGGGCTTGCTTTAATGCCCAACTCCAGCCACAGATGCAAGTATACTATTGGACAGCTTAGCAAACAGAATGCCATGAAAGTGTGATACAGACAACTTCCCCCTCTGTAACATGCATCATCCTTATCTTGTTCCTCCAGCTGCACTGATGGTCAGCTGTAGAGGGCACTGTGTGCGGTTTTATTTTATTTTTTTATTCTGGTTTTACCTAAATAACTACAGAAAAATAATTAGTACCTTATTTTGTGCTTCACAAGACTTGCCGGACTATAAGACACACCTAGATTTAGAAAAAAAAACGGAGAATAAAATCTAATCCAGGTGCATCTTCAAGATGCAGGGGCATTGGAGGTATTTTTTAATAGTGATTTCTCTTCTACATATGCACACATCATACACATATAACCACATCACACGGTTCACTATAGATTACTTCATCCTGTAATGTTAGTGTCCATACAATAATCAACTGAAAAAGGTTTTGACAGTTATAATCATCTTGGTTCACGCTCTGATCACAAAAACAAAATCATCTAGTGATTGCGACTTTTTGGTACTTGTTTAAGAGGAAGAGAATTGCTTTGCGATTGCTGCCAAAATGCTGCATGCAACACAATTGTGATTTACTCAAATCGAAAGCGAGATAGAACGATGTCATAGAAATACATGTCACCGCACAATGGTGGTCAACAAAGCGCTGAAACAATCCTGAAAAGCACCCGAGTGTGAACCAGCCATCAGATCTTCCAGTAATCATCTGGTCCACTCAAAAGTAGATTGGGTATATTGGTAAGTTTCAACCATGGAGGAAGTAGGAGGCGCCCAGGGGCGGAAAAAGCATACCTTATCAAAAGAAAGGGAAGACAATCTTACCTTTAATAAGTACTTCTGAGAATAGGATGTTCAAAAGGGATTCAAATGTATTATGCACATAAGACAACGCGTTTTACACAGTGAAATCTGCTTCATCAGGTCAAATCAAAGTGACGTATGCAGATCTAGCAGGATCAGCCCTGAGCACCTGGTCCCACTGTGAAACGAGTTGTCTTATGTACGTAATAAATTTGAATCCCTTTTGAACATCCTACTCTCAAAAATACTAAATAAAGGTAAGACTTTTATCTTTCGTTTGGCAAGGTAGCCTAAACTTTTTCCACCTCCTACCTCTTTCAGTTTTTACCAGTGATCCCGTTCTGAGGGACTCGCGTCAAGGACTCGGCTAGAGTGAGACCATTCCCCTCCTTGGAGCAGCGGCCACCCCATTTCTAGAGTGGGGACGGTACTTCCCCCACATGCTCTGAGTGGTTGCTTCTTCAGCTTTGAGCGTATATACTTATACTGTTCTTTTAAATCTCCCCAATACCGTATGTGATTATGCAAGATTGGGCTCCCGGTGTCCCTGTGTTTTTTTTTTTTTTTTCTTTTCAAGTGTGAAATTTCAACTAAAATTGCTCCAAATCAGTTTGTTCTGTAAAGTGGCAAATTTTGATAATCAAAATCTCACTACTATCTGTGGTATGATTTGACATCCGAATGATTAACCAGTAGTTTCTAATAAATTGCTTAGTGATTGGATCTGTGTATTGTCTGCTTTAGAGCTCTGAAGCCGACTATTCACAGGTTCAATCATTAACAATAATGAACTACTTCAGCCTTCAGTTGTTTTCACTTTATGCATCCGAGCAATGTTCACCTCCCATTCATTATCACTACTTATCACAATGAACTAAACTATATCTTGTTTTTTCCGCCACCAATTAGGCTTTCTTTGGGTGGTACATTTTGCTAAAAGCTACTTTACTGGAAATGCATTTTAACACGAAGAATAAGAAAAAAAAACTGAAAACATTTGTCAGTTTTCGTCCATAATAGTTTTAAAATACATGCCTCCATAATTAAAACTCATGTATTGTATTTGCCCATTTGTCCCGGTGATTACACTGTTTAAATAATGTCCCTATCACAATGTATGGCGACAATATTTTGTTTGGAAATAAGTGCTTTTTTTCTGTTTTGCATCCATCACTATTTACAAGCTTATTAAAAAAAATAGAAATATTTCATCTTTATATTGATATTTAAAGTTTAGACCCTTAACCAGTTCGCATTCAGTCGTTTTTCGCTTCATGCATCCGAACAATGTTCACCTCCCATTCATTAGCCTATAATTTTATTACTACTTATCACAATGAACTGATCTATATCTTGTTTTTTCCGCCACCAATTAGGCTTTCTTTGGGGGGTACATTTTACTAAGAGCCACTTTACTGTAAATGCATTTTAACAGGAAGAATAAGAAGAAAACGGAAACAAATCATTATTTCTCACTTTTCGGCAATTATAGTTTTAAAATAATACATGCCTCCATAATTAAAACCCACGTATTGTATATGCCCATTTGTCCCGTTTATTACACCATTTAAATTATGTCCCTATCACAATGTATGGCGACAATATTTTATTTGGAAATAAAAGTGCATTTTTTCCGTTTTGCATTCATCACTATTTACAAGCTTATAATAAAAAAAAAAAAAGAAATATTTCATCTTTACATAGATATTTAAAAAGTTTAGACCCTTAGGTAAATATTTGTGTTTTTTTTTTTTTTTAATTGTAATGTTTTTTTTTTTTTTTAATTAAACATTTTATGTGGGTATTTTTGGGAGGGTGGGATTGAAATTGTATTTTTTTTGTAAATATATGTGTATTTTTATTTTTATTTAACATTTAGATGTAGTTTACTTTTTGGCCACAAGATGGCAGCCATGAGTTGTTTACAGTGACGTCACTCTAAGCGTACCACGTACGCTTAGAGCGACATAGGAGGCAGAAAAAGCGTAGCTTCCGAGAGAAGCTGTCGCTTTTTCTGCGGGGGAGAGGAATCAGTGATCGGGCACCGTTGCCCGATTCACTGATTCACTGGCTAACAAACCGCCGGCCGATCGCGCGCGTGCACGCGCGCGATCGGCCGCGTGGACGCGCAGGAGCGCACATGGCTTCCTGGACGTGAGTTTCACGTCCAGGAATGTGAAATAGTTAAGTAAATTTTTTTTTTTTTTTTTTAATTCTGTTTTTTTTTTTTTTTTTAATTAAACATTTTATTTGGGTATTTTGGGGAGGGTGGGATGTAAACAGTAATTTTTTATTTTTTTTGTGGTGAAATGTGTTGATTTTTATTTTTTATTTTTTTACATTTAGTTGTTTTACTTTTTGGCCACAAGATGGCAGCCATGAGTTTGTTTACATGACGTCACTCTAAGCGTAACCTGTACGCTTAGGGGGACGTAGGAGTCAGAAAAAGCGAAGCTTCCGAGAGAAGCTGTCGCTTTTTCTGCGGGGGAGAGGAATCTGTGATCGGGCACTATAGCCCGATTCATTGATTCCTGGGCTAACGATCCGCGGCCGGGAGCGCACATGGCCTCCTGGACATAGCTAGTACGTCCAGGAGGCGAAAGTAGTTAAAGAAAACCTGTACTGTAAAAAAAATTCCCCTGGGGGGTACTCACCTAAGTAGGGGGAAGCCTCTAGAACCTATCGAGGCTTCCCCTGTCCTCCTGTGTCCCACGGCGGTCTCGCTGCAGCCCCCAGAACGCACAGGCGACAAATCCGACAGCCTTTTCAATATTTACATTTCCAGGCTCCAGCGGGGGCGCTGTTGCGGCTCTTCTGACGGCGCAGTAGAGCGGCCTGACGGAGATCGCTATTTTCGCCTATCTCCGTGGGAAGAGCGGATACTGCGCCTGCGCTGGAGCCCGAGAGGTAAATATTTACATCGCCGCCGCCCCGGGACAATTTTCGTCGCTGATGTGGGACCGAAGAGGACGGGGGAAGCCTCAATAGGATCCTGAGGCTTCCCCCACCCGAGGTGAGTAGCCCCCAGGGGAGTTTTTTTTTTTCTTCATTACAGATTTTCTTTAAGCGATTAGAAACTACCGCTGCTGTTTGCAGCAGAAAAGCAACACCTTCTTGTGCTCCAAACCGTTTCCAGGTGAGCACAGGAAAATAAAGACATTTGTAATATTTAACCTAATGGCAGCTTCAAACAAAATGCTTCCTATGGAGCTGCTTGTGCAGCTTAAACCTCTGACGGGATAACTCATTTGGCTGCATAGTGCTCTGAATTTCCGGCAGGCCTTCTAGGTACTGATCACATCTGATCACGATATGACGTGTTTGGGATTTAGGACGGCAGTCAGCATTGCAGCCCCACCCGGTGGTGGAAGAGGGGTGATGGAAGATTCCTGGATTCCAGATCACGTCATATCATATGATCAGAACAAAGAAGACCTGCCGGGAGTACGTCGGTGGAGGAAGAAGCAGCCAATGCAGCCGTCCGGACAGGTATGTATGAGGGCACCCTGCCACCACCCCTACCCTGCCACCACATACCCTGCCTAGCCTGCCAGGCTGGGAAAGGCACATTTCCCCAGTGGCAGGAAAAATTTGGCCCTGCAGCCAAATAGTTTTACTTTATTTTGCTGCTAAAGATTTGATGTGTTGCAGATAAAAAAACGTAATTTTGGTACAATAAATTAATTACAAAAAATTACTACATTTGATTTATATTGTCTGTTCTATTTTAGGATTGGATTTTGAATTTGCGTCGCCAAATGGAATCCACTGGATGGACCTACGTAACCTCAAAAACTGGTCAAAACCAAAGTGCTTTTATGTATGCCAAGAGCATGTACTCTCACTTCATGGTAATTAGAGTAAAAGATGAGTCATAGTTATTAGGCAGCTCGTGTTTCTGGATGTGCAACTATGCTGCAGCGAGCTGGTATACAGAAAGCCTTAAAGATGGCAGAGCTCCCTTCTATGGGAGGTCAATTTTCAAGCACTAGTCTCCTCCTGTTTATCATCTTAGAGGGGAAACTCCAACACAGCAGTGCATAATTTATATTAAATTGTTTATATTTATATAGTTTTATATGTCTGACATTCTACAAATTAAAGAGGTGCGTGGGTTTGTAATTTCACCGGAATTAAACAGCAGGAGTGAAGACAGGAGTCCTACATCCTGCCATCCCCAAGATTATTTAGCCCAGGAGTTAAGAGAATAGATATTGTAAAGGAACTGTGTGCAGTTTAAACATAGGGTCTGTTATTTTGAATTTCGAAAACTTGATGTTATCTTAAAAGAAATTTCTACGTTTTTAATTATCCTAAACATAGATTATTGCTGCTTAAGTCTTTGTTACTGAATGTTATTAAAAAATATCTTCCCGTTTTTCAATTTGCAGCGAGCTTTTAATTTTCAAAAGTGTTAAAAGTATACAGTATACCTGTGACATTGAAACAAATAAGTTAGATACTTCTGTGGAGGGAATCCTCTGGATGATCTCCAATCCTCCTGCACCCAACCACTGCTCGCTGGGACACTCCTCTTCTTCTTGGATGAGTAATAGCACAGTGCTGCTCATGCAGGGAGGATAGTCATGCATGAGCAGCTCTGCTACTGAGCAGGTGCCTGTGCAGTGCATCTGCACTCAAACACCAATGGGAATGCAGCCCCATTAACCTATTCAACAAGCTCTTCAGAGGGTTCCAGTGCTAGATCAGTGGGGTGGAGGAGGATGGGTGGAGCCTCTGGGCTATCCAGAGGCATCCCTCAGCTGAAGTGTCTTACTTTTCCTTTTTATATTCTCATAGATACTTACATTTCTTTACAACCATAGTATCTACCCTGGAGCATAGGCTGCCCCAAAACTCCTTTATTTCTGCATGTTTAATTTGCTGAACAAAATAGCTTTTGGCAAAAAAAAAAAAAAAAAATTTCCTTTTTAAAGGAAATTAACAAAATTGAAGCTTCCATTTACATAGTCTGCAGCATTACAAATCTGCCTTAGCACTAGTTATCCATAAGGCCTTAGCAATATCCCAAAGATCAGTCTGATGTGACAGTTTGACATTGCTTCCACACCATGTGACTGCCTTAAATTCTGCAATAATGCAGAGGCTGGATTGCAGTATGGACTAGGGGGCATAGGGGCATAACTACATTTTCTCGATATGGTGGCTGCCATGACATTCTGATTTTGAATGTTTTCTTAAAATGAACCTAAAGTGAAGTAAAGAAAAAGTCCTGTGCCTGCGCCGATCCTCAGCGATCCTCCATTTCCCCGTTATGGTTTAGTTTCTTTTTTTGCCGAGTGGGCTTAGTGAAAAAAATGTATGCAATCGATCCACATATTGATTGAAAAAAAATGGAGTTGCTGAACAGTTTGGCTACTTTTAGGGTGAATAATTTCAAATGAAGCTAAAAGGCACCGCACAACCCTTGGCTTTCCTGTTGAATGTTAATGAATTGGACCACCTGCACATGGGAGGCTGAAGGCTACAAACTCACTGCCTGTCAGCTGCTCCTGTGCCAAGGCTGGTTATTTGTTCAAGGACCACTATCAAAATGGGCTCTATTCTCAATCACTTCCCGCATGCCGTAAAGGACATGCGGAAAGTTACCGACCAAAACACCGCCACATTGAAATTCACTAAATTCTCCGCATGTTTTTTCCGCATGCGGTAAATGCGGATTCATGCGGAATAATTTTGGCAAAAGTCGGTATTTTCGGCAACAAAAAATCAATTCTCAAAACTGTTCAGGCGCATCGTTTCGTCATTATTTACTGTTTTTTTTATCACCTACAAGTAGTAGGTGATATATTCCGCATCCCATTGACTTTAATGAAGTCTGGAGGCTTAAAGAGAACCCGAGGTGGGTTTGAAGAACCCTGCCTATATCTGCCTATACAGCCCAGCCTCTGTTGCTATCCCAAACCCCCCTAAGGTCCCCCTGCACTCTGCAATCCCTCATAAATCACAGCCACTCTGCTGACAAACAGCTTGTCAGAGCTGGCTGTGTTTATCTCTATAATGTCAGTCTGCTGCTCTTCCCACCTCCTGCAGAACTCCAGTCCCCGCCTGCATCCCTTCCCTCCCTGTATAGGCAGATCCAGCCTCTGTATGCAGATAACATTCTTTAAACACACCTCGGGTTCTATTTAAGGGCTGTGCTTGCTGGACTTTAACATTTTTTTTTTAAACACTTTACTTTATGCAACCTTTTTACCGCATGATTACCGCATGAATAATGGCTGTTTCCGCATCTTTTTTACCGCATGCGGAAAATGTTGGTGAATGCTGAAAAAATGCGGAGTTTACCGCTGGCGAAAATTTTGCGGTGTTTTTGCCTCTTAGTGAATAGAGCCCAATAAATTTAAAGTACATGCCATGTAAATGTACATTTGTTTCTGAATAAAATGCACTATCATATACTGTTTTTCTATTTTTTTTGTCCTTTACAATAAGCAGTAAAAGTCTTGACAGGTTTTGGACTAGTCCACTTTCTCACAATAGATTCTCCGGGTTTTCTTTAGAGGGACACTGTAGGGGGGGTCGGGGGAAAATGAGTTGAACTTACCCGGGGCTTCTAATGGTCCCCCGCAGGCATCCTGTGCCTGCGCAGCCACTCAACGATTCTCCGGCCCCGCCTCCGGTTCACTTCTGGAATTTCAGACTTTAAAGGGAAGGTTCAGGGACGCTACAAAAAAAAAAAAAAAAAAAAAATCCGCATCCACTTACCTGGGGCTTCCTCCAGACCGTGGCAGGCAGGAGGTGCCCTCGGCGCCGCTCGCAGGCTCCCAGTGGCCGACCCGACCCAACCTGGCCAGGCCGGCGGCCAGGTCGGGCCTCTTCTGCACTCCATTGTGCGTTCCACACCGGCGCGCTGACGTCCGATGACGTCAGCGCACCGGCTTGGAGCGCAGAAGAAGCCCGACCTGGCCGCCGGCCAGGTCGGGTCGGCTACCGGAGACCACCGGGAGTCTGCGGAGTGGCGCCGAGGGCACCTCCTGCCTGCCACGGGCTGGAGGAAGCCCCAGGTAAGTGGATGCGGATTTTTATTTTTTTTGTAGCGTCCCTGAACCTTCCCTTTAAAGTCTGAAAACCACTGCGCCTGCGCTGCCGTGTCCTCGCTTTCCCTGATGTCACCAGGAGTGTACTGCGCAGGCCCAGATCATACTGGGCTTGTGCTACACACTCCTGGTGCCATCAGCGGGAGTGAGGATACGGCAACGCAGGCGCAGTGGTTTTCAGACTTTAAAAGACACACACACACACACACACACACACACACACACACACACACACACACACACACACACACACACACACACACACACACACACACACACACACACACACACACACACACACACACACACACACACACACACACACACTGTCCCTTTAAGTATTTTAAATTTAGTAAGTTATGTGATAGTGGTCCTCTAGTGTCCTCTAGTGCTTGGTATTGGTAATGGAGAGGCAGCCACTGAATTGAGTCACATCTGAGCACGACTGTGCTCAGACGTGACATGGTGCGTTTTTTGTTGTTGTTGTAAACACTGCCATTCAGCTGCATCAAATTGCACCCAATAGACGTTGGGTGACTGGCAGACAAGAGGCTGAACTGCCTGACAAGTGTGCAGTTCACAATACCATTTGAAAGAGGCCTTAAAGAGAAGGTCTGAGATATATCTATCTGGGGCTTCCTCCAGCCCCTGGCAGCTGTCCTGTGACCTTGCCGCAGCTCCGTTTCCAGCCGGTGACCCGGGGTCTCCCTCCGGTGCAGATGCGGACCTCGCCAGGTTGGCATGTACTGCGCAAGAGGCTTTCCGTCGCGGTTCCGTGGTCAGGAGTGTACTGCACTGTGCAGGGGCAGTAGTCCTGTACAGTACACTTCAGACCACGTGAGCCCGACCTCAAGCAGCTCTCGCACTCTATAGGTTGACATCTGCACCGGAGGGAACCCTGGACTACCAGCTGGAAGCTAAGCTGTGGTGAGGGCACAGGACGGCTGCCAGGGGCTGGAGGAAGCCCTGGGTAAGTAGCTCTGTCTTCTTTTTTTTTTTTTTTTTTTTTTTTTCCTTTAATAATCCGTGGATGTGAACTGGGAATTTCATACCTGCTACAGACCATGAAGCCAAGTGTACATGCGGCTTTATCTATTGCCAGGTTGCAGTGTTGTGCTTGCTATTTTCATTAGGGAGATGTGCCTGTAGAACAGTGTACTTTTTTTTTTTTTTTCTTTTAAAACAAGGGACAAAGACTGACAGCAGAGTAAATAAAAATAGGTTGTGATAAAAGCTCCTGTCTGCAGAATAATGCACTCCACTTAATGAAAACCAAAATTCCCATTTTGTTGAAGGAAAAAAACATTTAAAGTGAACTTGAGGCGGATGAAGATAACTTTGCTAGGTAGTGGCAAGCCTGTGTATAGTCAAGAGGCTTCACATGTCCTCCTTGCTCCCACCCTCCCCATACATGGAGCCCAAGAACCTATCAGACGATCTTGTGGCTGCGCTCTCCACTGTGTACAACCAGGACCGTACAGCTACTTCATGAGTATAAACAAACCAAAGCTACTTGACAGGCTCCAAGTGTCCCAGGCAGTGATGTGGCCTCAGACATCCAGAGGCTTTTCTCCTTATAGGTAAGTATCTAACTTTTTATTCTCATCCGCCTCAGGTTCGCTTTAAAGTGACACTGAAGCGGAAACAAAATTATGATAAAATTAATTGTATTTGTAGTGCGGATAATTCATAGAACATTAGTAGCAAAGTAGTGTCTCATATTTATTTTCAGTTATATAGATTTATAACATTGCATCATTCTCTAATATGTTCAGTTTACAATCTATTGTGTGTTTTAAACTATGAAACTGAGCAGTAAAGTTCAAAGGGAAATTAGCTCTGAAGCAAAACTTTAAAGGGAACCTAAACTGAGAAGGATATGGATTTTTCCTTTTGAACAATACCAGTAGCCTGACTCTCCTGCTGATCCTGTGTCTCTAATACTTTTAGCCACAGCCCCTGAACAAGCATGCAGATCAGGTGCTCTGACTGAAGTCAGACTGGATTAGCTGCATGATTGTTTCAGGTGTATGATTCAGCCACTACTGCAGCCAAAGAGATCAGCAGGACTGCCAGGCAACTGGTATTGTTCAAAAGGAAACATCCATATCACTCTGTTAAGGTTCCCTTTAAACAAACAGCGAGATAGGTTGAAATCAGTGCTTCAGAAAATAGCAGTGCTCTCTGACTAAGTTAGTTGGAGAGCTCAGAGCAGCTCTTTTGCATAGATAACAGAAGTTTTTTTAACTCTTAATATGAGACTCATATCTGTGCTACTTATGTTCTATTTCTTAGTGGTAGTACACATACAATTCATTATATCATAACTTTATTTTCACTTCAGATTCACTTTAAAGGGAATATCCAGGCATATAAAAATATGAGAACCTCCTCCGGCAGCCGACGTCCCTTGCAGCAGCTCCGCTTCCAGTCGCTGGCCCGGGCTCCCCACCTGAGGTCATCCTCTAATGCGCCTGCACTAGAGACACTGTCAATCACTCGCATATGGTGTGAAGTGTACTGAGCAGGTCGGCCTCTGCACCGGTGGGGACCCCGGGTCGGATGGCTGGGAGCGGGGCTGCAGGAAGCCCCAGGTAAGTAAAGGTCTTTTTTTTTTTTTTTTTTTTTTTTTTTATATGCCTGGACATTCCCTTTAAGTTGATTGAAAGTGACAGGATGTTGGGAAGCTTTGTTATATCCGTCCCTGGTTTTCTGTAGACAGTGAGCACACGTCTTGAAACAGAGTGCTGTGTAGGAGAGCCTGCCTACTCTAGTCCAATATTCACTCCCAGTGTGTTAACATTTTTGCAGACCTCATTAGAGGCACAGTACTTTTGCCAGTATCACCAAAGATGAAACCGTTAGTGCACAGAAGTCTGAATGCTGATCTCAAACGGTTTCCCAACTTTTCTGGAAAGTTTTTTTCTTTAAAGTTATCCTAAATTCCCCACTGTACTTCCTGTTCACAGCGCATACAAATTAGAAATGGGTGCATTAGAGTGTGAGCCACCGATGTATACGCATTTTTAGTACTAGTAATGTCCTTGTCTCCTTCACATAACTGTACATAAAATATGAATGCAAAAAGTTTGAAGTTATTTCTTTTTTCATTCTTGTATATAACTTCTGTACACTGTTCAAATAAACATTTGAGAAAGTTAGTGTGTTTTGTGGTTGTTGTTTTTTCAGTA
Organism: Hyperolius riggenbachi; assembly: GCF_040937935.1. Lineage (NCBI taxonomy): Eukaryota > Metazoa > Chordata > Amphibia > Anura > Hyperoliidae > Hyperolius > Hyperolius riggenbachi. The sequence continues at coordinate 226,724,318 of NC_090651.1, read as the reverse complement.
ATTATACATTTTACTTACCACCCAAGAGTATGGTGCACTAAAACCGCCAAAACACACAGCAAAGTGGCGCCTCCAATTCTCAGACCGTCCAAGCACAAAAAATGGAAAAAGTGGAGGGTGCATTCACTAATTTACAGAAGCTTTTTATTTCAAACCAATGCAGTAAAATCTAAGGCTGAGATTACTCCCTTATTGAAGAGGGAGGCCACCCGTGCAGAGAGGTTGACAGCTGTTTCATGTTACATTAACGCTTAGTCAGGACAACTGACCCCTCTTCTGCACCAACGTTAAAGGACAACTGTAACGAGGGATATTGAGGCTGCCTTATTTATTTCCTTATAAGCAATACCAGTTGCCTGGCTATCCAGCTGATCCTCTGCCTCTAATACTTTTAGCCATAGACCCTGAACTAGCATGCAGCAGATCAGGTGTTTAACATTATTGACCTGACAGGATTAACTGCATGTTTCTAGTATTATTCAGATACTTTCTCTAACCATCTCAGTGTAGGGCAGGAAAAGGAGAGACTCCAGGCTCCTCCTCCAAGGGAAACACAATTGACAAGAAGTTTAAAAGGCCCCCACCCCCTGCTACCTTCAGTATCTTGTGTTTCCAGCCTGCCGAGGACACAGTTGACAGCTTTAGATTATTTGGCGACTTTGTGTAGCTATGCAGAGCAGTTTGTTTGGGATAAGATCCCATCCTGGCCTGTGATCAGGCATTGGGAAGTTTATCCTGCCTGCAATAGTTAGACATAGTGCTTCTGTTCCCAGGTGGTCATCATGTCTGTGTGTGTTATGACGCTGGGAATCTCCCCCCTTCGGTAGCCTGAAGGGTCGCAGATGATCTCACTTAGCTCGGCCAGGTGGGCAGTTTGAGCGGTGAGTGCACGCGGGTGCACAGTGGCATCTGACAAGGGGGAGATGGCTAGGATGAGACGGCACCAAGATTTTTGTATATGGACAACGCCGTCCTCCAGCAGCCGTAGGAAGTGATCACAGTTGAAGCTTAAGGATGTGGTACTTCCGGATCACTCCAGTATAATGGAGGAGACAGAGACGCCGGCTGAGCGGTTGCTGTTGCAAGTCATGGCGGATCCTCTGTCAGCAGACAACACGGTGATGTAGCGTTTACCATGTATTTGCTTGGGGGGAGAATCTGAGGGGACAGTACAAAGATTAGAATCCCTAAGTTTCTCTTTTCTCCAGATGGGGCTCAGCGATTGCTAAAAGCCCTTACCCCGGATCCTATTCCTGTGAGTTTACAGAAGTAATTTTCAGGTCTAGCATTTGCATAGGATTGTTACATGCTAGCTGTGGGGACTAATAATTATTTGCTGGGGAAATGCATTCACATGGCTGAGATTAGAGTGGTTTCCCTTGTATGTTTTGTGCTATTTCTTCTCCTGTGTCCAAACAAGCAAGCAATAGATGCAGGGCTGGATGAAGGTGGAATGTTGCCATTGCAACAATAGGCTTCCCTGGGATTATAACAAATTAGCTGGTCAAGCCTGCACAGGAATACAGTTGATTGGCAGAATTAGGGGTATAGAAACTTTCACCCAACAAATCTCTGAATAATTTCAGGTGGTCCCCTGATTTGCATTTGTGTGCAGATTATAATTTTCTTAGGCTGGTTAGCCCTGCATTTATTTGCTGAGACCTGTTAACCTTGATTTTCTTTGCATATGCTTGTTAGCCTTGCTTTCATTTTGCATAGGCTTGCAAGACTTGATTTCTTTTGCAGAGGCTTGTTAAGCCTTGTATTTATCTGCATATACTTGTCAGCTTTGCTTTTATTTACATATGCATGATAGCTTTGCTTCAATTTACAGAAGATTGTCAGCCTTGCATTTGCATTCATTAGCATTATTTGCATATGCTTGTTAACCTTGCTTTCATGTGCATAGGCTCGCAAGACTTGACTTCTTTTGCAGAAGCTTGTTAAGCCTTGCATTTATTTGCATATGCTTGATAGCTTTGCTTTCGTATGCAGAGGCTTGATAACTTTGCTTTCATTTGCAGAGGCTTGATAACTTTGCTTTCATTTGCAGAGGCTTGATAGCTTAGCTTTCGTATGCAGAGGCTTGATAACTTTGCTTTCATTTGCAGAGGCTTGATAAATTTGCTTTCATTTGCAGACGCTTGATAGCTTGGCTTTCGTATGCAGAGGCTTGATAGCTTGGCTTTCGTATGCAGCGGCTTGATAGCTTTGCTTTCATTTGCAGACGCTTGATAGCTTTGCTTTCATTTGCAGACGCTTGATAGCTTTGCTTTCATTTGCAGACGCTTGATAGCTTTGCTTTCATTTGCAGACGCTTGATAGCTTTGCTTTCATTTGCAGACGCTTGATAGCTTTGCTTTCATTTGCAGACGCTTGATAGCGTTGCTTTCATTTGCAGACGCTTGATAGCGTTGCTTTCATTTGCAGACGCTTGATAGCGTTGCTTTCATTTGCAGACGCTTGATAGCGTTGCTTTCGTTTGCAGACGCTTGATAGCTTTGCTTTCGTTTGCAGACGCTTGATAGCTTTGCTTTCGTTTGCAGACGCTTGATAGCTTTGCTTTCGTTTGCAGACGCTTGATAGCTTTGCTTTCGTTTGCAGACGCTTGATAGCTTTGCTTTCGTTTGCAGACGCTTGATAGCTTTGCTTTCGTTTGCAGACGCTTGATAGCTTTGCTTTCGTTTGCAGACGCTTGATAGCTTTGCTTTCGTTTGCAGACGCTTGATAGCTTTGCTTTCGTTTGCAGACGCTTGATAGCTTTGCTTTCGTTTGCAGACGCTTGATAGCTTTGCTTTCGTTTGCAGACGCTTGATAGCTTTGCTTTCGTTTGCAGACGCTTGATAGCTTTGCTTTCGTTTGCAGACGCTTGATAGCTTTGCTTTCGTTTGCAGACGCTTGATAGCTTTGCTTTCGTTTGCAGACGCTTGATAGCTTTGCTTTCGTTTGCAGACGCTTGATAGCTTTGCTTTCGTTTGCAGACGCTTGATAGCTTTGCTTTCGTTTGCAGACGCTTGATAGCTTTGCTTTCGTTTGCAGACGCTTGATAGCTTTGCTTTCGTTTGCAGACGCTTGATAGCTTTGCTTTCGTTTGCAGACGCTTGATAGCTTTGCTTTCGTTTGCAGACGCTTGATAGCTTTGCTTTCGTTTGCAGACGCTTGATAGCTTTGCTTTCGTTTGCAGACGCTTGATAGCTTTGCTTTCGTTTGCAGACGCTTGATAGCTTTGCTTTCGTTTGCAGACGCTTGATAGCTTTGCTTTCGTTTGCAGACGCTTGATAGCTTTGCTTTCGTTTGCAGACGCTTGATAGCTTTGCTTTCGTTTGCAGACGCTTGATAGCTTTGCTTTCGTTTGCAGACGCTTGATAGCTTTGCTTTCGTTTGCAGACGCTTGATAGCTTTGCTTTCGTTTGCAGACGCTTGATAGCTTTGCTTTCGTTTGCAGACGCTTGATAGCTTTGCTTTCGTTTGCAGACGCTTGATAGCTTTGCTTTCGTTTGCAGACGCTTGATAGCTTTGCTTTCGTTTGCAGACGCTTGATAGCTTTGCTTTCGTTTGCAGACGCTTGATAGCTTTGCTTTCGTTTGCAGACGCTTGATAGCTTTGCTTTCGTTTGCAGACGCTTGATAGCTTTGCTTTCGTTTGCAGACGCTTGATAGCTTTGCTTTCGTTTGCAGACGCTTGATAGCTTTGCTTTCGTTTGCAGACGCTTGATAGCTTTGCTTTCGTTTGCAGACGCTTGATAGCTTTGCTTTCGTTTGCAGACGCTTGATAGCTTTGCTTTCGTTTGCAGACGCTTGATAGCTTTGCTTTCGTTTGCAGACGCTTGATAGCTTTGCTTTCGTTTGCAGACGCTTGATAGCTTTGCTTTCGTTTGCAGACGCTTGATAGCTTTGCTTTCGTTTGCAGACGCTTGATAGCTTTGCTTTCGTTTGCAGACGCTTGATAGCTTTGCTTTCGTTTGCAGACGCTTGATAGCTTTGCTTTCGTTTGCAGACGCTTGATAGCTTTGCTTTCGTTTGCAGACGCTTGATAGCTTTGCTTTCGTTTGCAGACGCTTGATAGCTTTGCTTTCGTTTGCAGACGCTTGATAGCTTTGCTTTCGTTTGCAGACGCTTGATAGCTTTGCTTTCGTTTGCAGACGCTTGATAGCTTTGCTTTCGTTTGCAGACGCTTGATAGCTTTGCTTTCGTTTGCAGACGCTTGATAGCTTTGCTTTCGTTTGCAGACGCTTGATAGCTTTGCTTTCGTTTGCAGACGCTTGATAGCTTTGCTTTCGTTTGCAGACGCTTGATAGCTTTGCTTTCGTTTGCAGACGCTTGATAGCTTTGCTTTCGTTTGCAGACGCTTGATAGCTTTGCTTTCGTTTGCAGACGCTTGATAGCTTTGCTTTCGTTTGCAGACGCTTGATAGCTTTGCTTTCGTTTGCAGACGCTTGATAGCTTTGCTTTCGTTTGCAGACGCTTGATAGCTTTGCTTTCGTTTGCAGACGCTTGATAGCTTTGCTTTCGTTTGCAGACGCTTGATAGCTTTGCTTTCGTTTGCAGACGCTTGATAGCTTTGCTTTCGTTTGCAGACGCTTGATAGCTTTGCTTTCGTTTGCAGACGCTTGATAGCTTTGCTTTCGTTTGCAGACGCTTGATAGCTTTGCTTTCGTTTGCAGACGCTTGATAGCTTTGCTTTCGTTTGCAGACGCTTGATAGCTTTGCTTTCGTTTGCAGACGCTTGATAGCTTTGCTTTCGTTTGCAGACGCTTGATAGCTTTGCTTTCGTTTGCAGACGCTTGATAGCTTTGCTTTCGTTTGCAGACGCTTGATAGCTTTGCTTTCGTTTGCAGACGCTTGATAGCTTTGCTTTCGTTTGCAGACGCTTGATAGCTTTGCTTTCGTTTGCAGACGCTTGATAGCTTTGCTTTCGTTTGCAGACGCTTGATAGCTTTGCTTTCGTTTGCAGACGCTTGATAGCTTTGCTTTCGTATGCAGAGGCTTGATAGCTTGGCTTTCGTATGCAGAGGCTTGATAGCTTGGCTTTCGTTTGCTTAGGCCTGGTAGCCTGGCGTTCGTTCGCATAGGCTTGTTGGCCTGGGGTTCGTTCGCATAGGCTTGTTGGCCTGGCGTTCGTTCGCATAGGCCTGTTGGCCTGGCGTTCGTTCGCATAGGCTTGTTGGCCTGGCGTTCGTTCGCATAGGCCTGTTGGCCTGGCGTTCGTTCGCATAGGCCTGTTGGCCTTGCGTTCGTTCGCATAGGCCTGTTGGCCTTGCGTTCGTTCGCATAGGCCTGTTGGCCTTGCGTTCACTCGCATAGGCCTGTTGGCCTTGCGTTCACTCGCATAGGCCTGTTGGCCTTGCGTTCACTCGCATAGGCCTGTTGGCCTTGCGTTCACTCGCATAGGCCTGTTGGCCTTGCGTTCACTCGCATAGGCCTGTTGGCCTTGCGTTCACTCGCATAGGCCTGTTGGCCTTGCGTTCACTCGCATAGGCCTGTTGGCCTTGCGTTCACTCGCATAGGCCTGTTGGCCTTGCGTTCACTCGCATAGGCCTGTTGGCCTTGCGTTCACTCGCATAGGCCTGTTGGCCTTGCGTTCACTCGCATAGGCCTGTTGGCCTTGCGTTCACTCGCATAGGCCTGTTGGCCTTGCGTTCACTCGCATAGGCCTGTTGGCCTTGCGTTCACTCGCATAGGCCAGTTAGGCTTGCATTATTTTCAATCTTCAATCTACAGAGAATTGAAGCGATAAGCTTTTTGGGAGAACCAAAGACTGATTGGTCCAGATATGCATTTTAGATGGGACTCTTCTTCAGTCAGGGCCAACATTTTGGTCGAAAGGTGCTTCAGGCAGCAGTCCCTCCCTCATGTGAGTAGGGGGTTACTTGCCTATCTCTCCTTTTCCTGCCGTACACTGAGATGGTTAGAGAAAGGTCAGTTTAGACTTACCTGGTAAAGATGTTTCTAAACATCTCAGTGTACGGCATACTACATCCCTCCCTCTATGCTGCCTTCTATCCTTTCTTCCTGACTTTTTTTGCACTGTTTTGGTGTGGATTGAGCTGTAGACAGGAGTCTGGGTCACGTTTGGGTGTCTCATTGGCTGGATTTCTTGTCTATATACTGAGGGTAGCAGGGGGTGGGGGCCTTTTAAACTTCTTGTCAATTGTGTTTCCCTTGGAGGAGGAGGAGCCTGGAGTCTCTCCTTTTCCTGCCGTACACTGAGATGTTTAGAAACCTCTTTACCAGGTAAGTCTAAACTGACCTTTTGCTGCCAAATAGATCAGCAGGGCTGCCCGGCAACTGGTATTGTTTAAAAGGAGATAAAAATGGCAGCCTTCGTATTTCTGTCACTTTAGTTGTCCTTTAAAGCGGTATTGTCACCATAAAAATCAAATTTCAACAGCAACTGGTCTGAGTGTATTAAGTGATAAAGATGCTAATCCTGCATTCAAAACTTGCAAAACGTTTTCTGCTGTTATGGTTTGGAGTTATCACATTAAGAGCACTGGCCCTAGTGCCAAACAGTGCCAAAGAGTTGAATGCTGGGAGTTATTTTTATCTATAATATATTCCTCCTCTTCCATTTATTTCCCTGCCTAGCTTTCTTATCTGAAACACCTGCTCACTTGTGTTTACGAGCAAGGCTGAGGAGACTCAGCGATTGGAGGATAAGGCAGTGACGTTGCTAGTATACACCACAGTGGGAGTGTCTGAAGACTCTGGGAGGAGGGCAGCTAATGAATACACAATAAGTAAGAGAACGGAGGGGGGAAAACAAGAGTCCAGAAGGATATGATGTCAGCATTAGCTTGGCAAGATGGCCACTGCCTACAATAGGATTTTCTGCTTTCCTTTATAAAATTCACAGGAATCAGTACGTGGATAGCACAATACATCTGTTATGTAAGTAGAAGTAGTATTTATCTACTTATATATGTATTTTTTTATTTCTAGGTTAGCATGGGTGTTGCTTGTTCTTTAAGAGTGCTTTTCCACAAGGTGACGCAATCATGTTACCTTCCATTTCCACTATCGCGTTTGAGCATCAGGTACTAACATAACTGCAGCAAAAAAAGAGATCATGTAAAAACATAGACAAAGCTTGATTTAAAAAAAACAAAAAACCTGTCCCTTTGGGTATTCAAGGAAGCAGAAAGTGGGTGACTGTTATGGTTGTCACCACACTAGACTGGGGGGGGGGGGGGGGGGGGGAATGGGTGTTTACATTGGGAGCACATTGTTTCCAATGTGTAAATTGTGAATTCTTGTCACTTTGGGGAGGTGACCTTTAATTTCCTGTTTTGTCTCGCAGGAAGAAGAGTCCCTATTGGGGGGGGGGGGGGGGCATAGACAGGGGTAGAAAAAAAATAAGCGTACCCCACTCTTTCCTGAGCCTCAAAACAAAAATAGCTAAAAATGTTATATGGAATTCCAGCCAAGTTGGAAGGGTTACAGGCTTAGGCTTCTGTGACAGCTATTATCAAAAAAGGAAGTGGCAAGACATTTATGCAACGGGAACACAAACATAAGAAATGGCCACGTCTAATACTTCGCACTATTTTCAGAACATAAAATTTAGGCTGGAATTTCATTTTTAAGTGTTGCCAATGTGTCAAATTGGACTCCAGAACATTAATGGAATAAATAGTCTTTTCCCTTAACAGATTCAGCAGACTGTCTTCTGCAATGCTTGTGTTATCTCCTCTAAATGGCAAGCCAGCCAAAGGAGCTGTTGGCAGATAAAGCTTGTATACCTTTTCATTACTGTGCGGTGGGCTGCGTTACAGGCTGCTCTAACGTGCGCCTGTAATGTCCCACTGTGAAAGCAGCCTAAAAGCACCAGCTGGTAAGACTTATGATTCCTGTATGAGCTGCAGCCTGATTACTGAGGGAATTGTCTATCGTTGGTGACTTGCTTGTGCATGGCTGCAAGACAGAGGAACACACTATCAGTATTGTATTTACATTAACTGATGAGACCTGTGCAAGCTGTTGCATGCAAATCCCATATTGAGCACTATATTTTGATCTAGTTTAGACAATTTCTTTCCTTGCTTAAGCATTGAAAAGAAAAAAATGCTCCCAATTATTGACTGAGTTAAGATACAGTGCAATAATATACTCTGTGCCTGAGTATGATCATTTCTGGTCTAGTAAACTACTTTGCCTAATCCTTTAGCGTTTACTATAAAGGGATTCTACTGTATTTAACTTCCACCACTCTTTTCAGCATTATTTACCTGTTATATTTTCCTGTTGGGAGAAGTAGGAGGCTGCCTGCACCTAGGGAAGCAGCACGTTTGTGTAATAGTCTGCTGCTGCTAAATACTTGACATCAGTGTTTTGGAAGGCACAAAAGACAGGAGATGCCCATACAGACAGAGGCAATTCTGATCATAAACCTCTTTTCAGCTACCTTATGTCTGAAACCTGCACAGACCTCAAGTGTATTTCACACCACAGTGTTGCATTTCCAAAAACACTTTTTGGCCTCTTGCACACTGCATGCATTTCCGATTCAGATTCCGCTTTTTAATCGTTTTTTACATCCGATCCCGATTTTTAATCTTTACTGCATGCTGTGTTTTTTTGATCCGTTTCTGTTTAATGTATTCAGGGAAAATTGGAATTGAAAATCGGAAACGGAATCTGAATCAGAAAACTGATTTGCAGTGTGCAGGGAGCCTTTGTGTGTTTGCATTTCTCTAGTTCATAGCTATGAGTAGCAAACAAAAAGCATTTTTATACCAAAAATGAAACAATGTAAAGCATTAAAAATGCAACCTATAATTTGAAGGCCTCTTTCGCAGTGCGACGTTAAAGTCGCACGGTATAAAATACTTTAACGCAGAGTAACGCACAGCAATGCAAAGTCTTTGTGACATTCACAGTGCACAAGTTGCGTGTAACGTGTAGCAATATTTAGAAAGTGCTGCATGCTGTGCGTTTAGCAATACATTTGCTGCGTTGTGTGTTGCACATGCTCAGTAAGGTTTTGGTTTTTTTAAAAATGTAACGCATGCGCCGTTTTCGTTCCATCAGTGTGTGACGAAAACAGCGCACCGAGATACTCATAACGCAGTGCAAAATGACTTCCAATTTCATAACCTACATGCGCTGCGTTAGGGGCACATTGTGCGACTTTAATGTCGCATCAAACGCAACGTCTCAATGTGAAAGAGGCCTTAATGTCTCTACTGAGGTCTGTGTGGTAAGCATACCAATGTGTATAGTGTGAAAGTGCCCCAGCTTCCAAAAAAAACATATGAGTCTAGACCGCAATAAAAACCTGTCAAGTGTTTATAGCCTCCTTTGTTCTGTCCAGTCTCCCACAGGCGTTACAATAAAAAACACAAAAAGCAGTAAGTTAAAAAAATTCTCTCCAATACAGAAACAAACTTAACATGGTTCTTGAACTTCCACCACTATTTACCATAAAGTGAACCTAAAGCAAACAGGAACATTGCTGAGTGACCACAGGCACAGGATATCTGCAGGTGGCTGGTAGAAGCCCCTGGTAAGTTACACTTTTTTTTTTTTTTTTACTTTAGATTTAATCTTGAAATGTTTTAGGTTGATCTGGGATTTAAAGGACTACTGAAGTAATAATATGGAGGCTGCCATATTTTCCTTTGAAATAATACCAGTTGCCTGGCAGCAGAAGTGTCTGAGTCAGACAAGAAACAAGCATGCAGCTAATCTTGTCAAATCTGACAATAATGTCAGAAACATCTGATCTGCTGCATGCTTGTTCAGGGTCTATGGCTAAAAGTATTAGGGCTCGTTTCCACTAGTGCGGCGTGCGTCTCGGAGACGCACGCCGGCACCGAGCGGGTGTGCGGGATTGCAGGCGAATCCCATGAGCTGTGCCATGCGCGGCTATGGGATTCGCAGCTTTAGCCGCAAATTCTGCGTGGGGTTCCGGCCAAATCGCTCCCGTAAGCGATTCGGCTGCGGCGCCGTTATCCCCTATGGCAGAGTTTCCCCGTGTGATTCAGGTGCGGGGAAACTGCGGGATCGCGGCGGAAAATGAGATAGTGGAAACGGGCCCTTAGAGGCAGAGCATCAGCAGGATAGCCAAACTGGTATTGCTCAAAAGGAAATAAATGTCAGCCTCCATATCCCTCTCCCTACAGTTGTCCTTTAAAGCTGTGTTCCCCAACCCCTCCCCTCAAGGCCCACCAACAGTGCATGCTTTGTAAAAATCCACAGAGATAGTTAATCAGCTCTGCTGAGACACTAATTACCTCACCTGTGCAGGTTTGTGGTTTTCTGCAAAACATACTGTTGGTGGGCCTAGAACAGGGTTGGGAAAGTCATCAATTTTTTTTTCCTTTTAAACAATACCGGTTGCCTGGCAGTTCTGCTGCTCTTTCATGCATCAGCAGTGTCTGAATCACACATCTGAAACAAGCATGTGGCAAATGCAGTCAAACTTCAATCAGAAACTATCCGATCTGCTTGCTTGTTCAGGGACTGTGGGTTAAAGTATTATAGGCAGAAGATCAGCAGGACAGCCAGGCAATGTGCATTGTTTAAAAAATAAATACATTTGCTAGCCTCCATATTCTATATGAGGAAGTATTTCTATTAAAAAAAAAACACCCTATTTTTCAACTGAGCATTTCACTCTGGCTAGAGTTCCGCTTTAATAAGTAAAGCTGTATCTGTTTTCTCTTTATTTCTGTACAGCCATTTCATAAAAAATTGAATATAAAAAAATCAGTGCATTACAAATTTCATTGTAATAGTAAGCAAAACAAAGCTTTAGATAGGAAAAAAAAAGGTAAAAGTACAACAGTGCTGAGCTCGTAATAAAAGACAGATTGTGATCACATGCCTGGAACAAGCATGCAGATAATCTCTCCTGATTCTTCTCTTCCTCATTGCTTGCTCCAGATCAGTGACTAAAGCTGGCCATATTCAGCTACCATTCCATCTTATTTTCAATGGATATTACGATGACTGACTAAAGACTAACATTGGGGATCAGTCTTTAGATTGATTCTAGCCTTTAAAGTGTACCTGAGATTGGTTGTATTGGTGTATTTATACTTACCTGGGGTTTCCTCCAGCCCCATGAGGTGTATGGGGTCCCTCAATGTCCTCTTCGGCCACTCTGTTCTCTTGTAAACCCCCAGGTAATCTGGCCAGTTGTGCGCTGTGCATGCATGGCTAGGCCACGCGCCCAGGAGCATTCTGCGCCTGTGCAGAAGAGCGCAGGCGGCCAGACTACCAAGGGGGATTATAAGAGAATGGCGCGGCCAGCAAGGGACCCCATGGGGCTGGAGGAAGCCCCAGGTAAGTATAAGTACACCAATATAACCCAGGTTTCCTATAAGCCTCATGCACATGTACCCGTCCCATCATGGATTGGCACTCTAATCCTTTAACATTGTAGGGCTGAGGCTGACAGATGAATCATTACGCGCTCCGTTCCTATCCGGGGCAGTGCAGGGGGTGTGGATGGTGGGCGGGGTAAGTGGAGAGAACAGTACCCTTGGCTGTTAGTAACCAGGTGGATCGTAGGCTGGAGGCCGCTGTCCACATGCTCGGCCAAGTTTCATCTAGCATGTGTATGGAGCTAAAATATTGATCGTATTATCAATCGCAAATGTTTAAATCCACTTCAATAGGCGACTGATTAGAAGTTTTGTCTATGTCTAAAGAAAGGGGGGAGGAATGTAGAGTATGGCCAGCTTTTAAGTAGTATAGCAATAAAGGCAAATACTGGTCAATTTAATACCCTGAATAGGGGTGGTCAAATTCCTAGTTGATGTAGGACTTTATATGCGAATTTGATACAAATTTCTAGTTGATGCAGCATTTTGTATGCAAATTTATGCAGCAGGATTTGATTGGTCCATTTTCAATTTAATTAATATTGAAAATGGACCAATCAAATCCTGCTGCATAAATTTGCATACAAAATACTGCATCAACTAGAAATTTGCATCTAACCGACTACCCCCAACTCTGAAGGCCATTTCTTGCTTTCCCTCTTTATGTATAAAAGTAAATAGCATCATAATTTAAAAAAAATACATCTTAATTCCTAAAAGCAAATGCTGTGTTGAGGGTGGAGTTCATCTTTTGATCTTTTTCTGTACTTTTCTGGTAACATAGATCCTGGAATTGTCACAGGACAAGTTGTGAGAGGTCTTCTTATGGCAGGCTATGTGGACGAGTTTCAAGTTCTCCATGGTAAACAAGAGGTCAAAAAAATACCGCCAGTTGATTGGTCTGCCATTACTTCCCTTCACAGCTTCAACCAAACATGGCAAGACTGTTCTCTTCTTTTCAATCCTATTCCAAATAAAAAAGGGTGTATTTATAGTATACTGAACATAGATATATATATGCAGTCACACAACCTTTCAGTACCCTCAACTAAATTACATTTCTCAGTTCTCAAGCTCTTCAGGGTGCAGACTGGGGCTGCCGTTAGAAATCAGAGTTTGTAACTGGAGCAATTGTGCTGATGAGATAGTCTGCCTTTCCTTGCTGCATGTTTGTTTGGGTCTAATGTTGAAGGAAACTGGCATTCATACAAAGAGGTCAACAACAATGGCAGCCTGTAATTTTCTTAGGTTTCTGGATTAAAAAAGGAGAAATGGAAGTAATACGGAGGCTGTGATCTCTTAGTTTCAGTAGTGTCACACATCTAGAACATACAGGCCGCTTGCAAAATTAATATACTGTACCTCACTGTGCTTCATTATACCTCATGGTACGATTCCCTTGTTCATTTAACCTGTGCCTCACCTCTTACTATATATCAGTTCTCTGTGCATTATATGGTCACTGTAACTGATGTTTCCATACATATCAGTCCTTTTGTACTTTATTGTGCCCAAGTTCTCTGTATCTTATGTGTCTTGATATTGTGTTCTACTCTGTACCTCATACAACTCTATAGGTAACCCCACTCTGTGCTTTATACCCTTGTTCTCTTTCTTTCTCAAGTCATACTCCAGTTCTTCCCTCCCATAACTGGGTCCTGCCTGTGCCTCACAGCTCATTCTATCTTAACCTTCTCTGGACCCCATGTCTTACTATACCTTTGTTCTCTGATTTAAATAGCTGCTCAGCACTCTTTATTCTCCATAGCTTGATGTGGATGGTCATTGAGATGCAAATTGTTCATACAAATTCTGTATGCAAGTTCATGTAGATTGAAAACAGACCTAGATCGAATCCTGCCAAGGTGGAACTGGATTGGTCCATTTTCAAACTGTATACATTTGAATACAAAATTTACACAAACATAAAAGACCATTTGCATCTCAGTGACCATCTCTCCTCATTGCAATAAACTCTGGTCTAAACTGCTTCATGCCTCAATCTCTGACCAGTGTGCTCAAATTTCTGTGCATAGATTACTAGAGATTCATGTCTGCTCATTGTATCATACTTCAGTCTACATATGCCTTATATTAGTCTTTCCAGTTCAGTGCACTGTACTTTCTCCAAGACTCATTCTACCTCAATCTTTTCTTGCATCATCGCTCAGTAGCTGGTTATTTTGTTATACCTCAACACCTTACAATGTATACACTCTACAACAAAATTTCTTTCTTTAGCTCCTAGACATTTATATTGGTTATTACCTGTGGTCCAGATTCCAGGTACTGAACAGAATTCTACTTTCCCTGTTGCTGTACGGGTTGATGGAGTGTCTGGAATTGCACTCATCCACGTCAAATGCACCCTACAATGACATAACCATAATTACAATCATTTCAATCTCACATATGCTTTTAACTGAATATGAGCACAGGTGTGTTTATTGCTCACTGCAACCATTCAGCTTTAAAATTGAATAATCTAAGCGGTAGTTGCTTTTGCCCAGGGGTTGATGCAGAAAAATGTAGTGCAAGGATGGCTTTCATTGCTTGAGTATAGTACAACCGAAAACATCAGAGAAAGCCCAAGTCCCTTAAGGACATCCGAGGTGAAAATAAACTGATGAGAAACAATTGTATCCATCCTCCTCCTCCTCCTAAAAATGATGTATTTAGATATCCCACAGTTTTCTTTTATATTTAAAGCTAGTGTTTAAGTTTTTATTGTTTCTGCTCAATGATACCTTCATTGAAGTATGCTAGAGCTCAAATCTATGAATTATTGAGGCTGCATTCACAGTGTAAAACGATGTTAAAGTCACAACGCAGCATTACAACACGGTAAAAAGTTGGTAACGCACATTAATGATGCGTTACTGTTGCATAGAGTAGGTACAGTAAAGCATACAGGCAATTAAAAGTATGCTTTCATGTACCTTGTAATGTGTGTGCGTTTAGAGGTAACGCACTGCAAGCAGTGAGTTACCATAACGCTACATATTACAATGCAACGCTAACGTCGCACTGTGACCCATAGGATTAGCATTGCAGTGCGGTAAGCAGCGGTATAAGAGTTTATAATGCAGCTCTGCAACGTCTCACTGTGAATGCAGACTCACCTGTTTATCTCTTTCCTGCTCTCAGAAGCCATTTACTGACAGGAAAGTATTTTATGGCTGTAATTACTAATCAGTGAGGGTTATGCTATAGTCTGACCCGGTCCTGACTAGGACAGAAACCGTCACTTGCATACTTGATTTTTAAGTCTTTCAAGCAAAGAAAAAAAAAATAGCCTAGTTATTTGTGTGCTTGGCACTACACATACATGTCTATCTCATCATGTCACATGCCACCTCAGTTGTCCTTTAAGGTGTGTACACATGCACAATTTGTGTAACTAGTCAGAATCAAACTTTATCCTGCAGTTGACACTGTGGGGCCACAATGCTGTACAAAAGTGAGCAACAGCCGAGTGACACATTGTGTCTATGAAGAAGGGACGATATCACTGATAATGACGCTGTGGCTTCCGCGGACAGCTTATGGATGAGAAAAATAGAATCATCAGACGACTATCACATAGTACCACTGGTACGTAGAGCTAAAATGACAGAGCCTGTCATGACAGGCTTTCTCTGAATGAGGGGGGGGGGGGGGGGTCACGGGGTTAAATACTCATCTTTCCTGAGGTCTTCCCTCCAAGCAGGTGATCGCTTTGCCTCCCTCATAAAATGGTCTTTGGCATTTTTTTAAATTGCCCCCAAGGCTCTTGCCACAGTTTGGTAGGCATGGCCTGAGTGGTAGCTGCCAAGTTGAGGGAGGGCTGCGGCTACACAGGCAGATGTTTCCAAAGACCTTAGGCAGTCTTTAGAAACATGGCCGCCGCCACACTGCTGAGGGGAGAAAAGCATCACCTGTACCCCGAAAATGTCACTACATGTGCATATCCTCTGGAACAATGACACTGGAACAACTACACAAACACCAGCCGACTGCAGGATTTCTTCCCAATAGTTGGATCGGGCAGAATACCTAATAGCGGTGGCACATTGTTGTCATTTAGCTACATTTTTTTTACAAAAACTGTCGTCTGAAACAATGAAATCTGTATGGACACTTTAAACAACTTTAATCCAACGTGTGTACAAGGCTTTATTTATACACTTGGGAAGCTATATGTAAATCAAGATGCTGTATTTTAACCTTTGACCAGGGAGCAGGGTAAAGCCAAAAACTGGCTCACCCTGCTCCTGCAAAAGTCCCGGCGGCATTAATTACTTATTCCTTCCAGGCTGCCATGAACTCTGGGGAAATATGTAATTCACCTACCAGCTATTTGCTGGCAGACGAATGACGCTGTTTTTATGTAATGTCTTTTGACGGAGCACGGAAGAACTCTAAGCCATTGTGATTCTTCAGGCGGATCATTGGCCAAGGGGTTGGTGGCTGCTGTACACACAGTGGATTCTTGGCAGTCATTATCGCCCTCTTTGGGCGAGTTTCATCTAGTGTGTACAGAGCTTAATGGTACACAAGCAGCAGTGATCCCTGGTTGAAAAATTTGCATGTAAAAGCTTCTAACTGCTTGTATAATTCCTCTGCATACCCTGAGTAGACTGATCTAATTTCCGGCACTACAGCACACCCTGCTGTTCGTGAGGATGGACTAAACAGGAGTCAATTTCCACACTGCATGCTGGGAATAATATGCTCTTATCTTAAAATGGGGCTAAAATCAATAATACAGGTATATTGCATTACTGATCAGAGCCTCATTTCACTTAACACTTTAATTGTAGACTTTGCTACACTGTGCCTTCTATGAGATCAGTTGCAACATTGACTGACCTTGGTTTATAAAAAGCAACAAATTAAACCGTAACTCCATTGCAGCACAGAGATTTAACGGTGCGTGACAAACATTGTTGAAAGCCAATGTGCACCATCAACCAGCTCTTCAGTGTAAAGTAACCACTTCTGTTCTGAAGGGATTTTCCTTTCAGTTCATCGCTTTGTAAGCTACTCTCCTGTTTTCTGTTTTTTACAAATGTATTACATTACTTTCCTGACTTAAGTTTTTTTCAGACCTATTTAAAAGTTCAATGTTACTGTACTTTCACTTATAAACAAAATAACTAAAAACGATCAGTGCTTCACAGGTTAATCCACAAACATCAGCTTCTAATGCATGTAACAATTTTGTGTTAGATAGATGGTTCCATAGATCATTTACGACATGTCCGATCTTATTTTCAATCGTTTTTCTGATTGATTTCTCATAGAAGTAAACGGAAATAGATAAGAAAAGATAACCGAATTGAATCGGAAATCGATCGTAAAATCAAATTAGACGTTAAATCGGCCGAAAAAAACTGTCAATTCTGAAAGCAATAGGTTTGATTAGTGTTCATTACAAGTTTTACTACTGGAACTGATCTTTTCAAACTGGAAACTCCTTCCTGTAGCTGTGCTTGCCTGCACCTGTGCACCTCTCCTGCTTATCATTTCCTGTTACAAGGGTGGGAGCATTGCAACCAACCACATCTACTTATATTATTATGGCATACAAAGGCCCATCTTCTCACATAAAACCTGATTCGCTGCCTTTTAGGTTGTGCTGACAAGCATTACACAAATGGATAGAACACACATGCTTCTCCTATCACATGCAATACTGGTAAACTGGGTCCACAAACAAGGCACCCAATAGGAACATTAATACTGTTACTGGCTGCGCCACTTAATTGCACACACTTATCTAATAATTATCTAAAAGTCACCAAAGTCTTTGCAGGAAAAAAAGGCTCTGTGAGTTCGCTGTGGGGATATCCTTGTATAGAAGACAAATGGCAAAATCTTCCACTTTGCTCTCACTTGCAATGAATCCACCTAGGGAAGCATAAGAGACAAACTACACATCGCGTGATTCTGCCTCAATGTTTTTGTACATCACAATCCGTGCTAGTGTAAAACGTGCCCTCGCACGTGATACCGCCACCAACATCAAAGGGGCTCACCAGATTCAAACCACCTCACTTTCCAGGTGGGTCTCAAGCTCTTTTTTTGTGATACACTAGGCTCCTCAGTAAACCACAACATCCAGCAGCTTAGGAATCACTTTTAATCTTCATTAAAACGTTATTCACCGCCGCTATTACTGGAGCGTGCTGACGTCACGCTCCGCCGTACGCGTTTCATCATCCACCAGACTCATCAGGGGCCTTGTATATATTGGTCTATATTGTAGCATGAATGTCCCCAAAGAGATGAGCCCTTCATATGTTAAAACATTTTAATTTGGGTCACACAACAGAAGATCTCCTCAAGATCACTAGAGGAGACAATCAAGAAAACTGGGCGACACCTGCATATATTTTACTTTTTTTGTCCAAGAAAAATCTAAAGTGTAAGAGGAGTGGCTGACCAGAGATTCCACCAAGCGCAATACTGCTGTATTTAACTGCATGTGTTCCTTCACGAAAATTTGTACTGTACAGCAGTGTGTTTAAAAATGCAATGTATGCAAACACCCTAGAATGTGCTTCTTATGGAAAAATCACATGAGGTTGCGGTTCCGAAAACACATGCAAACTGTATGAAGTAAGCTACATACAAATATTATACATTTATTAATGGTTAAGGATCACTTCAGAATGTAATTTTGCCTTCTTAAAGGACAATTGAAGATAGAGGTATATGGTGGTTGCCATATTTATTTCTTTTAAGCAATACAGGTTGCCTGTCTACATTACTTACAGTGGCTTGCAAAAGTATTTGGCCCCCTTGAAGTTTTCCATATTTTGTCACTTTACTGCCACAAACATGAATCAATTGTATTGAAATTCCACGTGAAAGACCAATACAAAGTGGTGTACACGTGAGAAGTGGAACGAAAATTATACATGATTCCAAACATTTTTTTTTACAAATAAATAACTGCAAAGTGGGGTGTGCATAATTATTCAGCCCCCTGAGTCAATACTTTGTAGAACCACCTTTTGCTGCAATTACAGCTGCCAGTCTTTTAGAGTATGTCTCTACCAGCTTTGCGCATCTAGAGACTGAAATTCTTGCCCATTCTTCTTTGCAAAACAGCTCCAAATCAGTCAGATTAGATGGATAGCGTTTGTGAACAGCAGTTTTCAGATCTTTCCACAGATTCTCGATTGTATTTAGATCTGGACTTTGACTGGGCCATTCTAACACATGGATAAGTTTTGTTTTAAACCATTCCATTGTTGCCCTGGCTTTATGTGTAGGGTCGTTGTCCTGCTGGAAGGTGAACCTTTGCCCCAGTCTCACATCTTTTGCAGACTCCAAGAGGTTTTCTTCGAGGATTTCCCTGTATTTGGCTCCATCCATCTTCCCATCAACTCTGACCAGCTTCCCTGTCCCTGCTGAAGCATGATGCTTCAGCACCATATTTGACAGTGGGGATGGTGTGTTCAGAGTGACGTGCAGTGTTAGTTTTCCGCCACACATAGCGTTTTGCATTTTGGTCAAAAAGTTCTGTTTTGGTCTCATCTGACCAGAGCACCTTCTTCCACATATTTGCTGTGTCCCCCACATGGCTTGTGGCAAACTGCAAACAGGACTTCTTATGCTTTTCTGTTAACAATGGCTTCTTGCCACTCTTCCATAAAGGCCAACTTTGTGCAGTGCACGACTAATAGTTGTCCTGTAGACAAATTCCCCCACCTGAGCTGTAGATCTCTGCAGTCACCATGGGCCTCTTGACTGCATTTCTGATCAGTGCTCTCCTTGTTTGGCCTGTGAGTTTAGGTGGACGGCCTTGTATTGGTAGGATTACAGTTGTGCCATACTCCTTCCATTTCTGAATGATCGCGTGAACAGTGCTCCGTGGGATGTTCAAGGCTTTGGAAATCTTTTTGTAGCCTAAGCCTGCTTTAAATTTCTCAATAACTTTATCCCTGACCTGTCTGGTGTGTTCTTTGGACTTCATGGTGTTGTTGCTCCCAATATTCTCTTAGGCAACCTCTGAGGCCGTCACAGAGCAGCTGTATTTGTACTGACATTACACACAGGTGCACTCTATTTAGTCATTAGCACTCATCAGGCAACGTCTATGGGCAACTGACTGCACTCAGACCAAAGGGGGCTGAATAATTACGCACATGCCACTTTGCAGTTATTTATTTGTAAAAAATGTTTGGAATCATGTATGATTTTCGTTCCACTTCTCACATGTACACCACTTTGTATTGGTCTATCACATGGAATTTCAATACAATTGATTCATGTTTGTGGCAGTAATGTGACAAAATGTGGAAAACTTCAAGTAGGCCGAATACTTTTGCAAGCCACTGTATTCTCTGCGTCCAATTCTTTTAGCCATAGACCCTGAACAAGCATGCAGCAGATCAGGTGTTTGACATTTTTGTTAAATTTTACAAAATTAGCTGTGTGCTTGTTTCTGGTATGATTCAGACACTAATAGACCAGCAGGGCTGTCAGGCAACTGATATTGCTTAAAAGGAAATAAGCATAGTGGCCTAGTGGTTAGGGCCCTTTTCCACTAGGGCGTTTGCGACTGCTTAATCGCAAAACCGCAAACCGCTAGTGATTTTAAAATCGCTACGGTTTGCTTTTTAACATAGGAATCGCGGTAGGTAATTTCCACTACCGCGATTCGTTTTTTACTTGATCGCGATTGCGCCGCGGAGCGACTTTTGCCGCGATTTTGCTATGCAGTGCATAGCATAGCAAAATCGCGGCCGCAAACGTCGGGAAATCGCAGGTAAATTTTTAGCTTTTTCGATTCAGCAATCGCTAGCGTTTAGCGTGAACGCTAGCGATTGCTAGTGGAAAAGGGCCCTTAGCGTTCTTGCCTTGCAGCAATGGGTCCCCGGGTTCGAATCCCAGACAGGGCACTATCTGCACAGATTTTGTATTTTCTCTCTGGCTCTGCATGGGTTTCCTCTGGGCACTCCAGTTTCCTTCCACATTCCAAAAATCTACAGATAAGTTAATTGGCTTCCCCCCTAAAATTGGCCCTAGACTATGATACATACACTACATGATACATACCGTACAGTCATATGACTACGGTAGGGATTAAATTGTGAGTCTCTCTGAGGGACAGTTAAGTGACATGACTATGTACTCTGTACAGCGATGCAAAGGATGTCGGTGCTATATAAATACTAAATAATAATTAAATGTTGCAGCCTCAATATACCTTACATAAAGTGACTCCGAGCTCAGAGTAAAAATAAAATTTGAACTTACCCGGGGCTTTCTCCATCCCAGTCCTGGTCGGGAGGTCCCACGCCGGCCTCCTGGCTCTTCTCCCGGCGGCTGTCCGCATAGCGCGGACAGGCCGGTCCCCCGGGCGACACTGGCGAGTGTCGGGCCTTCTCCTTCCGTATACGTCACGAATGACGTCACACGCCGGCCGCAGCGCGTCATGACGGCGGCTGGCGTGACAGCACGGCGCATGTGCGGTTTAATCGAACATGCGCCGTGCAGTCATGCCGGCCGCCGTCATGACGCGCGGCGGCCGGCTTGTGACGTCATTCGTGACGTATACGGAAGGAGAAGGCCCGACACTAGCCTGTGTCGCCCGGGGGACCAGCCTGTCCGCGCTATGCGGACAGCCGCCGGGAGAAGAGCCAGGAGGCCGGCGTGGGACCTCCCGACCAGGGCTGGGATGGAGAAAGCCCTGGGTAAGTTCAAATTTTATTTTTACTCTGAGCTCGGAGTCCCTTTAAGTTGTCCTTTAAAACAGAAGGTATTTGTGTGATGCAGCTGTAAGTGAACAACTGTGGTTTCCCATGATGCATCACTTCCATATATACAAATCCTCTATGCCCCTGAAAGCAAAGCTGCACATCCAGAACTGCTGGTGTATAGCGAGCCTGTAGCTAATACATTTTACAGCATCAGGTGGTTCTGGGTAACCATGAGCTGTCTGGGTATTCCTTAGTACACATCACTTCAGGTGACCGTTTAATAACTAGTGCATAAACACATGATGCTTGGCTGCTAGCTGAGCAGCAGAGGGTTCTCATTTATGAAGAGTGAAGTGATGCTCTGCCAGAAGAAAGTCAAAGGAACTTTCTGCAGGTACAATAGGCATCAGGTGGCAGTGGTAAGTCTCACCAGATCACTAGAGAAAGCAAGAAAAGTAGGGGACACTGATATATACTTTACTTTTTTGTCCAAGAAAAATCTAAAGTATAAGTGTGAGCCAGGATCCATAGGATGAAGAGTGGCTGACCCGAGATCCCACACAGCGCTATACTGCTGCCAGAAAAGCTTCTGCTAATATCGGAGGTATCCAGCCTTTGACCTGCCTTGCAGGTGAAGCTGCTGTACAGCCAGGATAACTAAAGCAGGCCAGATAACTAAGGTGGGCCAGAGAACTAAAGTGGCACAAGGTTCACACTAATGGAGCATAAGTATAATGCCACTCCATCAGCTGCTGCATCATCGAACCTGGTACAGGCACCTGAATGAATAGCAGGCTGCCAAACTTAAAGAGACTCATAGTTAGCAGGGGCATGTGTGCCCCTGCTAAAACGCCACTATCCCCCGGCTTAACGGGGGTCCCTTCACCCCCAAACCCACCCCCGCAAAAGTTGTTCGCAAACTTGGTCGTAAAATTCTCTTCCTGGAGGCAGGGCTAACGGCTGCAGCCCTGCCTCTCAGCGCCGTCTATCAGACGCGCATCGCCGCCTCTCCCCCGCCCCTCTCAGTGAAGGAAGACTGAGAGGGGCAGGGGAGAGGCGGAGATACGCGCTGATAGACGCGCGGGAGGCAGGGCTGCGGCGTTTAGCCCTGCCCCAACCAGGAAGCGCTCCCCCGCTGCACCGAGGGGATTTGGGGGTGAAGGGACCCCCGTTAAGCCGCGGGATAGCGGCGTTTTAGCAGGGGCACACATGCCCCTGCTATCTATGAGGTTCAGACTCTCTTTAAGGCCAGAAACCCACTAGGAGCAATTTCTAATTGCTAGTGATTTGAAAAAGCTCTTGCTACTGCAATGCTATGGGGGATTTTTATAAAATCACATTGCTTAAGTGGGATCACCCCCATAGCCTTACATTAGCAAGAGCTTTCAAATCGCAAAACGCTCAGAAATCGCTTGTAGTGGGTTTCTGGCCTAAAGCAAATCTGAGGCAAAAATAAACTTATGAGATAATTAATTGTATGTGTAGTACAAAAGTTAGTAGCAAAGCAAAAGTTTCATTTTTTCAGTACAGGAATTAAGGAGTTAAAAACAGTGCAAAAGAACTTCTCTGAGGTCTTCGATCCACTGGGTCAAATACAGTCCTGTTTTCAGAAGCACTTAAACAGCCAAGAAACAGTGAGAGACAGGTTGAGAGATGAGGTTTTACTGCAGAAAAGTTTAAAGAGTCAATATTTCTGCTTTGTTTTATAGTTTAAAATACAGAGTGTGGTTTCTAAACTGCAAATATGACAGAATGAAGAAATAAAAAAAATAAAAAAAAAACCTGCACAGTTGAAAATAAAAATGAGACTTCTTTGCTACTAATGCTGTATTTGTTATCCGTACTACACATACAGTACAATTCATTATATACTTTTTTCGCTTCAGGTTTGCTGTTAGGCTGGGTTCACACATAACATGTGTACAGTTCCGTTCCAATCCTGACCCAACAGTTTTCTATCACTTTTAAACAGACCAGGAACAGAACAGTACACATTGTATGTGTGAATCCAGACATAGAAAACTGAAGTTAACTGACAAGACTAGAACTGTACATTTTTATGTGTGAACCCAGCATCACTCAAAAAAAAAAAAAAAAAAAAAAATAGGGGTGCTGCAATTGTCACGGTTTGGAAGGGGGAACTTCAAGTTGCCCAAATTACTGAATTCAGGATACAGCATCACGAGTCGCAAGAGGGAAAGGGTTAATCAAATTATTAAAAAAAAAAAAAAAAAACAGAGCGGGACACTGAAGGCACTGGGGAACAGTGGCGACACATAGGGGATAATGGAAGCACAAGGGGGCACAGAGGAGGTACAGGGCGAAGAGATGGCACAGTGTTCAAACTTATGGATAAATTCAGATTAAGAACATACCTACAGTCCCTATATCTGTTAACTGGAAAATACCTGTACTTACGGAAGCCTCTGTGTCCCTCTGACTTGCCAGGGACTACCTGTACCTTTAGAAGCCTCTGTGTCCCTCTGACTTACCAGGGACTACCTGTACCTATAGAAGCCTCTGTGTCCCTCTGACTTGCCAGGGACTACCTGTACCTTTAGAAGCCTCTGTGTCCCTCTGACTTACCAGGGACTACCTGTACCTATAGAAGCCTCTGTGTCCCTCTGACTTACCAGGGACTACCTGTACCTACAGAAGCCTCTGTGTCCCTCTGACTTACCAGGGACTACCTGTACCTACAGAAGCCTCTGTGTCCCTCTGATTTACCAGGGACTACCTGTACCTACGGAAGCCTCTGTGTCCCTCTAACTTACTAGGGACTACCTGTAACTACGGAAGTTTCTGTGTCCCGCTGACTTACTGAAGACTACCTGTACCTACGGAAGCCACTGTGTCCCTCTGACTTACCAGGGACTACCTGTACCTATGGAAGCCTCTGTGTCCCTCTAAATTACTAGGGACTACCTGTAACTACGGAAGTTTCTGTGTCCCTCTGACTTAGTGGAGACTACCTGTACCTACGGAAGCCTCTGTGTCCCTCTGACTTACCAGGGACTACCTGTACCTACAGAAGCCTCTGTGTGCCTCTGACTTACCAGGGACTACCTGTACCTATAGAAGCCTCTGTGTCCCTCTGACTTACCTGGGACTACCTGTACCTACGGAAGTTTCTGTGTCCCTCTGACTTACCAGGGACTACCTGTACCTACGGAAGCCCCTGTGTCCCTCTGACTTACCAGGGACTACCTGTACCTATGGAAGCCCCTGTGTCCCTCAAACTTACTAGGGACTACCTGTACCTACGGAAGCCCCTGTGTCCCTCTGACTTACTAGGGACTACCTGTAACTACGGAAGTTTCTGTGTCCCTCTGACTTACTGGAGACTACCTGTACCTACGGAAGCCTCTGTGTCCCTCTGACTTACCAGGGACTACCTGTACCTATGGAAGCCCCTGTGTCCCTCAAACCTACTAGGGACTACCTGTACCTATGGAAGCCCCTGTGTCCCTCTAACTTACTAGGGACTACCTGTACCTACGGAAGCCTCTGTGTCCCTCTGACTTACCAGGGACTACCTGTACCTATGGAAGCCCCTGTGTCCCTCAAACTTACTAGGGACTACCTGTACCTACGGAAGCCCCTGTGTCCCTCTGACTTACTAGGGACTACCTGTAACTACGGAAGTTTCTGTGTCCCTCTGACTTACTGGAGACTACCTGTACCTACGGAAGCCTCTGTGTCCCTCTGACTTACCAGGGACTACCTGTACCTACAGAAGCCTCTGTGTCCCTCTGACTTACCAGGGACTACCTGTACCTACGGAAGCCTCTGTGTCCCTCTGACTTACCAGGGACTACCTGTACCTTACGGAAGCCTCTGTGTCCCTCTGACTTACCAGGGACTACCTGTACCTACGGAAGCCTCTGTGTCCCTCTGATTTACCAGGGACTACCTGCACCTTTAGAAGCCTCTGTGTCCCTATGACTTACCAGGGACTACCTGTACCTACAGAAGCCCCTGTGTCCCTCTGACTTAACAGGGACTACCTGTACCCATGGAAGCCTCTGTGTCCCTCTGACTTACCAGGGACTACCTGTACCTATGGAAGCCTCTGTGTCCCTCTGACTTACCGGGGACTACCTGTACCTATGGAAGCCTCTGTGTCCCTCTGACTTACCGGGGACTACCTGTACCTATGGAAACCTCTGTGTCCCTCTGACTTACCGGGGACTACCTGTACCTATGGAAACCTCTGTGTCCCTCTGACTTACTACAGTACTAGCCTGCTTCTACAAAAATATGAGCCAGAAATGGTTGCACTACAAGAAAACCACCTCACTGGCAAGGATTATGCCATTTAAAAAAAAAACCTGGGTCAGGTAGTCATACAGTGCACAGTGTTTGATATATCCCAGTACAGTGATGAGGTTACTACACTTGTGCTTACTGTGACGAATATTACGAAAGTCGTGCGCGTAAGCGCCATCGACTTTCGCATGGTCGTGCACAGTTCCTGTCAGTCTTGGGTAAATGCACAATAGATGTCAATTTCCCTCTCTCTTACTGAGTACAGTAACCTCCCCCACATCCTGTGTCAGGAAAGAATTTCACAAGTAGCCAGACCACCTGGGGAGCAGCATTTGGTACATAGCTCATCTTTCCCCAAAAGGAAAACCAGCTCAAACTGGTTGAGATTCAAAATTTCCCTCCAAGCGTATAGCTTCACACAAAGGGAACGTTAACTTATTAATAATTCAAAATAGGTTTGTCACAGCAAGACCAAAATTACATTTCCTGATACCTAGGAAACAGGTCTATAATTCACATGAATTATCCTTCTCTAGCTATCAGGAATCAATTGAGAAACCGCTTTATCCGGCATGCGTAGAGCAAATTCGTTAGACTAGGCGTGTATAGTCTCATTTAATACAGAGTCGCATGCTGCTTATGAATATGGTCTCGGATCTGCGATGCACCCATCTGGGGCGGAATTACACAAATTATTAATAATTGGTACATTCCTTGCTCCAAGTCTGTGGGTGGTAACCTGACTTGCCAGGAGGTAACCCTGCCTCCAACACACCTACTTTCCAGGTAGTGACCGCCCCAAAACTCTGGTCAGTAAAAAGCGTTTGCAAGGAACTCCACCCAGTTCTTCAATTTACATCGACTAGGGAAGTCCAGACATGTGCTCACGGAAGAACCGGGCGCATGTTGTGTACAAAGGACTTTTAAGCTGAATGCCTACGTTTAAACTGGACTATTTTCTTCATGATTCAAATGGACTGCTCAGCTAACTAAGTAAGAACTTTCTGTTTTATTCCTTTTATTTTTAAGCTCTGTGTTTTATATGTTAATAGGTGTATATAACTGTATGTAATGCATTTGTGTTATTAAACGTTTAAAAATCGTTTAGCGGTTATGACCTGTTGCTGAACATACACAATCGTACCTATTCTCCTGAACTCGCTACCCTGTGTTTAATAGAAGTATACATTTATAACCCGTATGCGAGAACCCGGCCCAGACATAACGATCTGACCCAGATTCTTGCATACTGCTAAGGGTTAATATAGCGTTCTCCAAGTCCTAGTAAAATTACAGTAGCGGGCTGTGTAACTCGCTTGGTGGCAGATCTTTGAATTGTATATGTGTGTGGAGTGATTCGGTTGGTATCAGAACGCTCCCTTCGCGAGTCAGTTCATCAAATTGCGAATGCGGGTTACCCTTCGTGATGAACAAATGACCGTGTAAGAGGATTTCTGACGCTGATCGATTTACCCCACCCGCAGACCGGCTCGCGGTCTGTGACATTTGGTTGGCAGCTTTTTGGGATTTGTGTATGTTCAGAACATCAACGGCAACGTTATTTGATTAACCTGCCAGAACAGATCAAAAATCTGTGGTCGATAACCGGTGCATTACCATTTATATAGACTAAACGTGTAGCACAGAGTTCCCCCCCCAATCTCTTTTGCTATCCTATCTTTTATTTGGCAAAAATGGCTGCAGCAAGATACAAGAAAATGTCAGTGGCAGACCTAGTAAACTTGTGTGAGGAAAAAGGCATTGTGACTTATAGAAAAAAGAAATCGCAATTGATCGAGGACTTGTTGCGACTGAATACCCAGCCGGAGCAGATGCTGGGAGAGCACACTCCTGGTTCAGACGGTGCTGTAACTGGGGCAGAGGAAAGTGAGCGGTTGGAGCAAAGCAACCCACTTCCCGACCCAGAGGAAAACGGTACCGCGTCTGAACCGGTCGCTGTAACTGCTGAGGAGCATGGTGGCCGGCAGGAGCCCGCCCATGCCAACCTGTTCTGTGTTCCTGATGCTGGAATGCAACCTGGATTACAAAGGCTGTTGGAGACAAATCCTGAGCTGTACATGCAGATTGTCAGAGAAAATGCTGACCGTGCAGAACGCCAGCGCCAGGCGGAAATGGAAGCCTCAGAGCGAGAAGCGGAACGGGCAGAGCGCCGGTGGCTTGCTGAGAGAGAAGCGGAAAGAGAGGAGAGAGCAGCCGCACGCAGACATGACCTTGAAATGGCCAACCTGCGAGCGCAAGGCCAAAATCCCTCGCAAAGTGCTCCGGAACCCCGGCCCACAGCAGGCCCGTTTGGGACTCCAAAGTTTAAATTCCCAGAAATGGAGAAGGGAACCGACCCGGACACTTATTTACACTCCTTTGAAAAGACTTGTCGTCAGCATCATCTGCCCCAGGAGCAGTGGGCGAGATATCTGACACCCAACTTGCGGGACAAAGCGCTTGAGGCGTTTGTGGACTTACCCGCTGAGAAAGACAATGACTATGAGGCGATAAAAGCTGCAATTATCGCCAAATACCAGCTGACCCCAGAGGTCTATCGCAAAAAGTTTCGCTCCCTGCAGAAAGGCCACACCGACTCTTACACCGACCTGGAGAGTCGCCTGCTGACTGTGTTCAGGCAGTGGTCACGGGGCCTCAAAAAAGACTCTCACCAAGGTCTGGAGGACCTCATCGTGCAGGAGCAGTTGCTGAACTGCTGCACTCCAGACGTCCGGCAGTTTGTCTTGGAGCGGAAGCCGGACTCCGCCAAAACTGCAGCAGAACTTGCAGACACTTTTGTGGCCACCCGTGTGCCGGACAGCCGCAAACCTCCAGCCCAGAGCTGGAGAGGGGGGAGACCTATGCAACCCAGCTCTCCTCCCCCTGCTAACCGTGGGAATCGGGTCCCACAGCCACAGAGGCCGGATGCTGCACCTGCTACTCATCCGCCTGATGCCACATATGTTCCGAAGTGCTACCACTGTGGACAGCGAGGACACCTCAAGTCTGCCTGCCCCGAGGTGAGGACGCCGTCTCCAGAGCCTAGCGCAGAAGTGGCTAGCGCATCCTCTACTGCACACGCCTACCTCGTCATGGGAGCAGCAAATCCTCGACTTTCCGGAAATCATCAAGTCGTGGAAGTTAACGACCAGATCGCTGTTGGTTTCCGCGACACAGGCGCAGAGCTTACCTTGGTTCGCTCTCATCTTGTAGCCAGGGAGAATTTCCTGCCTAATGAGCGTGTCACACTTTTGGGAGTTGGTGGCACACACGCACGCATCGCCAAAGCTCGTGTTGTTCTCGATTGGGGAAGGGGCCGCCAGTCAAAAGTTGTGGGGGTGACAGATGACATCCCAGTGCCTGTGCTGTTGGGCACCGATCTTGGCACCCTACGATCCTTTTATGAACCTGTGATCAACACCCAGGATTGCCAGTCTGGACCCACTCAGGTACTGTACAAGCTTGGGGTGGGACAGAGGGAGGCAGCCAGGGTAATGGTACCTAGCCCTCCTAGGGAAGGAGGCAAGGAAGCGGTACCTGTTTCTAATGGACAGCTGGCTAATCACGGTTTGTCTGATTCTAAACCTGTCACTGTTGTTCCAGATACCTGTGTACATGATGTGAAAAATGAACGTAACTGTGATGTTAATGTTGTACCAGATGTTGCTAATAGCTTTCATGCTGAATCTCACAGTGCTAAAAATGATGTATGTTCAAATGTGACAGTCTCTAATCTAAGAGGTAACAGTCTTGTTTTGCCTGGGTCATATCCGTCCAGGGCAGTGGAAGCAGGCCAGGTGTCAGAGCAGGCAGCTGGGGGCCTAGACCTCCCCTCCTGCTATGACAGCCAGAGTGCTCCACCATTGTCTGCTGTTAACAAACAGCTGGTGGAGACAGGCCGCGCCTTCCCTGTCTCACCCTTGCATGTCTTCCCCTTGCAGAAGCAACCCAGTGCAAAACTGCCCACAGGTCCACCCTCTATCCTTCCTGGAGAAGGGGCAAGCCTCGCCACCCCGGTAAAGGCTAATTCGTTTTTTAAAATGTACTCTAATGTCCACCTAGGTTGTGCTGACCAAAATGTTGTGCCAAGGTGTAGTCAGTTAGAGCAGGGGTATGCCACGCTGCTTCCAGATTCGCAGGCTGACACCCGAGAGTCAGGAAGTGACCCGGATGTCAGCCAGCGACTCTCTCCCTTACAGGAAGCGCTACGCAAACCCAGCCAGGCCTTTAGCGGTAAGCCTGTTGGTGTGCATCGCACCGTCTGCAAAGCGGACACTGGGACACACCGGACCATGAGGCCTTATGCTTCTGGTGAGTTGTCTAACGGGCAGTCAGATAAGAAGTCGAGAACCCGTTCAGTAGCTAAGCGCCGCGTAGAGCGGGTCATGCAGACCCACTCTGTGCGTCCGTCTGGTAGGGGAGAGATGTGACGAATATTACGAAAGTCGTGCGCGTAAGCGCCATCGACTTTCGCATGGTCGTGCACAGTTCCTGTCAGTCTTGGGTAAATGCACAATAGATGTCAATTTCCCTCTCTCTTACTGAGTACAGTAACCTCCCCCACATCCTGTGTCAGGAAAGAATTTCACAAGTAGCCAGACCACCTGGGGAGCAGCATTTGGTACATAGCTCATCTTTCCCCAAAAGGAAAACCAGCTCAAACTGGTTGAGATTCAAAATTTCCCTCCAAGCGTATAGCTTCACACAAAGGGAACGTTAACTTATTAATAATTCAAAATAGGTTTGTCACAGCAAGACCAAAATTACATTTCCTGATACCTAGGAAACAGGTCTATAATTCACATGAATTATCCTTCTCTAGCTATCAGGAATCAATTGAGAAACCGCTTTATCCGGCATGCGTAGAGCAAATTCGTTAGACTAGGCGTGTATAGTCTCATTTAATACAGAGTCGCATGCTGCTTATGAATATGGTCTCGGATCTGCGATGCACCCATCTGGGGCGGAATTACACAAATTATTAATAATTGGTACATTCCTTGCTCCAAGTCTGTGGGTGGTAACCTGACTTGCCAGGAGGTAACCCTGCCTCCAACACACCTACTTTCCAGGTAGTGACCGCCCCAAAACTCTGGTCAGTCAAAAGCGTTTGCAAGGAACTCCACCCAGTTCTTCAATTTACATCGACTAGGGAAGTCCAGACATGTGCTCACGGAAGAACCGGGCGCATGTTGTGTACAAAGGACTTTTAAGCTGAATGCCTACGTTTAAACTGGACTATTTTCTTCATGATTCAAATGGACTGCTCAGCTAACTAAGTAAGAACTTTCTGTTTTATTCCTTTTATTTTTAAGCTCTGTGTTTTATATGTTAATAGGTGTATATAACTGTATGTAATGCATTTGTGTTATTAAACGTTTAAAAATCGTTTAGCGGTTATGACCTGTTGCTGAACATACACAATCGTACCTATTCTCCTGAACTCGCTACCCTGTGTTTAATAGAAGTATACATTTATAACCCGTATGCGAGAACCCGGCCCAGACATAACGATCTGACCCAGATTCTTGCATACTGCTAAGGGTTAATATAGCGTTCTCCAAGTCCTAGTAAAATTACAGTAGCGGGCTGTGTAACTCGCTTGGTGGCAGATCTTTGAATTGTATATGTGTGTGGAGTGATTCGGTTGGTATCAGAACGCTCCCTTCGCGAGTCAGTTCATCAAATTGCGAATGCGGGTTACCCTTCGTGATGAACAAATGACCGTGTAAGAGGATTTCTGACGCTGATCGATTTACCCCACCCGCAGACCGGCTCGCGGTCTGTGACACTTACAATCTGGGCTCTATTGGTTGTTACATAACAACAACTCTGTTATGCCTGAGAACACCATTCATTTTTTTTATATCCTTATACTTCTGTCCAAAAAGTTTGT
The DNA here is from genome assembly GCF_040937935.1 of Hyperolius riggenbachi. Taxonomy (NCBI): domain Eukaryota; kingdom Metazoa; phylum Chordata; class Amphibia; order Anura; family Hyperoliidae; genus Hyperolius; species Hyperolius riggenbachi. Next base: position 226,693,129 of record NC_090651.1, on the reverse strand, counting down.
TTAGGTTCATGATTCAATGGCCTTGTATCCCTGAGTTAAGCCTGGGTGACTATACCAATGTTTGTAAATCTGTCAGGAATAGATTACCAAGTATGGCTGCTTTGACATTCTTATCTCTTAATGTCAGCTCACAGATGTGTGGCAGATTCTGACCCCTCCCCCTCCCAACCTCAGCATGTATATACATCATTTTACTCATAAAACCCTTCCCCAATTAGAAGCCTGGTACACACCTCCAATTTCAATTGGCCAATTTTACCACCGTCATGTAGCATGACAGTCAACAGATTTCGAATACTAACAGGCTGTGTAGGTGAGCTCTCATATTACATGGAAGTGGTAAAATTGGGCAATCAAAATTGGATGAGTGTATCAGGATTTTCCTTGCATCAGGTCCCCATCCCTAGTGCTGCATATGTCTATCCTACCCAGACTGATGTCACACAATTCTTCAACTCAATTTAAATAGAGTCAATCACTTCGTAACATCTGAAAATAAAACCCCTTTTTGTTAACATTGTTCCCTTCTGATGGAATTAGTATTTTTTCCAGTGAACTGCAGGTGTCATGAAAACTGGTCAGCTGCATTAGTACATATATTATTATTAGTGCTGTAGGCCATCAAAGAGACTAAGTTTCCAGAAATTATATATATGATTTATTTTAACTGTCGTTTCTCTTTAGAGCTATTAAAGCAATATGTGTGTTCTCACAACAAGTTTTCCTCAAGATTTCTCTCCAGCCAGCTGTCTGACTCATGTGACTTCAATCAGAACAGTGATGATCAATAAGATACAACCTGATATGAAAGAAAACAGAAAGAAATGCACCCTGTATGTATATAGAAAGTTTAGGCTGTCTAATGTCCCCTCATCGGTGACTAATCTCAACTGTAATATGATCTCTCAGCTGTGTCAGCTGGCTGCCTTGGCAGAACAGCTACTTTGTAAACACAGGATGTTAACCCTATGTCTGCTACCACGAAAGCAGGAAGTAGACACACCACAGATTTATTGCAGGATTTGTATCAGCTGTAACAAAGAAATGTTTTTCTTTAAAGGTTATTATGCTGCTGTTTATCTTTTAGAGCAGAGAGGAAGTTCTGGGTTCAGATCCGCTTTAATGGGGCATGATGTATTCCTTTTAAAAATACCAGATGCCATGCTGATTTGACTATAGTAGTGAGTCCCTTACCTGTAGCAAGCATGCAGCCAGTGGAGTCAGGCTTCAGTCTGGTCACCTGATCCACATGCTTGTTTGGGGTCAGAGACTCAAAACGCCTGAGAGACATGAGATCAGCTCAACAGCCAGCAAGCAGCATTTTTTTGAAAAGTACAGGTATTAAGTACAAAACAATGTCTAAGCCAGTAAGCTTCAGGGAATCTTTTTAAAGGGCAACTGAAGTGAGAAGGATATGGAGGCTGCTATATTTATATCCTTTTAAGCAATACCAGTTGCCTGGCTATCCTGCTGATCCTCTGCCTGTAATACTTAGCCATAGACCCTGAACAAGCATGCAGCAGATCAGGTGTTTCTGACATTATTGTCTGTCAGTGCTGACAAGATTAGCTGCATGCTTGTTTCTGGTTTTATGCAGACACTTCTGCAGCTAAAACCAGCAGGATAGCCAGGCAACTGGTATTGTTTAAAAGGAAATAAATATGGCAGCCTCCATATACCACTCGCTCCATTTGTCTTTTAAATGCCACTATTCCTAAGTTCATATCCCACAAAAGAAATTCTGTGCTTGTAATAAAGCTAACTTGTGTTACCTGGCAGGAGAACCATCCTTCTGCAGTACAAAGGCGGCTGTCCTTGCACTCTGTCCTGTCAAAGTAATGGCCGTTGTATTTGACAACTTTCAACTCATTGCACAGAGTCTCTATGAGCTCCTTGTATTCATCCTTCACTGCTGGATCCACAATGGCAGTAGAGTTCTGTAGCTAGAAGTGAAGAACAGACTAGTCAGTGCTACAAAAAAAAAAGGGTTATTGTCTTGTCTATGGAGATGTACTAAGTGTGCCCTAAGACACTTAGGATTCTATTCAAATAATTTTTTCTCTTCTGTTTAAAATAACTTTTCAGCAATCTGCAATTGAAAAATAACTAAAAACATAAGTGAAAAAGTACCATCAGAACTATTCTGAGTATCTTCTTGTTTGCTGCTGGCTTACATGACATTTTATTGATAAGGACTGAAAATATCACCAAGGAGGAAACTTAGCAGAAAAAGAAAATGAACAAGGGCCTTTATTTTTAATGTCTCTGGAGTGATGCTAAAATTAGTTTTTCAGTGTAAAATTGATTGTTTCAAAACAATGTACTAGATTAGATTCAGTTAATCGTAGGGATTTTACCGCAATATGAAATTGCATGCAAAAACACAAGTAATGCTTTCATATGGGCCTACTGCGGTTTCAGGAAACCTCTGCGATTGTGTATCGCATTTTTAAAAAAAATACAACCGGCTTTACTTTTTTTGCACAACACATGCGATTCTTTAAAAATCACTGGCTATGGTAAAAAAAAATAAAAATAAAATAAAACTGCCTCTGTTCAATTGCAAATACACACAGCATGCAGAAAGCGCTTGTGTTCCCCGCAGACCCACGTGTAATCAATTGCAATTAATCTACTGTTCTTTAGTCAGTTTGATTTTGCATGGATGTGAATGTCTAGGAACTCTGGCCACACATTAGCCAAGGCTTACTGTATATGCAATTAACTTTTTCTCCTGAGTTTTCTCTTAGGGGATATATATTCAAACTTGTCAATAAAATGCCTTTTTAAACCACCAGCAAGCAAGACAATACACAAAATAATTTTGATAGAACTTTTTCAACTTATTTTTGGTACTTTATACATTGCAAAAGTGCTGAAAAGTTATTCAAAAATGAAGATGAAAAATTATTGCATATGGCCCCTTGTCTCTAGAGGTGGTCAGTAACAGGTTAATAATTCTGGCTTGTGTGCAGCTCAGGACTGAGCCAGACGGAGGTACTTTCTGACAATTCTGACTCATTTCCAAGCTGCACACAGTTTGCATTAGAATTGCATGCAAGCTGGAATTTCCAGCATCTCATACACAACCTGTACTTGCGTAGAATCTACCGACAGTGCGGGTCATCATGGAAGAACAGGTGCAAGCAGTGACATTTTCCTGTGATACCTTCAAACGTGACTTTTTTTCCCCCTCAACACCTGACTGTGCGTTGGAAATCAACACAGTGGAACTTACAGAGCAGCACGGTGCATAGTGGTTAACATTCTCGCCTTGTAGTGTTGGGCCCCCGGATCGAATTCCAGCCAGGGCACTATCTGCACAGAGTTTGTATGTTCTTTTCCTCTGGGCACTCCGGCTTCCTCCCTCATCCCAAAAACATACAGACAAGTTAATTGTCTTCCCCCTAAAAGAGTGGCCCTAGACTGCAATACATACACTACATGATACATACATAGACATGCGACTATGGTAGGGATTAGATTGTGAGCCCCTCTGAGGGACAGTTATGTGACAAGACTCCTCTGTACAGCGCTGCTACGGAAGATGTTGGCACTATATAAATACTAAATAATAATTATTATTATTATTGAGGAACTTTATGGAATATAATTGAATAAGTGAAATTACAGTATTACTTTATACATGACTAGCTGAAGACCCACCGCTGCCCGGGTAATGTATTTAGTAGTTGTTGGGTCCGGCCACTTGTATTTGCCCATTGTAAAATCTTTTTATAAATGCTGCACTTTGGTGTTTTAAACACACAGATTTAAATTTAAATTGGAATCCAGCTTTAAATTAAACCAAAGGCTTTCTTCACTAAAATAAAGACAATTCTGTACTACAATTCATGTAAACAAAGACTGATTAGAGGGGGATAAAAACATACGGTAGAAAAGACGAGGCTGTGAACAGTATAATTATTATTGGTATTGTTTTCTCAAAAATAGGGGACCTACAAATAATGAATGCTACCCTGTCCCAGCCTGCTCTTGACAGTAGAAATAAATGGTTAATAGCCAGCCCAAATTCATGAGCGATAGCTTGTACTTTAATATCTAATGCAACAAACAAAATGCACATAGTCATATTTGAAGTGTAAAAAAACTTAACGAGGTGCAAAATATGCTAGAAAAGTGTCATGAAAACAACACCATGCCACCTCCTGCAATGGGTTGTATGTGTTAAATTGCTGGTGTGTAGAGGATGTGTGATTCCCTTTATAATTAATCTAAATTCATTTCTCATGAATTCATTTATTAAAAATCGTTATAAAAGAGTGTATTACTGCTTGTGTAGTATGGAGGCATGAGCAGAGCGGCCTGTATTTTGGCAGAAATGTCACTTCACAGATGAGTGAATTGTCTGGCTACAGATTCTCTTTGTTCTGAGATAGAAGAGCGGTTTAGTGACTTGAGGTGCCTATAAAAAGACCAGTGTGTTGTTCTGCACCGTTCCTGACTTACCTATGGGTTTTTTGTTTTATTTTTACTATAAGTTATAGACTTTCTTCTTAAAATGTAATTATTCTGTCACTATAATGACATTCATGGGCTTCTGAAATCCCTCATAATCATTATGTGCTATGATTCAGTCTGGCTCCTCCTTTCTGGCTAAAACCCAGCGGCACCCCCCACTACACCCCTTTTTGTCTGCCACTATACGTATCAGGGTCGGCCTTAGGTTTCACAGCGCCCTGAGCAAAACCGGATTCCCCCCCCCCCCCCCATAAGTAGCATAGTTGTCCCCATATAGATAGCATAGTTGCCCCCAGTGTAGGTAGTATAGTTGCCCCATATAGGTAGCATAGCTTCCCTCAGTGTAGCTAGTACAGTTTCCCCCAGTGTAGTAGCATGGTTGCCCCCAGTGTAGGTAGTATGCCCCAGTATAGGTAGTATGCCCCCAGTGTAGGTAGTTTGCCCCAGTATGCCCCCAATGTAGGTAGTATGCCCCCAGTGTAGGTAGTATGCCCCAGTATGCGCCCAGTGTAGGTAGTATGCCCCTAGTGTAGGTAGTATGCCCCAGTATGCCCCCAGTGTAGGTAGTTTGCCCCCCAGTGTAGGTAGTTTGCCCCCCAGTGTAGGTAGTTTGCCCCCAGTATGCCCCCAGTGTAGGTAGTTTGCCCCCCAGTGTAGGTAGTTTGCCCCCAGTGTAGGCAGTTTGCCCCCAGTGTAGGTAGTTTGCCACCAGTATGCCCCCAGTGAAGGTAGTTTGCCCCCAGTGTAGGTAGTTTGCCCCCAGTGTAGGTAGTTTGCCCCCAGTGTAGGTAGTTTGCCCCAGGCAACCCCCCCCCCCCTTTATGTAGCAGTGGGCCGGGCAGAGACTGACTCACCTGACATCCAGCTTCAGCGCCGACGTCACTCTTCTCTCCCCGCCTCCGCTCCATCTGTAGTTAAAGCAGGCTACAAGAAAATGGCCGGCGTTGTCTGCATTTGTGGACATCGGCGGCCATTTTCTTGTAGTCCTGCTCTAAATATAGACGGAGAGGACACAGGGAGACAGCGGGGTGGCAAGGGGCGAAAGGGCGCATGCGCCCTTAAGAGCATGGCGCCCTGAGCGACCGCACAGGTCACTCATAGCAAAGGCCGGCCCTGATACGTATCACCCTTTATGCACATGTTCATGTTTGCCATGGAGTGATATAGTCTGCAATTGTTAGCAATAAACACTATTGAGTAGTGCCAAGCAGTTTCTCTCTTCCTGGTAAAATTAGTATTGTGTGGCAAGGATGCAACATGTAAACACTGTATTCTGCTCAACACATTATCTTATACAGACAACTGAAACTACTTCTGCAGCCAATAGGTGGCCTGAATAGGTGTTTAGCACTGCCACCTTGAAGCTCTAGTGTCCTGAGTTTTGATTCCCTATCAGGACAGGGAGGACACTATCAGCTACATACTGTACTGTAATGGAACCCAGGACTGAGATAATTAATAGTCAATTCAGGAAACAGCAAAAAGTTGGGAGCCAGCTATAATTTTTAGAGCTCTGTGGCTACTAGACTACAGAACTGTGTTCAGCCTTGTTTTACAGTAATACAGACTTTACCTCCTTCAAGTAACTGCGAATCCTGCTTTCACAGCTGTATCTCATGTAACTGGACTTGTTCTTATACCGAGGTTCCAGGCCTAGATGACACAAGAAAACACCAAAATGTAACATCTTAAAAAGGAATATTTTTTAATTTTTTTTATTTTATTAACTAGGTTTAGCACAAAAAAAAGAAACAAAACTGTGATTATTATGTGTCCTGTGCCACCTGCTGGACTGGCAAACTTTTCATGTACAAAAAAAGGTCTAGTTTTGCTGCAGTGGAGTAAAGATATAGCTCCACAAAAAACAAGAAGTCCTAGCAAGTCCTAGTTAGCAAGTCTGGGGACTTTGGTTTGAAATGTTAGAGATTT